>NC_083097.1:140367316-140676948 GCF_949774975.1 Lagenorhynchus albirostris
AAGATGAGAATAATGGCACTTATTCCTAGTTCTCCTCCATCCATAACCTACTCTTTTTTTTTTTTTATCGTATTAGCAATTGACAAGGTGTAAACCATTTTTGTTCTATTTTGTAATTAAGATAAACATTTGGAGGTGCTTAATCATCTGATTAAATCATCCCATATTTACCAGCAATCCTTTTATCATAGCACCTTTGTTCTTCAGGCCCTTGTTCAAATTCACCATTTTGATACCTGTTTTTTATTGTTAAGTAGTGTTTTGTGATACTGTACTATAAATAATACTACTTACATTTAGAGGAAACCCAAAAGCTGCAACACATATGGGCCAAAGGAATCTAACACTGCATTTGTCATTTTCTCAAAAGCAGGTGAAAACTGCAATGAAAATGATAAAAAGCTATCAAAGTGTTTGATTGATCATTAAGCACATATTTTCAAGAGTTAAAAATCTTAAAGGAGTAATTTACAACTCCCTCTTCTCCTTCACTCTCCTTTCTCTTTTCTGCTTTCCTAGCTGACATCTATCTATCCTATCTATCTGTCTATCATCTATCCATGCATGCATGCATCCATCCATCTCTCATCTATCTATCCAGCTATCTCTCTATCAATATGGTGTAAAATGCTTATTTTGTGCAGCTTTTTTCATTATAATGTTGATTTGAAACAAATAAACTGCCAGATATTTCTCCAGCAAAGATGGGTTTATTTGGGATCAGCAGAGAATTGCAGTTTGGGGTCTGCAACTATGGTGAGCCACGTGCAAGGCCTCAAATGCCAAGGGTAGGAGAATGCCTTTATAGGGAGGAAAAGGAAGTTGGGAAAACTATAGTAAAAATGGAGTCTGTGGCTTTTCAATGGCTGAGTCCTTGCCAGGAAAGAAAAGTCTTTCTTCTTCCTCATGGATTTTGTTATAGTTGCAGGATGTGGGAGCTCCCCCTACTGGTCTCCTGACTCTATTTACTTGAGGTTTCTGTTTATTAATATTTTACAATAAATAGGATTCTAGTTTTCAATGACTTTATATTTCTTCTTGGCCCTCCTACTTTGGATATTCTCACTAAAACAGGGAAGATACAATGATGGAAAAAATAATAGAAATGTAATTTAAGTAAGATTACACATCCAAAACAGACAAAACCTGGACCAATGCATAATTATATCAAAAGCTGAAGCTGAATTTTATGTGTGTGTGGTTTTTTTCTGCCTCAGGACCATCAGTAATTTCTCTCATATATTCAATTACAATGTTACACTAAAACATTCTTATAGAACACTCCTAAAATGAAGCTAAAATCCTTAATAAAATCACAGGTATCTTTTGCATAAAACTCACATGATATTGGCAAATGTCTCTCCTCCCTGGAGAAACTACTTTATCCTCATATGTTTTGGAGTTCAGATATGTACACACACACACACACACACACACACACACACACACACACACCTCTAATTGTATAACTAAATCAGAGATGAACTGAATCTCTCTTATTAGAAAGAGTTAAAACAGTTTTCCTTGGCTTCTATTAACCTGTATAATGTGATTTCTTGAAGAATGAGATCTTAATTATTATGATTTATTCAGCATAAGAGTTCAAAGTTTTGCATTTTACATTTTGATTTGAAGATTCAAAAAGCCTTTTGCTGTGAGAAAAGCAATTTCTATGATTACTTTATGAAATAGAGATCACTTGAAAATGGAATCTATATAGCAAGTAAATTTTTGGCTTTAAAAATTGAGCCTGCCTTGCTTTCTAACCTCATTTTTTTTTTTTTTTTTACATTTGATCTCATCTTTTCCTCCTTTCCACAGCGTTAATAAAATGGGAGATGAGTGAAGAATGTTTGTGGGCCTGATTATAAAACAGTGAACATTTCCTGTATGGGCACATGCACATATGAATCACCACGCAAATGGATCTTTGATTACTCCTATAGCTTTATGCAAGTTATGATTTGTAATATCAGTGAGGACCAGAAATCATTTTCAATATTTTCACTGCAGCACAGATCAAACCTACAGTGGAAAAATGAGTCAAGTGTTGTGCTAGCTGGTTGCTCTCCCTATCATTACAGAACACTTTAGGAGGTCCCCTTTTATTCACGTCAGCTGTATGGTTTAATTTAAAAGTAATTCCAAGCATTTAACACGCTTCCTTCATTTTAAAGAGTACTTCTTAAAAATGAAAAGGATTCAATCACTTTTTGGAGACAGACAGAGGGTATGATATGAATGTAAGTCCCATCAGTGCAGGTCTGATGGTTTCTGATTTAAATAGTTTTTATTAAATATGAAATGTCCAAATTACCTAATCATTGTCTCCTGTAAGATAAACATAGTTTTCCTAGGCCTTTCTGCAGAGTCTTATCTCAGAGCTGCAGGATGTCAGTTGATAATGTTGCCTTCATGTTAGACAAGCAGACAAAATAATTTGATTGTACTGCTTGCCATGTTGTTCTAAGCAGTTCTTTAAGAACTAAAACCACTTTGTTTCTGGTGGCATGACAAAGCCCATTACTTTCATTTTTTTGAACTCCTTAGAAAGCTTCAACATCAATAGGACTGATTTCAGAGCACACTGGTATAATGTGTTTAGTCTTGTCTAGTCTATCCATCCAGAGGTAGACATAAAACAAAAGTTAGGATGGTAGGAAAAACGTTTTTCATGCTGCAGAAACATGGCAAAATTACAGGTAATTACTTTTTAAACTGACAATCACTGAAGTGAGTGTTTAAAGTTAAATTTTAAATAAATTATTCAAAAACCTATAAACCTATATCTAAATGCTAGGCAGTAACTTCTGAACTGTTTGAATATTTTGCAATGCTCATGCAAACAGAGACTGTGGAGAAAAAAATGATCAAAATAATCTTTACCATTATTTTCAGGAAGTAAGAGTAAAATGTTTTAATTTTAAAAATGTGAAATGATAAGTTTTCTAATTAGTTTTTACTCTTGTGAGAAAGGAGCACAGGAAATGTAGAAATCAACTCAACATAATGACAATCTCATTTGAAATAAGAGGGTAAGTTAAGTGATTGGGTATGTCTAAAAGAAAAGCATGAATAGATTTAAAAATAAAGCTTAAGGTCAATGCACAACCACTTTGTGACCTCATGCGTTGTACACATTCTAAGTCCAGTTTTCTAATTTATAAAATAAGAATATAATCGTAGCTACATGAAGGTAGGTCATCTAATCAACTAACTCTGCACTCAAATTGATGGACAGAAATCAGCATGGTCCCTGTACTTAGGGAGCTTATGTTCTAGTCTAGAGAGCAAAAAATAGCCAAATCATTGTATACATAAGCGTAAAATTGTGACTGTAGTTAAGTACTACAAAGAAGAACTACATGGTTTTATGAGAGCTTATGCAAAGGACAGCTTGATGTAGTTAGGGAAGTCAGAAGAGACTTCTATGAGGACAAAGATATTGTACTGCAGTTTGATTGAGTGAACTAGATAAATAAAGGTGGGAAGAACATTTCAGACAGAGGGACTTTGTATGTAAGGATACTGTCAAGGTCCCTGAAGGAAAAACTAACCTTATATAAAGAATGGAGAACATGGTAAAAAATGAGGTTTAAAAAAGGGAAGACTGCACAGAGCTCTCGAGGATATTGTAAGGAATTTTGTCCTTATCCTTCCAAGGGAAGCCTTTGAAAAGATTTAGACAGAAGGGTGATTTCTAATCTGCTCTTCAGAGTAGACTAGTTTGAGCTGCAGTGGAGGTGCTGGGCTTGATAATGTGCTGTAAATTTTCAGATGCCCCTAATGCTGGTCCTGCATTGCTGGTTGTGCTCCTGAACCTTATCATCACTGCATTCTGAAGAGAAGTTTACCTGCTTTTCTTTTTCATTTCATTTCATTTTCTTTCTTTCTTTGTTTCTTTGTTTCTTTGTTTCTTTGTTTCTTTCTTTCTTTCTAAATAAGAATAGGAATAATGTACATGTGATTGTAATACACAATAAATAGGTGCCAATTTATTTGCGCAATGATACTGTAGGACAAATTTTTCAACAAAAGGTGCATTAGGAAGTTCTTAGATTTGAAGTATAAATGTTCTTTCCAAGGAGAAATAATTCTTATACTCTAACATGATATCAACTCTACTCATTAACTATGAAAATGCATTATGATAAAAAGCAAGTATATCAAAAAGAGTCATGTACCACAATGTTCATTGCAACTCTGTTTGCAACAGCCAGGACATGGAAGCAACCTAAGTGTCAATCAACAGATGAATGGATTAAGAAGATGTGGCACATATATACAATGGAATATTACTCAGCCATAAAAAGAAACGAACTTGAGTTATTTGTAGTGAGGTGGATGGACCTAGAGTCTGTCATACAGGGTGAAGTAAGTCAGAAAAACAAATACTGTATGCGAACGCATATATATGGAATCTAAAGAAAAAGAAAATGGTTCTGAAGAACCTAGGGGCAGGACAGGAATAAAGACGCAGGCGTAGAGAATGAACTTGAGGATGGGGGAGGGGGAAGGGTAAGCTGGGACAAAGTGAGAGAGTAGCATTGACATATACACACTACCAAACGTAAAATAGATAGCTAGTGGGAAGCAGCCACATAGCACAGGGAGATCAGCTTGGTACTTTGTGACCACCTAGAAGGGTGGGATAGGGAGGATAGGAGGGAGGCACAAGAAGGAGGAGATACGGGGATATATGTATATGTATAGCTGATTCACTTTGTTATACAGCAGAAACTAACACACCATTGTAAAGTAATTATACCCCAATATTTTTTTTTAAGAAAGCAAGTATAAAATATGTTTAAGTGAATGTGTTTATAATTTAAGATTATAAGAAAAAAGATAAATTTATGCCCACAATTTATTACTTGATCTTTTTAAGCAACATAGAATGGTTGAACTGATATGAGTTCATGATCCTATTGAGTAACTCCAAACAACAACAACAACAAAATGCACACTGATTCCTATAACCTCCGATTTAGGAACAAATGGGAGAACCATTATGATAGAAATATCTGCTCCCTTGGATTCTCCTTTAGGAGAAATTGCCATTTTGTCCATTAAATAACTGTAAATGTACACAATTTACCTAGCTCCTCTGGGATACAGAATCTTCTTTTGCAAAATGAAGGCACTATTCAGAATGACCACCAAGATCCCTCTAACATAGTGCTGTTAGAGACCCTTTAAGTTGTGACTATGAAAATATTCTCAATGAACTATTGTTGGGAGCCAGCCATCAAATCCATCTCCTGTTCATCTGAGCACCAATATTGTAAAATAGCACTTTAGGGAAATTGCCAACAAACTATATCATAATGAATATACCTTTTTACTCTCTCAGTATCAGTTATCCAAACTAAGGCAGGTATTTTTTAAAGATCTGAATTGATGTGCACATCTGGTTAAAAGGTGTTCCCCCAGCTTTTAAGTACTTGACTAACTTCTTAATTCTGAGGGATCAACACTAATTTCCAGTGTTTACCAGCAATCATAGATGACTAGCAGTTAAAAAGCCATCAGCCCTGTCACATTTTTCAAAGAACAGAATCCCTTTCCAGATGGTCCTTCATTTGACTAATGGACAGCCTAAGGGGATAAAAATGTCACCTGTTGTAGCTAGTCAACAATATTAATAAAAACACAAAAGTAGACCTCTCATGCAATGGCAACAACCCAAAAACAGATTTATGAGTTCCTTTACTGAGTTAATTTGCAATGATCATCATTTTAGCATTCTAAAATTTCCAGTTCTTCTCTGAATTTTCCAATGCCATTTTTTAAAAACACTGAAAGATAAATATTAGAAAATAAAAATTCATTTTCCAAAGCAAAGCAATATTTAAACATTTGCACCACAAAAATACAAGTTAATAGTTTTTAAATGTATTTCTCATGTGAAAGAGAATGGTCACATAAAGAATCAGCCATGTATATTTTTTGAAACTTTGGTAAGATAAGCGAGATTTTACCTTTTCTAATTCATCTTTACTAAATTACATTTTGGACTCTAAGCCAATACAACCCAATTGCTGTTTCTCAATAGGCTGTTTTTCTTTTCACTTTCTCTAACTTTATACAAGTGATGCTTTCTATTTGCAATGTGTTTTCCACTTGGTAAAGTCTTACTGATGATTCAAGATCCATCGTCAAATTTCCATTATTTATATCCATATATCTGGTGACTAACAAGGTCATAAATGCTCAAAAATGAAAGCATGGATGGCTAATCATTGTAATAAGATTCTTCTGAAGTCACCTTTTCAAGTCACCACTGAGATGATAGTGCAGAAGGTGCTGAAATCTAATCTATAGGACAACCCAAAATCATAAATATATTCGTTAAATTCTAATTAATCATTTAGATTAGTTAGATTAGTTAAATTAAATTCTATCTAGATCATTTTCTTTTAATTTGTATGGAAAACTTATTTTTTAATTACTATACAATCGAGAAATGTAACAAGGCAGCATACATTTAAAAAGTCCACTGGGAATAAAGGAAGCCAGTTCTGTTAGCCTATTCTATCTCATCTTTTGTTTCAGTGAAGTAAAACCAAGACACATACATTCCATAATTTCCTTTTTTATATATTCCAAAAATTATGTTTTATATATTTCTAATAATTTAGATCTTTGATTTTCTCATTTTCTAGTGTGCTATACTTTTTCTTCTTAAAAATCATAGGGTATATTGAAAGCAAATGTCAACACTATGCATGCATAATAGTATTCTCTCTTTTGTGTGTCTAAGGGACATGGTAAAAATTCAGCAAGTCTTCATAGCTCACCAAGCAAGTCACTAACAAAGAAGTGAAGTAATATTTTTCTTCCAGGCTTGATTATGATGCCAATGTCCATTCAGCTACATTTAGTGGTGAAGAAAGGGCACAATTAGCAGTGGGACATGGTCCCACCAAAGGATTCACATATGAGAAAAAAACCACAAGATTAGAAACTAGTTTAGATAGTTGTAAAATTAAATTTACTGTAAATTGAAACAGTGTCATAAATTTCTTTCTTTCTTTTGATTTTTGTGTAAAATATGCAAGAAAGTTTTCAGGGATAATTTTTAAATTTAATTATAACAATAGGAACTTTGGAGAAGATGCAAATTTTTGTTAAATGAAGTAAGATTCCAAATCTAGCATTACACAGGCAGAAACATGCTCTTCAGTTGGAATTTAAAAAAAAGTCATGATGTTGGCATTTTATTTTGTGAAATCTTAGAAACAGTATTCCAAAGTTATTGACTAAGAGTCTTTGCCAAATTCCTCATTGCATTCTTAGCGAATTCACTTTAAAAATTTCAAATAATGATATTTAAGCATTTTTTCAGAAATCTTTGTTTTAGGTCCTGCAGCACATCAAAATAAGAATAGGTCTCAAACTGAGTAGTTATATTTTTTTCACTTTTCTCTAAAATCAAAAAGTAATAACTAAAGGTTCAGACACAAATACGTATACAAAAAAAGAGAGAAATCTTTATATAATATCAAGAAAAATAACCCACAAAAACAACTGAAAACAGCACTACAACAGAGACTTTATATATCTGTAAATAAATGTGCATTTGGGAATCTGCTTTCTACTTTGAATTGGCAGAGAAATCATGTTACCTAATAATGACCCTGAATGTCATATTTTCATTTTTTTCTGTATACAGCTCAATAACCTACATTGAAGCCTTAACGAAAAGAATTTGTGACTAAAATTCCTATGTTCTGGGATCATTAGCAGCGATATGAATAATGGCTTCTTATCCATTCTGAAATCCCTTACAGAAAGTAAACCACCACTACAAAAAGAACATTTAAGGGCACACCTCTAAATGATAATATTTCTAGATTTAAGAGGTATTTTCCTTATCATTTAAGTAAGTTATCACTATTAATCCAGAAAATTGTATAAAAATTGATCAAAGCCAAATTACTTAATTTTATCTTCAAATACATGGGGGGCCACATAGTGTTTGATATTTTTGAATCTCAGATAAACATATTTTCACACTTTTCTCTCTAACCTACCTCTTTTACTGAGCTGCTCCTGTACCAGTTTCAATTCATTCTTTTCCAGCAGGTGCCTTTTGTCTGTAGCTACTGTACCTATGGCAAACAAATTGGAGAAAAAGATCCCAACCAGAAAGAAATACTCTTCAGAGCTTGCAAAACAGATAAACAAAGAAGGCCATCTATTACATTTTCCCAGAAACTTTTGGCACTTAATCTCTAAGGGATCAATTCAAGAACTTTTGGCCTTTTATCTCCACAGGAATCAATTAAAGCAGTTGATATATTTCATCTTAATAAAGGGCTTAGCCATAAAATGCCTGGGTAAACTTTGCTTCTAACTAAATATTAGTTGTTCTAACTGCATTATAAAATAGAGGTTATTGTAATTTCTAACATTAAGAGTATTATAATGATTGCAAGAGATGATTTATTTAAACTATTTAGATCATTATTTGGGAAAAAATAAATCCTCAATGAATGTTAGATAATAATTATAATAAGACACATGAGAAATAATAAATATGAAGAGCCTGTCTCCATATAATACGTTGGTATAAATATAAGCGCTTTAAGTTTTAGTTACATGTATAAATGTCTTATCAGGTTGTGGGATATAGATGTCTCCCTTTTGACCTGAAGATTCATACCTTAAGAAATTGACAATATAAAATAATTTTCTTATCCACCAGTTGTGATCATCAGTTTTTGTAGGGGAAAAACCCATCAAAGATGGTATTTGCTTTCCTAACAAGACAACTATAGCATTGATACAGGTACATTTAAAAAAATTAAAGAAGAAAAATATAACCATTACCATCTCATTTTTATGACTATGCCACAGTCTTGTTAGATATGGACTATTTTATATCTTTGGATAATTCAGGGACTGGAAAAGAACATCTGTGTAACAAAGCACTACCACTTGAAATTTAAAATCTCATAAATGGATTAAAACAGAACATTAGCCACCTCAATATCATGGAATTAGTCAACTATGAAAATGATCATCCTTATTTAACAAAGTCAAATGGAAATATTGCAAGGATGTTGTCCAAGGTCACTAAGAATCACAAGCCAAATTTATAGTCTGCTTTTCATGTTCAATTTTGTAGCTAATTGATGCATTTCGATGGATAACACTTGGTGATAGACTTATTTTCCTAAATGTATTGAAAGAATCTTTTCAAATACTTCATAAACATTTATTTTCGTAAACATATTTTACCCAACACAGTAAGTTACCTAAGTTCAGGATCCATATTTGTCTTATTCACTGCTGTATCTTTAGCTCCAGCGGTAATGCATGGGATGCAGTAAATTCTCAGTAAATATATGTTAAGACAAATTAATATTGAGGCATTCAAGCAAGACTAAGAAGCTGCTTCTGTAACACTGATTATTCAGTTTTTTGAAGGCATACAAAAATTCCCTTAAAAATCCCTTTATTGAGTATGTGTAAAGGAATGTACTATTTACTATGGGGGGTATGAACTCTGAATTGAAATGTATACTTTGCCCCCAGGAGTTTGCAAAACAATAGGCGAACTAACTAAAAACATTGGTAAGTAATACATACATTATGAGAAGTAAAAATAAGTACCGAGGACATAAAAATCAATAGTGAATGAAGAAATCAAGAATGGTTCTGGAAAAGCAAGTAAACGGGTGTGTCAGTGGTGATAAAAAAAGAGAGTTGTGCAGAAATATTCAATGGAAGCAAGGTCAAGTTGACATGGACTTAGACTGGATGTAGAAGGCAAGAAAGATTGAAAGAGAGAGAGAGATGAAAGCAAAGATATTTATGGTTTTAAGGAAAAACAGAAAAGGGATGCAGAAGGGGAAGCTGGTTTGGATGTAACATCTGAGGTACTGTGTTAGGCTTATTTTCTAGGATCCTGTTTTTGCTAAGTGCATTAGTGACAATTTTGCTACTATAATATAAAATGGTTAGGGAGCACTGAGGAATATGTAGGTGAAATGCCAGGTAATTGAGATTCATTTTAGTGAAGAATGAGTTTTCATATTAGCAACATGCTGAATGTAATGCTGTTAAAAGTTCATTATAGTGTTGCCGATTATCCGATAATTTACTGGTAAATATGACAGTTTGACCTGCATTTGATAGTGAGTGATAACTCTTAAGTATGTGGTAATTTTACTCCCTCGTATAGATATTTGCATATAGCGTGAAGTATGTATATCATGAACTATATGTTTAAGCATTGACGCATTATAAAATTGCCGGATAGCTCATACTATGTTTCAGGCACCCACTGGAGGCCGAGCAAAGTCAGGAGTAAAATGAAGTTTACAATTTGTGGAAGAGACAGACACACATTTAATAAAATCTAATCTAGCATTTTAAGTGCTTCATCAGTATAAACAAATTACCAGGACTGGTCCGAGAATAGAGTGGCATTTATGCTGGGTTGAAGAAGATTCAGAAATCTTCAGAAAGCGGGTTCACTTGAGATGTGCCTTAAACAATGACCAGTGTTAAAACAAATAGAAAAGAAAGGGAGAATATTAAGAAGAAGAGTTTAATGAATAAAATATTAAAGGAATTACATATATCATTTGTTTAATGAATGGTATATATCAAGAAGGAGCTTAAATATTAGTTAGAAGTGGAAAAGATGGAAGGGAAAACAGTGTCCAGCCAGGCTTTGCACTGAGTTGTATATTGTGCTACTCAATAGGTAGAAGTGAATTATCCAGAAGAAGACAAATAGTAATAGCAACACTTGTACCTCTGGCAAGCAAGAGAAAAATTGCTCACCTCTATACCTAAGGAATAGATTCCACTAGTTTGGATATCTGTGTGCAGGCTTGACCGGAAAAAGGGTCCTGTTCAGAAAGCCTAGGCACCTTGAAATTCATTTTGGGGTGGTACTTTGCTGGGTGCAATATAACATAAACCTCTAGATCAACATGGGATTGCAAATTAAAGAACCCATTCGATTCAAAGAGGAAGTGAAGACATATTCAAGGTAATATACATACACATACATGCACATTTATAAGTATATATATATATATCTCACACGTGTTTATATACATATATACCCAAACATATATAGAAATAGACATGCACACACATATAAATAGACAAAGGTCCATTTTTGTACATGCAGATTTATTTTACTCTCTTTTAAAGGCTCTATAATATTCCATGGCATGATATCCAAAATGATTTATTTATTTCCTTTCGGAGCATTTTTTTCATTCTTTTTGCTCATACAGTGAATACTATAATAAACATCTTTGTACATGTAACTTTGCCTATGTTGATCTTGTTCCTAGTAAATATTCTGACGTTTATTAGTTGTTTACTGTTTTCACCTCATTCTCTCAAATTTGGGTAGTTACTAATGTTGAGAATTAATAAAATTTTTTTCTTTCTAGTACTTATAATTTTAACTATTCTGTAAGTTTAATACATTAGAAAAGCAAAGTAAAGTAAATTTGATTGATAGCAAGTGTCCTTGTAATGATAATAATTTTGATAGAAATGCCCTTAGGAATCAATCTCTGTACTTGCTATAGATTTTGATAGATGACATTTTTTTTTGATTCCCTCTTTGATTTCTTCAGTGATGACTTCGTATTAAGTAGTGTATTTTTTATTTTTTTACATCTTTATTGGAGTATAATTGCTTTACAATGGTGTGTTAGTTTCTGCTTTATAACAGAGTGAATCAGTTATATATATACATATGTTCCCATATCTCTACCCTCTTGCATCACCCTCCCTCCCACCCTCCCTATCCCACCCCTCTAAATGGTCACAAAGCACCGAGCTGATCTCCCTGTGCTATGTGGCTTCTTCCCACTAGCTACCTATTTTATGTTTGGTTGTGTATATATGTCCATACAGCTCTCTCGCTTTGTCACAGCTTACCCTTCCCCCTCCCCATATCCTCAAGTCCGTGCTCTAGTAGGTCTGTGTCTTTATTCCTGTCTCACCCCTAGGTTCTTCATGACATTTTGTTTTTCTTAAATTCCATATATATGTGTTAGCATACGGTATTTGTCTTTCTCTTTCTGACTTACTTCACTCTGTATGACAGACACGAGGTCCATCCACCTCATTACAAATAGCTCAATTTCGTTTCCATTTATGGCTAAGTAATATTCCATTGTATATATATGCCACATCTTCTTTATCTATTCATCCAATGATGGACACTTAGGTTGTTTCCATCTCTGGGCTATTGTAAATAGAGCTG
Source organism: Lagenorhynchus albirostris (assembly GCF_949774975.1). Taxonomy (NCBI): domain Eukaryota; kingdom Metazoa; phylum Chordata; class Mammalia; order Artiodactyla; family Delphinidae; genus Lagenorhynchus; species Lagenorhynchus albirostris. Next base: position 140,379,567 of record NC_083097.1, read on the forward strand.
CAATGAACATTTTGGTGCATGACCCTTTTTGAATTATGGTTTTCTCAGGGTATATGCCCAGTAGTGGGATTGCTGGGTCATATGGTAGTTCTATTTGTAGTTTTTTAAGGAACCTCCATACTGTTCTCCACAATGGCTGTACCAATTCACATTCCCACCAGCAGTGGAAGAGTGTTCCCTTTTCTCCACAGCCTCTCCAGCACTTATTGTTTCTAGATGTTTTGATGATGGCCATTCTGACTGGTGTGAGATGATATCTCATTGTAGTTATGATTTGCATATTTCTAATGATTAATGATGTTGAGCATTCCTTCATGTGTTTGTTGGCAGTCTGTATATCATCTTTGGAGAAATGTCTATTTAGGTCTTCTGCCCATTTTTGGATTGGGTTGTTTGATTTTTTGTTATTGAGCTGCATGAGCTGCTTGTAAAATTTGGAGATTAATCCTTTGTCAGTTGCTTCATTTGCAAATATTTTCTCCCATTCTGAGGGTTGTCTTTTGGTCTTGTTTATGGTTCCCTTTGCTGTGCAAAAACTTTGAAGTTTCATTAGGTCCCATTTGTTTATTTTTGTTTTTATTTCCATTTCCCTAGGAAGTGGGTCAAAAAGGATCCTGCTGTGATTTATGTCATAGAGTGTTCTGCCTATATTTTCCTCTAAGAGTTTGATAGTTTCTGGCCTTACATTTAGGTCTTTAATCCATTTTGAGCTTATTTTTGTGTATGGTGTTAGGGAGTGATCTAATCTCATACTTTTACATGTACCTGTCCAGTTTTCCCAGCACCACTTATTGAAGAGGCTGTCCTTTCTCCACTGTAATTCCTGCCTCTTTTATCAAAGATAAGGTGACCATATGTGCGTGGGTTTATCTCTGGGCTTTCTGTCCTGTTCCATTGATCTATATTTCTGTTTTTGTGCCAGTACCATACTGTCTTGATTACTGTAGCTTTGTAGTATAGTCTGAAGTCAGGGAGCCTGATTCCTCCAGCTCCGTTTTTCCTTCTCAAGATTGCTTTGGCTCTTTGGGGTCTTTTGTGTTTCCATACAAATTGTGAAATTTTCTGTTCTAGTTCTGTGAAAAATGCCAGTGGTAGTTTGATAGGAATTGCATTGAATCTGTAGATTGCTTTGGGTAGTAGAATCATTTTCACAATGTTGATTCTTCCAATCCAAGAACATGGTATATCTCTCCATCTGTTTGTATCATCTTTAATTTTTTTCATCAGTGTCTTATAATTTTCTGCATACAGGTCTTTTGTCTCCTTAGGTAGATTTATTCCTAGATATTTTATTCTTTTGGTTGCAGTGGTAAATGGGAGTATTTTCTTGATTTCACTTTCAGATGTTTCATCATTAGTGTATAGGAATGCCAGAGATTTCTGTGCATTAATTTTGTATCCTGCTACTTTACCAAATTCATTGATTAGCTCTAGTAGTTTTCTGGTAGCATCTTTAAGATCCTCTATGTATAGTATCATGTCATCTGCAAACAGTGACAGCTTTACTTCTTTCCAATTTGGATTCCTTTTATTTCCTTTTCTTCTCTGATTGCTGTGGCTAAAACTTCCAAAACTATGTTGAATAAGAGTGGTGAGAGTGGGCAACCTTGTCTTGTTCCTGATCTTAGTGGAAATGCTTTCAGTTTTTCACCATTGAGAACGATGTTGGCTGTGGGTTTGTCCTATACGGCCTTTATTACATTGAGGAAAGTTCCCTCTATGCCTACTTCCTGCAGGGTTTTTATCATAAATGTGTGTTGAATTTTGTCGAAAGCTTTCTCTGCATCTATTGAGATGATCATATGGTTTTTCTCCTTCAATTTGTTAATATGGTGTATCATGTTGATTGATTTGCATATATTGAAGAATCCTTGCATTCCTGGAATAAACCCCACTTGATCATGGTGTATGATCCTTTTAATGTGCTGTTGGATTCTGTTTGCTAGCAGTTTGTTGAGGATTTTTGCATCTATGTTCCTCAGTGATATTGGCCTGTAGTTTTCTTTCTTTGTGACATCCTTGTCTGGTTTTGGTATCAGGGTGATGGTGGCCTCGTAGAATGAGTTTGGGAGTGTTCCTCCTTCTGCTATATTTTGGAAGAGTTTGAAAAGGATAGGTGTTAGTTCTTCTCTAAATGTTTGATAGAATTCGCCTGTGAAGCCATCTGGTCCTGGGCTTTTGTTTGTTGGAAGATTTTTAATCACAGTTTCAATTTCACTGCTTGTGATTGGTCACTTCATATTTTCTATTTCTTCCTGATTCAGTCATGGCAGGTTGTGCATTTCTAAGAATTTGTCCATTTCTTCCAGGTCGTCCATTTTATTGGCATAGAGTTGCTTGTAGTAATCTCTCATGATCCTTTGTATTTCTGCAGTGTCAGTTGTTACTTCTCCTTTTTCATTTCTAATTCTATTGATTTGAGTCTTCTCCCTTTTTTTCTTGATGAGTCTGGCTAATGGTTTATCAATTTTGTTTATCTTCTCAAAGAACCAGCTTTTAGTTTTATTGATCTTTGGTATTGTTTCCTTCATATCTTTTTCATTTATTTCTGATCTGATCTTTATGATTTCTTTTCTTCTGCTAACTTTGGGGTTTTTTCGTTCTTCTTTCTCTAATTGCTTTAGGTGCAAGGTTAGGTTGTTTATTCGAGATGTTTCCTGTTTCTTAAGGTAGGATTGTATTGCTATACACTTCCCTGTTAAAACTGCTTTTGCTGCATCCCATAGGTTTTTGGTTGTCGTGTCTCCATTGTCATTTGTTTCTAGGTATTTTTTGATTTCCTCCTTGATTTCTTCAGTGATTACTTTGTTATTAAGTAGTGTATTGTTTAGCCTCCATGTGTTTGTAATTTTTACAGATCTTTTCCTGTAATTGATATCTAGTCTCATAGCGTTGTGGTCGGAAAAGATACCTGATACAATTTCAATTTTCTTAAATTTACCAAGGCTTGATTTTTGACCCAAGATATGATCTATCCTGGAGAATGTTCCATGAGCACTTGAGAAAAATGTGTATTCTGTTGTTTTGGGGGTGGAATGTCCTATAAATATCAATTAAGTCCATGTTGTTTAATGTATCATTTAAAGCTTGTGTTTCCTTATTTATTTTCATTTTGGATGATCTGCCCATTGGTGAAAGTGGGGTGTTAAAGTCCCCTACTATGAATGTGTTACTGTCGATTTCCCCTTTTATGGCTGTTAGTATTTGCCTTATGTATTGAGGTGCTCCTGTGTTGGGTACATAAATATTTACAATTGTTATATCTTCTTGGATCGATCCCTTGATCATTATGTAGTGTCCTTCTTTGTCTCTTCTAACAGTCTTTATTTTAAAGTCTATAAAAGTCTGATATGAGAATTGCTACTCCAGCTTTCTTTTGGTTTCCATTTGCATGGAATCTCTTTTTCCATCCCCTTACTTTCAGTCTGTATGTGTCTCTAGGTCTGAAGTGGGTCTCTTGTAGACAGCATATATATGTGTCTTGTTTTTTTATCCATTCAGCCAATCTGTGTCTTTTGGTGCGAGCATTTAGTCCATTTACATTTAAGGTAATTATCGATATGTATGTTCCTATTCCCATTTTCTTAATTGTTGTGGGTTCGTTATTGTCGGTCTTTTCCTTCTCATGTGCTTCTCGCCTAGAGAAGTTCCTTTAGCATTTGTTGTAAAGCTGGTTTGGTGGTGCTGAACTCTCTCAGCTTTTGCTTGTCTGTAAAGATTTTAATTTCTCCATCAAATCTGAATGAGATCCTTGCTGGGTAGAGTAATCTTGGTTGCAGGTTTTTCTCCTTCATCACTTTAAATATGTCCTGCCGGCCCCTTCTGGCTTTCAGAATTTCTGCTGAAAGATCAGCTGTTAACCTTATGGGGATTCCCTTGTGTATTATTTGTTGTTTTTCCCTTGCTGCTTTTAATATGTTTTCTTTGTATTTAATTTTTGACAGTTTGGTTAATATGTGTCTTGGCGTATTCCTCCTTGGATTTATCCTGTATGGGACTCTCTGTGGTTCCTGGACTTGATTAACTATTTCCTTTCCCATATTAGGGAAGTTTTCAACTATAATCTCGTCAAATGTTTTCTGAGTCCCTTTCCTTTTCTCTTCTTCTTCTGGAACCACTATAATTCGAATGTTGGTGCGTTTAATGTTGTCTCAGAGGTCTCTGAGACTCCTCAGTTCTTTTCAGTCTTTTTTCTTTATTCTGCTCTGTGGTAGTTATTTCCACTATTTTATCTTCCAGGTCACTTATCCGTTCTTCTGCCTCAGTTATTCTGCTATTGATCCCATCTAGAGTATTTTTAATTTCATTTATTATGTTGTTCATCATTGTTTGTTTCATCTTTAGTTCTTCTAGGTCCTTGTTAAATGTTCCTTGCATTTTGTCTATTCTATTTTCAAGATTTTGGATCATCTTTACTATCATTATTCTGAATTGTTTTTCAGGTAGACTGCCTATTTCCTCTTCATTTGTTAGGTCTGGTGGGTTTTTATCTTGCTCCTTCATCTGCTGTGTGTTTTTCTGTCTTCTCATTTTGCTTATCTTACTGTGTTTGGGGTCTCCTTTTTGCAGGCTGCAGGTTCGTAGTTCCTGTTGTTTTTGGTGTCTGTCTCCAGTGGCTAAAGTTGGTTCAGTGGGCTGTGTAGGCTTCCTGGTGGAGGGGACTAGTGCCTGTGTTCTGGTGGATGAGGCTGGATCTCGTCTTTCTGGTGGGCAGGTCGACGTCTGGTGGTGTGTTTTGGGGTGTCTGTGGACTTATTATGATTTTAGACAACCTCTCTGCTAATGGGTGGTGTTGTGTTCCTGTCTTGCTAATTGTTTGGCATAGGGTGTCCAGCACTGTACCTTGCTGGTCGTTGAGTAAAGCTGGGTGCTGGAGTTGAGATGGAGATCTCTGGGAGATTTTCGCTGTTTGATATTATGTGGAGCTGGGAGGTCTCTGGTGGACCAGTGTCCTGAAGTTGGCTCTCCCACCTCAGAGGCACAGCACTGACTCCTGGCTGCAGCACCAAGAGCCTTTCATCCACACGGCTAAGAATAAAAGGGAGAAAAAGTAGAAGGAAGGAAGGAAGGAAAGAAAAAAGAAAGGAAGGATGGAAGAAGGGAGGGAGGGAGGGAGGAAGGAAAGAAGGAAGGAAGGATGGAAGGAAGGAAAGAAAGAAGATAAAATAAAATAAAATAAAATAAGATTAAATAAAATAATTAAAATAAAAAGTAATTATTAAGAAAAAAAACTTTTTTAAACAAAAAGACCGCACAGATAGAATCCTAGGACAAATGGTGGAAGCAAAGCTATACAGACGAAATCTCACACAGGAGCATACACATACACACTCACAAAAAGAGGAAAAGGGGAAAAAATCATAAATCTTGCTCTCAAAGTCCACCTCCTCAATTTGGGATGATTCTTTGTCTATTCATGTATTCCACAGATGCAGGGTACATCAAGTTGATTGTGGAGCTTTAATCCGCTGCTTCTGGGGCTGCTGGGAGGGATTTCCCTTTCTCTTCTTTGTTCGCACAGCTCCCGGGGCTCAGCTTTGTATTTGCTCTGCCTCTGCGTGTAGGTTGCCGGAGGGTGTCTGTTCTTCGCTCAGACAGGACGGGGTTGAAGGAGCAACTGCTTCGGGGACTCTGGCTCACTCAGGCCGTGGGGGAGGGAGGGGTACGGAGGTGGGGCGAGCCTGCGACGGCAGAGGCCGGCGTGACGTTGCACCAGCCTGAGGCGCGCGTGCATTCTCCAGTGGAAGTTGTCCTTGGATCACGGGACCCTGGCAGTGGCGGGCCGCACAGCCTCCCAGGAGGGGAGTTGTGGACAGTGACCTGTGCTCGCACACCAGCTTCTTGGTGGTGGCAGCAGCAGCCTTAGCATCTCATGCCCGTCTCTGGGGTCCGTGCTTTTAGCCGCGGCTTGCGCCCGTCTCTGGAACTCCTTTAAGCAGCGCTCTTAATCCCTCTCCTCTCACACCAGGAAACAAAGAGGCAAGAAAAAGTCCCTTGCCTCTTCGGCAGGTCCAGACTTTTCCCCGGACTCCCTCTCGGCTAGCCGTGGCGCACTAACCTCCTGCAGGCTGTGTTCACGCCGCCAACCCTAGTCCTCTCCCTGCGCTCCGACCAAAGCCCAAGCCTCATTCCCCAGCCCCGCCCGCCCCGCAGGTGAGCAGAGAAGCCTCTCGGACTGGTGAGTACCGGTCGGCACTGATCCTCTGTACGGGAATCTCTCCGGTTTGCCCTCCGCACCCGTTGCTGTGATCTCCTCCGCGGCTCCGAAGCTTTCCCCCTCCGCCACCCGCAGTCTCCGCCCGCGAAGGGGCTTCCTAGTGTGTGGAAACGTTTCCTCCTTCGCAGCTCCCTCCCACTGGTGCAGGTCCCGTCCCTATCCTTTTGTCTCTGTTTATTCTTTTTTCTTTTGCCTTACCCAGGTACGTGGGGGGGGGGGTTTCTTGCCTTTTGGGAGGTCTGAGATCTTCTGCTAGCGTTCAGTAGGTGTTCTGTAGCAGTTGTTCCACATGTAGATGTATTTCTGATGTGATCTCTGCATCTTACTCTTCCGCCATCTTCCCCCTGAGTCTCGATAGATGACTTTTAACAAGTTAAAAAATATTCCTTCTATTCTAAGCTTAACTTAAAAAATCAAGAATAGCTGTTCAATATTAATGTGTTTTTTTCTGCATCTAGTGAGATGATTGTAAGGTTTTTCCCCTTGGACCAGGGATCGAACCCGCACCCCCTGCATTGTAAGGTGGATTCTTTACCACTGGACCACCAGGGAAGTCCCTGTGTCATTAATTTAATATTAAATTTACTATTCTATTGTACAGATCTTACTGATACTTGTATCTATGTAATTTATATTTTTAACATGAGTGTGTGCTCATATGCATTTCCTTTGAACTTTATTTCTCTAAAACTAATTTTTCCATCATTTTATGTTCTAGTCTAATAAAATTCTCACCCCTCATCATATCTGGCCTTTGTAGTACTTATGGAGTGTACCCAAATGTTCTTTTTCTTTCTAAGTTAGTTTTGGTGATGATATATATTATTATTGATGATATATATTAACTTCACTCATTTAATCTAGAATGTTAAATTTATTGGTGGTGTAAATTTACACTTTTTTTTCCCAATTACTTTTTTTCGGTACGCAGGCCGCTCACTGTTGTGGCCTCTGCCGTCGCGGAGCACAGGCTCCGAACACGCAGGCTCAGCGGCCATGGCTCACAAGCCCAGCCGCTCCGCGGCATGTGGGATCTTCCCGGACCGGGGCACAAACCCGTGTCCCCTGCATCGGCAGGCGGACTCTCAACCACTGCACCACCAGGGAAGCCCCCAGTTACTTTTTAAAAAAGCAGCATTTATGGCTTTATGACAGCTAGATTCCAAAACAAGTTGTTCACACCCTTGGACTTGCACAGCTCTCTGAAAACTCTTAATTCTCCTGATGGCACATTCATAGTTTGCACATTAATTGAGTCCATTAATTTGCATCAGAAAGCAAATGGTATTTTTTCAAATAAAATAATCAATGTTATATTTTGGAGTCAAATCCAAATTTTAAAGACAAAATAAGAGATATTAAAAAACTTTGCATTTGAAACCTAGGGCCATGCTCCAGTCCCTTTGGGGATACATATACTCTCCCTTCAAATTTGAAGTATGAAAGAAGAGCATTTTGAGAAGCACAGGAGAAAACAACTTAAAGGGAGAGACAGAAAATATGTCAGGTGTGCTGTCATTTCTCCTTCCCTTAGCTGTCACAGACGTTATTAATCAATGACTTTACTACGTATTTCTGATGTTACTTGTAACTGATTACTATTAGCATGAGCAATGGAATCTTTTATTCTTGCACAGAAAGTCAAGAATGTTAGTTTCAAGGTTCTACCATGATCCTAAACATCACTTTTATCTTGGGTAAGTCACTCACTTAGAATTTCTTCATCTGTAACAGGCGGCGATTAAAAGTTCTGGCTGGAATTTGGTGGGTAGTATCATCAGGCTACTACAAGAGACTTTGATAAAGTAGTAGACGTGTAAGACATCTAAATAGAATCACCATGACCAAAATTGCCCAAAATCTAACCAAAAAAAGCCCTTCATATACTTCTACTACCAGTTCTTCAATTATTAATATGTATTTTTAATTGATGGAAAGAAAAAGGTATTTCAAAAGATACATAAATGGGAAAGAGCTTAAGATAACCACAGACATCATCTAAAATCAAACTCCAAGTCAGATAAGAATGCTAAAAAAACAGACAAAAACAAAACAAAACAATAAGATTAAAGTATATAGGTAAAGTTAGGAGATAAAGGATAGCATTATGACATTATTTTGTCCTAAAATCCAATGTTATAACAAGTACATTTTCCTTTATTCTAGTTTTTTAATCTAAATGGCTTCCTTTTATTACCCCCATTCCCTGCAAAGTATCACAGTTTCTCCACACTCATAATATTATGGCAATTTATGACGGTTATAATTTTTACCTGGGATTTCAATACCATTTTTCTCATGATTTTCTAATCCTGCTGGAATTTTCTAAAATATTTATTTAAATTGATTTATTTTTTTAAGTTTAAAAAGTAGAAACAGAGAATAGCTACAATGCAATATCTGGGTTAATATAACATGTAGGTACCATATTCCTTAACATTAACTATTAAAGAATAATAAAACTCCAGAAGGGAAAAGACTCACTAAAAATAGCTGGGATTTAAAATTATATTTTGCTGCCTGTTAATTTATCATACAGAGTAAAAATAAGCCATAGGTACAAAATGGAAACTCTACCAAATGCCTCTGTGTTGCAGTAAACTTAATTATACAGCACACCATAAAATGACAGTAATATTAGAGAGGAAAAGTAGCAATTTCAGATGGGCAATAACTGCTTTTTACAAGGGAGAAATTATATCAAGCACATATACCTATTCAGTCTAATACTGTTTTCTAGCAAGAGCCAGTGGGACTCACAGTCAAGGGGAGGGAAAGATTTAACTAAGCTGAAATCTGCTTAGTTCAGAAAAGGCTTGCCTGCAAAAAACACTGCATTGTAAGTGTGTTCATTTGCTAATACCTAACAAGTATCTTATATAAAAGTTCACATTTAATCTTTAAATGTATATGTATACATGTGCTTATAATAGCTTCAATCAAAACCGTTATTCATGGATGGATTCTTGGCTTTTAAAGGGGCTCTGAAATGCTTTTTACTACATCTGATCTATGTGTATATCACATAGAATGACTTTATGAGAATAGCATCCTATTATGAAGTTAATAGAAAGAATCTTAATGTTTCTGAAGAAGCTTTTTTGTAATCGTGCCAAAAATCTTTCATTTAAAAATCTAAAAGATTATTATTGACTTTTTATTTCAAATTGGGAAGATTATTATTGACTTTCTGCTGTCTACTATTATTTTCATTAATTTAAGGAGAATTAACATAATACCTTTCTTGGTATGTTGGTATTGGGTTTCTTGTTTATTAGTTTATTAGTGACCCAATCATGACCTTGCTTGATATTTGTGCCTAAGGTTTCTATAAAGAAGTTTTCTTGTCACACAAGCCTTGTTTAGAATGATAGCTCTGTCACTTAACTATCTGTGTGACCTCAGGGAAATTCTCTAAAATTGAATCTGTTTCCTCATCTACAGGATTGATGCATTAACACCCAAAGTTTTATAATTGTTATCCAGGGTAGAAATAATGTATGTAAAGTTCCTACTACATTGCTAAGCATAAAGTAGGCTGATAAAGTACTGATAGTTATTATTTATCCTATCATTATGTACATAGTATGGTATACACTGTACTGAGTTCTAATTTCAGTTTTAAATTTCTCTGTTGTCCACGGGCAAATCAACATCTTTGTGACATTGATAATATTTTTACCAGATCATGGTAACATCTTCAGATTCTGTTAAAATGAATATGTGCCTTGATACTATGTATGTCAGATACTTATCATCTCACATAAAAAGTGACAAAGAATTGTGTTTTAAGAAACACAGAATAAAAATACTGTTGTGGAACAAAAATATCACACATTACCGTATAAAAGTGTTACGTAGCTGAAAACATAAAATCAGTGTCTTTGAGGATAAAGGAATTGGAGGGGAGGGGTTATATAGAAGGAAAGTGATTGGAATGCCCTAATTTTGTGCTCATGGAATAAAATTGAGGAATGGAGAGACAGTTTAAAAGGGAGTGGCCCACAGTCAGCTTTGATAGGATACAATGTGCCTCCTGATAATCCTGAGAAATAGGAACGAGTGGATGGATAAAGTCTGATGCTTTAGTGTTGTTGGCAATAGGTTTCGTCAGCTGGAAAATGAATGATCTCCCTATTTGTTTGTTAATGCTTATAATTCTTTTATCAGGAATCAAAAGTTTTTTGCACAACTGGAGGGTGAAAAAGCTCTGTGCTTCTGAGTATGTTCCAAGATGATCTGTTAAGCAGATTGATTCATCAAGTTGTTCCTCTGGACATAGATATGTCATGGCCTGTTTATAGTCATAAGAATATACTCCCTCCTTTCTTCTCTCACTCTTTTCTTCCATCCTCCTCACCTGCCTTCCCTCCTTCCTTCCTATATATTTACCTGGGGAGGGATTGTTCATTTCTTCTCTTAGGGAATATTTATACCTGTCTTTGAGTAATGTCTAAGAATGTTAAGACTAAGGATTACATCCCTAAGTTTCTTTTTTTTTTTCCTCTGGGGAATTCTGGGTATAATGATAGACATATAACCAGCAAGTAACATGTTGAATGATTTGTAAGAGAGAATCAGCTTCTTCCATAAATGTGACTATATGTTCCTTAGGGATAAAATTTGAAATATTCACTCACCTCTTAGACAGATCATTGGCCACACATGCCATAGGGCGTATGTGGTGAAGTTAATACAGAAATAATAGTGTATCCTTTGAAGACTGCAAAGCATGACAGGGCACCTCTAGAATGACTGAGATTATTGATAATTGTCTACTAAGAACTTGACAATGCACATGCTCTTGATATACATTATCTCTGAGCTTATAACAATTCTGGAATGGTAGATAGTATGATCCATCTTATGGAGAAAAAGAATGATCATCAAAAATCAAGGATTAAGTCCACAATAGTAAACAAGCAGTAAAGTGAGTATTAAAGTAATATATGTATGTGATCCTATGATAACTCCAGAGCCAATAGAGTCAACTTTTACTACCTACTTTAAAAACAAATTTTATTTATTTTATTTATTTATTTTTGGCTGTGTTGGGTCTTCGTTGCTGTGCGCAAGTTTTTTCTCTAGTTGCGGTGAGCGGGGGCTACTCTTCATTGCGGTGCGCAAGCTTCTCATTGTGGGGGCTTCTCTTGTTGCGGAGCACGCTCTCTAGGCGCGTGGGCTTCAGTAATTGTGGCTCGTGGGCTCAGCAGTTGTGGTTCGCGGGCTCTAGAGCGCAGGATCAGCAGTTGTGGCGCACGGGCTTAGTTGCTCCACGGCATGTGGGATCTTCCCGGACCAGGGCTCAAACCCATGTCCCCTGCACTGGCAGGCGGATTCTTAACCACTGAGCCACCAGGGAAGCCCTTTACTACCTACTTTAAATTTTTCTATCATCATATAGACGTAGTCTGTTTTTTGTACCTGTAAGCGTTATTACAAAATAGAGAAAAAACTCCAAATATATGATATTCATGTTTTAGGTATCCATTTATTTTTTAAATGGAAATCATAATTTTCGCACTTGTAGGATACAAATAGTCAATAGGAAGAGGTCACAGATATTCTGATGTGATGTCATTCGAGAATTAAGTAGTGCTTTTCAGCTTGAAGTAAACCATCTATCACCAGCTGTGTGAGCTCAGGGAAAAAATATGTTGTAAGAGTTCATTATTTTTCTCCATTTCTAGCCACTGTCCTATTCAGGTACAGCAGCACAGATGGTGTTGTGGTAAAGACACATAACAGTGTCAGGAGCTGTAACATGTGGCAAAAATCTGTCATTCCTCATTCCAAGTTTCAAGGTTAAGATAGAAACTTGTCACTTTTCTGACGTTCAATTAACTCCTTTCCTTTGTCTTTATATGAAAATAATAAAGGATCTTTTATGAGATTTTTTTCCATAGTTAACTCACTTCTATGACTCTACCTACTTTTATTTCATTAACACTGATCTAATGATGTTTTGAATTATTGTAGTGTATCCTGTGTTATGCCATAAGTATGTTCTTAAAAGTTATTCAATTAGGAATTAAATTATATTTAAATGCATTAGAGAAGCTTGGTAAAGGGGTCGATGTATAATGCTTTTGCAAAGTCGAAGTTGTACCTATCTTCTTATATGTGCAGTTTTCATACATATGGTTCACTTGAAATAAGAATGTGAATATACTTATTTTCATCAATAAATTACAGGTTAGTTGTAGGATGTATATATGAGAATGTTCTTTCCTGAGACTATAAATTACAAAGTTTCATAGGATTATAATATTCTCAAAAGAGACATGGTGAAAAAAATCTTACTAAAAATGAAAAGGCAGTAATTATCAGGCAATAAAGATAAAAATTTGGTCTGCCATAAAGCACACATAGAAATAAGTCTAAAATCATGTGCTTTCCTTCCAGGATTCTTCCTTTGAAATTCAATAACTTATTCATGTTCTCACTCATAGTCTTCATCCAGATGCCCAGTCATCCCAGGGAACAGAACAATGAGCCATCTTTGTGAAAAAAACTAATTAGAGAAATTTAAAATATGTCTCTGAATATAGAAGGTATTTAACTCAACAGGGTATTGTTAAAGGATATTGATTAGTGTGCTTTCCCATAAAAGGCTGAAAAATTTTTCTCTTTTGGATGTTAGAAAATAGAACTAAACAGAAAGAGTGAATCTGCTTTTAAAAATGAGCACTGTTGCAGTAGAGGCATTGAATTAAGTTGCTTGTCCTCAGAAAGGTATATTTAGATTCCCAAAATGTTGAGCTTCAAAGGCTAATATTTATAAGGAGCTGAGGGCTGTGTTAGGTTTAGGACAACATAAAATGTCTTTTTAATATCTCTGAACCAAGATAGATTACTAGACAGACAGGTTGTTTCTCAAAATCATTTTCTCGAAGGAAATTGACAAAGTCAGCTATATTTTTATAGACAAAATGGAAATATAAATGAGAAGATAGTGAGTATAATGTGTGTAATGACCAGTTTCCAAAGAAACCCTGGATGATAGAAATGACAAGAATAAATCTAACAAGTTAATATTGAAAACATTTCTGTCTACATCCCAAATAAACACATGCGGAAGTACAAATGAGAACAATTGAGTTCCTTTTATGGGAGGTAAACCTAGAATCAACAGTGTCAAAAGTGTAATATGGCCATAAGAAATTTATTTGATTGTAGTTCACATTAATAGAGCCATTGTATTCAGAAAATGGCTTAATAGGCATTGCATAATTTAGGTTTTATTACTTCTCCAGCTTTATCCTTTACCATTCATTTTGCTTGCACTCCTGAATCCAATCACATTAAACTTTGCTTAGTTTCTCAGAGACATTGTGCTCTATTATTTGAGAAGTGGAAAGTCATTCTTGGGTTGATCCTTCAGATTTCACCTTAGAGGCCCCACGATCAAGCACGGTGTCCCTCTTATGCATTCCCATTGCACTCTGTACTTAAGAATTCTGTCCCTGATCACACCACTTTGCAATTGTTCCCTGGCTTGCTTGATTTCCCCCATTAGACTTTAGGCTCTGTGTAGGCAGGAGTATGTCTATTTTGTGATCACTGTTGCATTCATCTTCTGTGCCTAATAGAAAGTCTAGAACACAAACATCTATTAAATAAAAGTATTCAAATAAGAAAAGAGATTGCTCTGTCCATTGTTCATGTGCAGACAACTGCAAAAGAAAGTCCTGTATTCTGGAATATTTCATGTAGTATTAACTACCTGGCTGAAAAATGTACCCAGATGAGGACCTACCAATAGGGAGAGCGGAAACTGTTCTATATAATGACAGAAGAATTATCCTCAATGAGAGAAGCACTGGAAAAGATATAGTATTTTTTTCTCAGATGAATGTACCACAGAAGGAAAATTATATATGTTGCATGCAGCACCAGAAGACATAACTAATCTTAATAGATAGAAGTAACAGAGAGATGAATTGAACTTCACTGTAAGGAAACATCATCTGATGATTAGCTCTCTCAGAAAATGGAATGGGATCTTCTGGCACGAATTGTTTGTCATTGGAATTGCCACTTTTGCATAAAGAATAGAAGCAGTTTACAAGTTCATGAATTAGGAAGGAAGTAATACCATGTGATTTTGTAGGGAGGAAAAGTCATTTTCTCTCTACACATCTAGGTTTTTGGCTGAGACCCACCCCCTACCCCCAGTAATAAAAGAAAGATTAACAGGAGAAAAAACACAAGTTTAATAACATGTACATAATAGGTTAATAGTTCCCCCAGGGTCACACAGGAAGTAGTTGGCAGCCAGGGCTTCAACCTAGGTTCTCTATGTAGTTGAAATCAGGACTGAAGGAGCACCCCTGGCCAAGTGGCTAGAGGTAACTCATTTTAACTGCCGCACACTATTCTCTTGTATGAACATCCTGATATAAGTGCTTTAAAATCTTTATTTTCAAAATTTTTGCGCTGTTTTACAGGCACTTTTTATACACCACATATCATTCCTTTTTTTGTAAAAGTATCCAGTCTGATTATGTCTTTTAACTAATGGGTTTGATCTGTTTACATTTATTTTCTTTTTTAAAAAATTTTATTTTATTATTATTATTTTTATACAGCGGGTTCTTATTAGTTATCTATTTTATACATACTAGTGTATATATGTCAATCCCAATCTCCCAATTCAAGGCTCGTTTCCTTTTTTTTCTTTTTTGACCACGTAGTGCGGCATGCGGGATCTTAGTTCCCTAACCAGGGATCGAACCCATACATTTATTTTCTTAATAGGAATTTTGGATGTATTTCTTCAAAATTTTTTTTGTATTTCCTATTTACACTCTTGTTTTCTTGGCCTCTTTTCCCTTCCTTTTCTGTCTTTTATTGAATTAAAGTTTTCTGTATTCTGCTATACACATATTGTTTTCTTCTCTTCAGGATTAGAAAATATAGATTATATGTTTCAATGCTAACTTTAATATTCATGCTCAGTAATATATTTTGATCTAACAAACTTTATGATCATGTAATATTTCTTCTTCATAAAGACTTCAGTATGTATAAACTACTCATTAACCATTTCTCAACAACTTATTGGTTACTTTTTCCTGAAGCACCACATATACACATACACACAAATCATATATAAAAGTCATTAGTTGTTGAATGTATCCACATATTCTAAAAATTTCTATGTTCACCATTATCCTTTTACCCAATGCTGTTCTTCTGGTCACACTTCTAATTAAAATCCATGCTGTAATAATCCCTCTGCTGAGAATTTATGTGATGAACTTTTAATCTTTCTATGAATGGTTTAGCCAGGGATAATATTTTAGGCTGACATTTTTTTCCAGATTATGAAGGCATTTTTTAGATCCATTTCTATTGATAAGGACATTTTCCTTTGGTTTAATTTTTTTCCTTCCCGGTTAATGCCATTTGTTTCTGGTTTTTAAGATTTTAAATTTATCATGGACGTATACAGTTTCTCTATCATGTTTAAGTGTGCATTTTTATTTATTTAGGCTTTTTAATACTTGGAGTGCCGTGTGAACCACAATATCCATCCTATTCCTTGATTCTGGAAAATTATCACCAGTTCCTTTTTTCAAACATGACTTCCAGTTCATTTACTCTATTTTATTCTTCTGAGACACTTAGATGTACGCTGGAGAATCCATAGTATACTCTGTATTTCTTTAATTTTTAAGATAATGTTTATATGCTTGTGTTTCAGGGCTGCTGTGCTCTAAGTAAACTCCTCAGTACCATTTTCAAATTCAGCAGGTCTCTCCACAACTATGTAAACTCTATCTAAAGGTTAGTCTGTTTACTGAGTTGGTGATTTTTTTTGTTTTGTTTTGTTTGTTTTTGATACATGCTTCTTTATAAAGATTCCTTAAGGGTCCCTTTCCTATCCACCAGTTTTTCTTTTATCTATGTTTAGTTCACTTAAAAACCTTGATATAACTGTCATTTGTCCCTTGGAGGATTGTGAACTGTTACTAATGTGTTTTACAGTCTTATTCATATAAACATTTCATCTTGGGTAAATTCAGGTTCTGATAGGTGATTTTAGGAACTATTTTTCTTAGTATTTCTACATCTATTTTGGAACTTTGGTTGCCAGACTTGTTTTGAGTGGGAGTTTCTTAGTTTCTTTCTCTTTTTTTCCCCTATAAGTATGTTTTTCCACTTGTGTTAATCAGTTTGGTGGTTGCCTCTACCTGTCTTTCAGTGATTATTCAGGTCCTAGAACTCATAGTAACAGTTTGGTGCTCTGACTCATAGGCAAGTAACATAAATGGCCGTCAAGCAAGTGGGGAACTTGATTCATTTCTCATTTATGAAGATGTGCCCTCCTGCTCTCATACTTTCACAACTCCATATAAGTGGCAGCCCTAGGGAACAAATTTCTTTTTTTTGTCTTAGTCTCCTCTAATAAGCAGTAGGAGCCCTTGCACACAATCTCTGCTTTAAACACTAAGTCTGGCTCTATAAATCCATCTTATGGGAGCCCTTTTAATTCTCATGGCCCCAGAAAAACTGACCTCTTGTCACTACCTGATTTTGAACTTTAATCCCAGTGGGCCAGAAGATGTCGTCCTACTCATCACCTTATATTTATGGCCCATGATAATATCTGTTCAGTTTGTAAGACTTGCTTTATCTTTGTAGTTTTTTTCCCCCCATTTTATATGTAATTGTTATGTGATTGGGGCAGGGGTTGCATCATAGTGTGATTTTATTGTCTTCTCAACGATTCTCCTTCTACCCCATCGTTTCATCTTCTGTGCTTGCTTTTGTTTATAATCATGGAGCACAGTACTGTATTTATTTCAGCATATTGATTAAAAAAACCCAGAACTGGACTTAAAACATAGTAACACACTACTGCTCATGGAAAGTCAAATATATGTATACTGTATAGTAGATAGTACAGAGGAAAACCGCGGGGAAACTGTCCTTCATGGTATATCCAGGGGCATCAGTGAATTGAACTCAAGGGATTGCGATTTGACAGTCATTTGTAGGGTGATCTAAGTGGCAATTGAGTTTCAACAAAACAACGTCATCTGTAATAAGAAATTAGTGTTGTTGATTTGAATACCATTAGTATTGTTGTTTTGTTTGTATTTACTTTGTAAATTTTTTGTTACGTAAGTGCGCAAGAGTCCTATACATGTAGACTTTAAGTCACTGTGAATATGATCTTAACCAATATAATAAATAATGTTAAATAAATACTAGACATGTTTCCTTTTACGGGGAAAACCTCCAACTTAAAGTAGCATTAGATTGTATGATCTAATCCTCATAATATTTATGTGAGGGAGGCTCAACATTGATTTTGTTCCCTGAATTCAGATGAGGAAGTTGAGAAAGAATGTTAAGTGATTGTCACAGGTCACATAAATAATAAGCCAGGATACAAATCTGTTTACAGAACTCTCGTCCTTAATGATTAAGAAATATGCACAGATACAATGGGAAAACAGGGAAAAGAAGGATACATTTTCAGGAAAGGCTTTCTTTCATCGAAACTTTAATGTTAACCCAGCTCACACATTCTCCAAAGTTCAAGTGTACATTGGATTTAAGGAAAGACTGAACCTGGGCTCCCTAGGAAACAAGATCAAAAACTGAGAGAGAGGAAAAGGTAAACCAAATGATGTAAAAAATAAACGACAAGACATAGAAAATCCTTAGATAATCAGTCACTCAAAATACATATCATGGTCATCCTTAAAATTGTCTATGTTATATGCGTCCCTACTTTTCTTTTTCTTTCAGGTACAGGGAAACTTTCAACATTTCCATGAATAACCCAAGCAGTGAAAAAACCTTATTAGTGTGACTCTGCCTGTGTGTATTTTAAAATGGTTTAAACAAAGGGGAGAATGACATTCAGGTTTTCTGAAATTAGATAATTGTAAAACTCTACTATAGAAAATTTTATGATGACGGCAATATTGTTTGAATAGAAAATTAAAATTTCATTGAGTATGAAGCTGTTGTAATACTATTACAAACTTCCTTTTACGCATTAAGTTTTGACTACTGTAACCAATTTAAAATGTAATTTTTCTTTTTGGAGTTAAAACTATTCTTATTTCAAATAAATTGTTTGTCACACTTGTAAGATAGTTTCACGGGGAAAAATGTTCCTTGTGCCTTCCCTATTCTTTTTAACTGAAGGAAATAATGTATTTTATTAAAGTTCTGATAAGAACTCTTCAATGATAACTAATATTTGATGCTATAAGACAGAAATTAAATGTTTAATTTTTTAATATGTAAAACACTGTCATGCCTTGTGAGAGAGGGTGAGAAACAATTGGTGGAAATATATTTCACCTCTTCAGTAATAAGGTTAATTTCAACTTTGTAAAGCATTTCTTTATTTTTATCACATTAAATTTACCTCATATTACCTCATATTAAATATTTTACCTCATATTGGATAATTGTTGCTACAAAAAGGTAAATAGATAACTATTAAAATTTAAATAAAAATTAAATAAACAAAAATATTTAAGTATAAAACTTTTAGTGAAGGCACCTGCCAAAAGATAAAAAAAAAGAAGTAGAATGATTGAGATCTAAGAATGTCCAACAATACCTTATACTCTTCTGGCTATTTAAAAATCAGATGTAAAAATGTTGAATAATAGTGGAGAGTAGGTAGACAGCATATCAAGTATCTTTTCTGACCACAGTGCTATGAGACTAGATATCAATTACAGGAAAAAATCTGTAAAAAATACAAACACATGGAGGCTAAACACTACACTACTAAATAACCAAGAGATCACTGAAGAAATCAAGGAGGAAATCAAAAAATACCTAGAAACAAATGACAATGAAAACACGATGACCCAAAACGTATGGAATACAGCAAAAGCAGTTCTAAGAGGGCAGTTTATAGCAATACAATACTACCTCAAGAAACAAGAAACATCTCAAATAAACAACCTAACATTACACCTAAAGCAATTAGAGAAAGAACAAAACACCCAAAGTTAGCAGAAGGAAAGAAATCATAAAGATCAGATCAGAAATAAATGAAAGAGAAATGAAGGAAACAATAGCAAAAATTAATAAAACTAAAAGGTGGTTCTTTGAGAAGATAAGCAAAATTGGTAAACTGTTAGCCAGACTCTTCACGAAAAAAAGGGAGAAGAGTCAAATCAATAGAATTAGAAATAAAAAAGGAGAAGTAACAACTGACACTACAGAAATACAAAGGATCATGAGAGATTACTACAAGCAACCTATATGCCAACAAAATGGACAACCTGGAAGAAATGGACAAATTCTTAGAAAAGCACAACCTTCTGAGACTGAACCAAGAAGAAATAGAAGACAGAAACAGACCAGTCACAAGCACTGAATTTGGGATTATGATTAAAAATCTTCCAACAAACAAAAGCCCAGGACCAGATGGCTTCACAGGTGAATTGTATCAAATATTTAGAGAAGAGCTAACACCTATCTTTCTCAAACTCTTTGAAAATTAGCAGAGGGAGGAACACTCCCAAACTCATTCTACGAGGCCACCATCACCTTGACAGCAAAACCAGAGCGAGACGTCACAAACAAAGAAAACTAAAGGCCCATATCACTGATGAATTTAGATGCAAAAATCCTCAACAAAATGCTAGCAAACAGAATCCAACAGCACATTAAAAGGGTCATACACCATGATCAAGTGAGGTTTATCACAGGAATGCAAGGATTCTTCAAAATATGCAAATCAATCAATGTAATAAACCATATTAACAAACTGAAGGAAAAAAACCATATAATCATCTCAATAGATGCAGAGAAAGCTTTTGACAAAATTCAACACCCATTTATGATAAAACCCTCCAGAAAGTAGGCATGGAGGGAACTTATGTCAGCATAATAAAGGCCATATATAACAAACCCACAGCCAACATCGTTCTCAATTGTGAAAAACTGAAACCATTTCCTTAAGATCAGGAACAAGACAAGGTTGCCCGCTCTCACCACTGTTATTCAACATAGTTTTGGAAGTTTTAGCCACAGCAATCAGAGAAGAAAAATAAATAAAAGGAATCCAAATCAGAAAAGAAGAAATAAAGCTGTCAATGTTTGCAGATGACATGACAGTATACATAGAAAGGTGCTTCCAGACAACTACTGGAGCTAATCAATGAATTTGGTAATGTAGCAGGATAAAAAATTAATGCACAGAAATCTCTGGCATTCCTATATACTAATGATAAAAAATTAGAGAAATTAAGGAAACACTCCCATTTACCATTGCAACAAAAAGAATAAAATACCTAGGAATAAACCTACCTAAGGAGACAACAGACCCATATGCAGAAAACTATAAGACACTGATGAAAGAAATTAAAGATGATACAAACAGATAGAGAGATGTACCATGTTCTTGGATTGGAAGAATCAACATTGTGAAAATGAGTGTACTACCCAAAGTGATCTACAGATTCAACACAATCCCTATCCAACTACCGACGGCATTTTTCACAGAACTAGAACAAAAAATTTCACAATTTGTATGGAAACACAAAAGACCCCGAATAGTCAAAGCAATCTTGAGAAAGAAAAATGGTGCTGGAGGAATCAGGCTCCTGGACTTCAGACTATTCTACAAAGCTACAGTAATCAAGAGAGTATGGTACTGGCACAAAAACAGAAATATAGATCAATGGAACAGGATAGAAAGCCCAGAGATAAACCCACACACATATGGTCACCTTATTTTTGATAAAGGAGGCAAGAATATACAGTGGAGAAAGGACAGCCTCTTCAATAAGTGGTGCTGGGAAAACTGGACAGCTACATGTAAAAGAATGAAATTAGAACACTCCCTAACACCATACACAAAAAGAAACTCAAAATGTATTAAAGACCTAAATGTAAGGCCAGACACTATCAAACTCTTAGAGGAAAACATAAGCAGAGCACTCTGTGACATAAATCACAGCAAGATTCTATTTGACCCACCTCCTATAGAAATGGAAATAAAAACAAAAATAAACAAATGAGACCCAATGCAATTTAAAAGCTTTTGCATAGCAAAGGAAACCATAAACAAGATGAAAAGACAACCCTCAGAATGGGAGAAAATATTTGCAAGTGAAGCACCAGACAAAGGATTAATCTCCAAAATTTATAAGCAGCTCATGCAGTCAATATCAAAAAAACAAAAAAAAAATCCAAAAATGGGCAGAAGACCTAAATAGACATTTCTCCAGAGAAGACATACAGACTGCCAACAAACACATGAAAGAATGTTCAACATCACTAGTCATTAGAGAAATGCAAAGCGAAACTACAATGAGGTACCACCTCATACCAGACAGAATGGTCATCATCAAAAAATCCGCAGACAAGTAATGCTGGAGACGGTGTGGAGAAAAGGGAACCCTCTTGCACTGTTGGTAGGAATTTAAATTCATACAGCCACTATGGAGAACAGTATGGAGGTTCCTTAAAAAACTAAAAATAGAACTACCATACGACCCAGTAATCCCACTACTGGGCATATACCCTGAGAAAGCCATAATTCAAAAAGAGTCATGTACCACACTGTTCATTGAAGCTCTATTTACAATAGCCAGGACATGGAAGCAACCTAAGTGTCCACTGACAGATGAATGGATAAAGAAGATGTGGCACATATATACAATGGAATATTAATCAGCCATAAAAATAAACAAACTTGAGTTATTTGTAGTGAGGTGGATGGACCTAGAATCTGTCATACAGAGTGAAGTAAGTCAGAAAGAGAAAAACAAACACTGTATGCTAACACATATATATGGAATCTAAAGAAAAAAAAAATGGTTCTGAAGAACCTAGGGCCAGGACAGGAATAAAGATGCAGGCGTAAAGAATGAACTTGAGGACACGGGGAGAGGGAAGGGTAAGCTGGGACAAAGTGAGAGAGTAGCATGGACATACATACAGTACCAAATGTAAAATAGATAGCTAGTGGGAAGCAGCCGCATAGCACAGGGAGATCAGCTCAGTGCTTTGTGACTATCTAGAGGGGTGGGATAGGGAGGGTGGGAGGGAGACGCGAGAGGGAGGAGATGTGGGGATATATGTGTATGCATAGCTGATTCACTTTGTTACGAAGCAGAAACTAACACACCATTGTCAAGTAATTATACTCCAATAAAGATGTAAAAAAAAAAGAGCATTGTAAAGAGAGTCACGTTTTCTTTATTATTCTATTTAGCTTAATGGCTTGCCCATGTGTCCCCTAAGTTATCTTGTGTACTGTACTAGATGGGGCTTGTAAAATATTTAGCCAAGTGCCTGGTACATCTCATATATTAAAAAAATATCACGTATTGTTATAAATATCCCACACTTTGTAACAGTTGTAAATATGAACAAGTTCTGTTCCAAGAGTGTGTTCTTAGTCCAGTTTGTTCGTAAGTCAAACAGAGTTAGCCTAGGTACCCAACTAACACAACCGGCTATATACTACTGTGCTATAATAGGTTTATAGTACTTTTCACACAAATAATACATTAAAAAACAAACACAAAAAATAAGAAAACATTTTTAATCTTAAAATACAGTACCTTGAAAAGTACAGTATTTCAGTACAACAGGTGGCATACAGGGGCTGCATGGAGTAAACAGGTAAGAAGAGTTAGTGACTGGAGGAGGGAGGGGAGGGGAGGTGGAAGATGGTAGAGCTGAAGGATCGTCAGTAATAGGAGACGGAGGGCAGGTTGCAAGTGCACTAATGCCTGACCTTGATGGCACAGGTTCTGATTCCTTGCTGGATTCAATTCTATTTGCCCTCTTGAAAAAATGATGCAGTGGTGTCTGGGTAGTAGCTCTTTTTTTCTCATCATAGATGACACAGTAGCACTGGATTGCATTCTGAATGGCTCCTGCAACCTTAGTGTATGCTTCTACATTTGGCTTCTGTGCCTCAGAAACTAACAGTGCCTCCTCGAATAAAAAAAATCCCCTTGCCATTTCCTGTGGCGTGAATCTCTTCTGTTCTTCAGTTACTTTTTCTTTCTCTTGTCTCTCTTCATCCTTTCTCTGGGCCTCCAATTCCATCAGGTCTTCATTAGTAAGCTCCTTGTGTTGCACAGCAAAGTACTGTACAGTAAAGTACACAAAAGCACAACCACTTGTAGAGAATGCACTCATGTGACAACATACGCCAGACACATGAGCTGACTTTCATGATTGCACATGGGAACGCACGTTCGCATCTTTGAAAGTTTGCAACTTGAAGGTTCTTATGTAGGGGACTTACGGTAATACTATCTTGATCCTAACGGAGTAGAATCAAATGGGATCCCTGTCCTTAGAATTGTAGTTCATTGGGACTGTCAATCCTTTTTGAGTAGTTCCTGCCCACTATCACAAATGTTAATATTGATAAGATTTCTGGCAAAGAAAGTCACTGGAAATTTCTGAAGAGTATTAAAGTAAATTGAAAAAAAGAGTAGGAAGAGAGGGCTATATAGATTTTGATTCACTAAGGAGACAGACGCTACTGGATCAATGACCACCTTCACCAGAGTCAGAGTTAAGCCTGCCCTAAGATGTTACACTATTAAGCAAAGAGCATTGGTGTGTAACAATTCTGGAAACTGAAAGAGGAGAAAGGATACTGGACTTCTAGCAACTAGTTCACAGTTATTAAAAAAGCAGACATTACTGACACTGAAAAGAAAATAGTGATTACAAATTTATTGTTTGATTGCTTGAGATGCTGCAAGAAATTATGTTTAATTGCAATCTAATTAATATTCATTGGGAATATGATTATTACAAATATGCAGTGACAAAAATAGACAATAATAAAACGGCACACATTTCATATTAACAAAGTTGTTATATCTTCCACATTTTATTAAATTTCCTGCTTTACAAACCAAAAGACCAGAAGCGTTAGGATTCCCCCAGATACCCTAATCTGTGTGAATCCCATGCTCAGATTATTTCAAATAATTAATTAATTAGCTTAATTGAGGAGAAAAGCATGAGTATTTGTGAATTCATAACAAATACCCTTTTACATAGCTAAAAAGTCAAGTATGTAACCTGGGTCTGGTGAATCACTACCATCCATAGAAGAGGCACTGACAGAACACTCTCGAGTGTCCAGCTGACATTTGCAAAAGAAAGAGTAATGAAGTTTGTTGTAATTAACTATGAAGCCATGAAAATCCACAGGTTGACAAAGCACACCCTATTTATCAACTCCCTGTTTGAACCGTGTCTTTCTTTTAACGTATAAACACCACCTGTGTCAGTGCTTTTCACTCCAAAGCCTGAAATTGTCATAAGCTTGTTTTCAGGAAAATCAGCAGTGTATGACATTGCTTTAACATAGAAGAACAAGATTGTCCAGGCTTTAGATAACTAAAGTAAATGAGAAGGATCCAGAGTCCCTATTCACTTAAAGAGTTGGTCAGATCCCTTCATGACTAACACCGGTTTTGGAAGCCTTTGAGAAACTAACACTTTTGAAAAGAAGGCAACACATACTTGAAATGGTTATTCCTTATATTTTGAAATG
Organism: Lagenorhynchus albirostris; assembly: GCF_949774975.1. Classification (NCBI taxonomy): domain Eukaryota; kingdom Metazoa; phylum Chordata; class Mammalia; order Artiodactyla; family Delphinidae; genus Lagenorhynchus; species Lagenorhynchus albirostris. The sequence continues at coordinate 140,404,316 of NC_083097.1, forward strand.
CCATACTTGTAAGAAATTGTTACTTGATTCATAAATTGGTTATTAGGCTCCTGTCATATATTTTTTTGTGGTAAAATATACATAACATCATTTTTTTTTTTTTTTTACTCTACGCGGGCCTCTCACCGCTGTGGCCTCTCCCGTTGCGGAGCACAGGCTCCGGACGCGCAGGCTCAGCGGCCATGGCTCACGGGCCCAGCCGCTCCGCGGCATCTGGGATCTTCCTGGACCAGGGCACGAACCTGTGTCCCCTGCACTGGCAGGCGGATTCTCAACCACTGTGCCACCAGGGAAGCCCTTATGTGTACATTTCTAAGTGTACAAGTCAGTAGCGTTAAGTACATTCACATTTCTGTGCAATCACGATCACCATCCGTCTACCAAAACTCACTCTGCTCCCATTAAACAGCACCCTATTACCCTCAACCCCAGCCCCTGACAACCACCATTCTAACTTCTTTCTCTGTGAATTTGACTACTTTAAGTACCTCATATAAGTGGATTCATATAATATTTGTCCTTTTGTGACTGGCGTATTTCACTTAGCCTATCTTCAGGGTTAATACATTTTGTAACACGTGTGAGAATCTCAGTCCCTTTTAAGGCTCAAATGTTCCATTGTAGGTATACATCACATTTTGTTTCTCCACTTATCTGTTGATGGATACTTGGCTGCTTCCACCTTTTGCCTATTCTGAATAATGCTGCGCTGAACATGCATGTACAAATATCTGTTTGAGTCCTTGCTTTCAATTTTTTTGTGTGTATATACCCAGAAGTAGATATTGCTGGAGCATATGGTAATTCTATGTTTAATTTTTTGAGGAACTTCCATACCATCACGGCTTATTTTTATCCAAAGGAATCCATACTGTTGTTTTTTGTGTTTCTGTCTCATCTCACTCTTTCCACACCATTAGCACCACACACACACACAAACACACACACACACTCTCTCTCTCTCTCTCTCTCTTCCTTTCATCTTTATTCAGATTAGTTTTAGCAGGGGAGAGTCATTATGAAGCCTATTAATCTTCATTTTTCACAGCAAGATTCATTTTATAGGACTGGAAGATGCAGAAATGGAACCACACAGCACTTTGTCAGCAGCTAGGATTTCTAAATGTGATGCCGAGTGAAAATTAAACACAAGAGACCAGACAGCAGCTCTAATAACTCAGTAATTTCTAAATAAATAGACTGAGATTGATGGAAATGAAAACAGTTTTCTCTAACAAGGGAAAGTGTGCAGGGTAGTAATATTTGCCTCAAATGCGCTTTGCATAAGGGATTAAAATTCCTGAAAGCCTCTCATTTCCCCATCAGAGAATTTGTTTCTTCTATCAGTCAAATGGTGGTTAATTATCATATTTCAAGGAGCAGCTCATTAATTCATTAACTAAAAATAACTAGGTATTTATGTAGGAAGATAACACATAATAACAGATAACTTGAATAGCTCTGCCAACGTAAATTTTCTTCCAATTTCATGAAAGTTTCAGGAGGTGACTGCATGCTAAAAGTTTATACCAGCTGTTAATTTCCATTTCAAGAATTTAAGAAATTTTAAATTTTGGAATGAAATAAATTTAAAACTAAATCCCCAAGGAAAATCCTTCTCATTCCATTTGATCGATTTTGTTTGGCTGTTAGGTGTTGACAAAGAAAGGTACAATCAAGGGAATAAGAAACTGGAGAGGAAAGATATAAAGTATTAAAATGACAAACTAGATCAAGGACCTTGAAAAAGGGAATAGTAGGAAAAAAAAGCCCCAAGAGAACTGGGGACCTTATCTTTTCTCTCCTCAATTCCAAAATATGTCCCTAATTTCAGAAAAAAAAAATGTATTTAGCAAACTGTTTAAAAAGGTTCGGCTGCAAAGTTAACCCTTTCACACTTAAAATACCAGTGCTTGAGAAGTGTAATTTGCTTCTTTTTAATTACTTTATTGAAAAATATTTGCCAAAGAGCATGTATATGATATTTATGATGAATTAAAGACTAGTGATTAAACAAACACTTGGTCACTATGCAACCAAGGAATATATAATTTTAATTTAGAGAAAACTTGATTTACATTTAAAATTTCATGACAGATGTTGTATGTTTTTCAAGCACTGACACAATTTCAACTACTGTATTTTATTTATGTTTAAGAAACAGTTAAGATCATTTGGAAAGATAGACTTTAAAGGACAAAGTTAAAACTCAATTTGCATACTAATTTACATAATCCTTAAATGCTGTTTACCCCCTATTAAAGAAAGAAGGATACATCTCTCCAGAGATGTATTACATTCCTACACAGGCATGAAGGGCTCTGATTTTTCCCTTGTCCCTACATTTTTCTTGCTGCCTACCTCTGAAGAAAGTCTCATGCACTGCAAAGATATGTTACCAGCAGTAAATCTGTTTGGAGAATCTGGTTTAATTAAAAGTTTCCCTTTTATATCTCTGCAACTTGAACCAAGATAAATATTTGTTAATACAAAAGTATAATGATTGAGATTGGCCCTATGCCACAGAAAAACTAAGTTTGACTTACAACTTTTCAGTTTTTACTACTTTACTATGATCACAAGAAGCAGCTTCCTCCAGGAAGCCTTCCCTGATCCTATAAATGTTCCCCTTGGCCCTGTCCCTCAGGAACTACAGTATACTATCACACTGAACTGTGTCACTTAACCTATTGCATTCCCCCTCAAGAGACCTGCTAGTTCAGTAATGGCAGGGACTCTACTTGTTCTCAGTTGCATCCCAATAAATAAACTAACACAGTGCTTGCTCCATAGTTGACAACTATTTATTGCACAGTGCCATTAATCTTCCCTGAACAAAAAGGTCCAGTCTGTGTCTGTGCACAGAATCACCTACCTGTGGAATTTAGAAAACTTTAACTTACGTTTGTCAACTTTTACAGCATAGCCACTAAGTCTGGAAGCACAGATGGACACATTTAAAAATAGTGTTGTATTGTTTCACTATTTTATGTATAGTTCTCATGGACAAATGGATTTAGTCTACATCAGTGCGTCTCAGAATTTAATGTGCATAACAATATCATGAGGAACCTGTTAAAATTGAGATTCTGATTCTATGGGTTCTGGGCTGGGGCCTGAGATTCTATATTTCTAACAAGTTCCCAGATGTTATCGCTTCTCCTGTTCCATGGACCACATTTTGAGTAGCATCATTTTACATAAAATATCATTTGTCATTTAATCACCTATAGTTATTTCCTCAAGATACAAATATAAAGACATGGCCAATAAAACAGGAAGAGGAGGAGGAAAAGGAGAAGGGAAAGAAAAGAGGAAGACCCATCCTACTAACCAAGGATAATGGCAGCCATTTTTCCTGTATAATATATTTATGTAGAAGCTTTGCATTTGAGCAAAGGAAGGCTTTAGAACAACACTGCCAAATTATAAGCAAAGGCTTAGACCAAAAAAAGCTTTTGACAAATATTGAGGATTTAGTGATGAGATGACCAATAAAGCACCTATTTTAGAGCATTGGAGACAATTGAAAGCTCCTGTGTTAAATGATAGACTAAATTGGCAGGGATGAAAATCAACAATTAATAGTAAAGAGGAAGAAGCTGGCAGAAAAAAAAAAAGATTCTCGGGAAAGAATTCAAAACTCAACTCACAAAAGTTGAAAGAAAATAAGTGTTTGATGTACTAGGAGGAGGAATGAGAAAAAATATTTTGCAGAACTGATGTCTGGTGGCCCCAGCCTGCAGCTGCTTGAAGCAGGATTTCAGTTCCCAGCCAGAGATTGAGGTCGGGCAGTGGCAGTGAGAGCACTGAATCCTAGCCACCAACCAGGGACAAGTGGCCACGACAAGGCCCTGGCCTGTCAGCTGTGTAGAAATGAATTTCCACATAGAGACAGAAAGTAATGAAGCAAGTAAATCGTTTATTAGGAGGAAAAAGAGTGCAGTACATGTGGATAGACACACGGGTGGGCTCAGAGAGAGAGAGAGTTGCGCCCTCGTGGTAGTTTGAATCACTTTTATGTGGCATTTCTTTTGGGTTTCCTTTGACCAATCATCTTGCTTTGGGTGGTTCTGAGTTCGTATTTTGTATATCTCAGGGTCCTCCCATGTGTGCTTGCACATCTCTTAGCCAAGATGGATTCTAGTGAAGAGGACTGTGGGTAGTTGACATCACTTACTGTGGGGTGGCGTCTCCTCCCTTTTTGACCTCCAAGGAGCCTTTCTGCACATGTGTAGTCGGGGAGGTCTCCTTGACTTCGAGAATGAGGAATATGTGGTCTTTTATCTCTTATCTGGGCAGAGCCCAGCCTCCTCCATCACCCTGCTTCTATGGAGTTTCTGCTATTATGGAGTTTCTGGCCACATGGTATGAACTTCAGCTGTTTGGCTGGGGGCCCATCTATCTCCTGCCTCAGAACAACAATAGAATGAAAGAAAGCCTGGAAAGAAGGTTCAGACACCTAAATTCATTTTTTTTCAATATATATTCAGGAAGAAATATATATTGAATATATATTCAATATATATTTCAGTCAGGCACTTTATTAGGCTTATGGGATAGAAAGTTGAATAAGACATTAGGAAATGTATAGTTACTTTAGGTCGACATATGCATAAGTAAAAAAATTACAATAAATTGTGCCATAAAAGACATATAAAACAGGCATTTTATAATTAAAATGTTAGCATCTGATTGCTTGGCTGGGGACATACAAGGGAAAGGTGACAAGAAGTCATTTGAGCTAAGTATTAAAAGATGAAAAAGTGTCCCATTCTGTGCTCCTTCTCACCCCCAACAACAGAAGAAATAGCATTCCAGGCAAGGAAAAGCACTTAAAAAGATAGGTAAACTAGGCTTCCTCGGTGGCGCAGTGTTTGCGAGTCCGCCTGTCGATACAGGGGACGCGGGTTCGTGTCCCGGTCTGGGAAGATCCCACTTATGCCACGGAGCGGCTGGGCCCTTGAGCCATGGCCACTGAACCGGCACGTCCGAAGCCTGTGCTTCTCAACGGGAGAGGCCACAAACGTGAGAGGCCCGCGTACCGCAAAAAAAAAAAAAAGATAGGTAAACTGAGCCATATCACTAACTGGGCCTGGGGCAATTGGTTTTATTGGGGAAGGCAGACAGCTGTGTGCGATTATAGATGCTTGTAGGAGGGAGGGAGAGCCGTAAGGAGAGAATATGTATACAAATTAATTTGGGGGGGAATAAGAGAAGATATTTTGTGTTTTTTGTTGGTTGGTTGAGAGAAGGATACTGTTTTGCTTAAATTATATAGAGCTGTTTGGAGCAACATCTTCAAGCTTCTTTGGAAAGGAGGAATACTAGTGGTGAAAATAGACCAGAGAAAAGATTGGTATACAGAACAGAGAAAGGAGTGATTAGGAAAACGTAATTTGATGCAACATTTTCAGATATAAATACTTTAGAATCTATACACAATAAAATTTTGGAGGGAGGAAACTAGGAAAGGTGAGGAATAGTAATATCTTACAACTACGGAGACTTTGGCCTCGAGTATCTCCAATTCTGAGATGCAGGTCACAGGTTAAATCACAAAGTGAAAGTGTGTTATAGTGTTTATGTTGCTCCTTTGTATTAAAGAATATTAGTTATAAAAGTAGTAACTTTCATTAAAACATTTCTTAAACAGCCCCCCAAAATCTTTATGATTAGTCTGGCTGGGAATAATCGTAGACTAAATCTCTGGTTTGATTTTTGAGTTTTCCTCTTTACTTTTTTTTCCCCATAAAATGATAGGATTAAGCAATTACGTAGTAAATTGAGACCAATCATTTTAAAGTGAAATCCCAAATAATAACAATAACACAACATAAAAGGAACAATGTATACATGCAAAGTAACAGCTTTAATACTTATGGTTGTAGCCTGTCTCTGTCATCTATCAGCCAATACATTCCAATATATGACATAGAAAAGGGAAACGAGTTTGGCTTTGCAATTGACTTGCAAATAGCATCACAGGCAAGTGGAATTCAATGGAAAACTACAGCAGATAGACTTTTCTCATTGACTTTCATTATACGTGCAGCCTGAAATATGAGTGAGAAGACGGTGCCTCGGGGTTTGGCCTTGTCTTTCCGCAGAACTGGCAGAAAAAAGGAGAGCTCAGTAGATTCACATCAGGGAAATGCTGAAAAATACTGTTAATTTTTCCCTAAGTCACTGTTTGCAAAACAAGTAGAATAAATAAGGGGAGAATACCAATTTACCATTCTCAAATCTATATTCCTGAAAAAGAGTAGCAATGTTTGAGCAGAGTAAAAATTAATCTTCAGTGAAAAAAGTTATATTTAGCCACATATACATATATATATTCTTTTCCTGTAGGTAGGTATTATCCACTTCTCAGTCCTGGGCACTGGCATTTTATGAGAATATGCTCCTGGAGTACTTTTATAATTCACATCTTGCATAAAACCATATAAATATTGACAACTGAGAGATTTCCATTCACCTGCCAATTGATTACTGCTACTGTTATTAGTAACAACACATTTTGCAATTTGAAATTATGTGATAACTGACATACTTCACATTATTTTAGATTTTGCACATAAATTTTCACATAAATTTTATGCTACACTATTTTAAATTACTGTAATTCAAATTCATATACACATACATGTTTAAAGACACATTTGGAGTTTTATTTCCAAAAGCTGGCCTAATTTAACAGCCCAAGCTGATAGGGTTATATCCTTATCTATTTGTTGACCCGCCTGTGTTTCTCAAAGAAATTAAAGCTGAAAGAATTAAATGCTTCTATGAAATAATAATAAAATGCTGACCTTAATATTATATACTTGGATATAATATCTTATTAGGATTGTTACTTGTCTTCAGTCTTAAATCTTTAATACAATTAGGTAGATTAATGACTTAAAATTTTTTTTATTAGCTAAATAGTCATGCATGGTTCTTATTATACACAGTGTTACCATAGTTATTTTCCTTTTAAGAATGTGACTTTTGCAGTACTTACAAAGATGATATTATTACACAAAACCTGACACAATAGGTCTATTTAGCACACTCAATAATTAAGATTACTTGAAAATTGCTAAAAGCATATGTTCCCAAGAAGAGAAACATCTACTTAATAATCTTTTTTATTTAAAAAATGCCCTATCTTTCTTACAGAAAACTTCAGGGCTTTGTACCATTGTCAAAAACAACATTGTCTCAGTTTATAGAATGACAGATAGATATCATAACATAACAAGATAAATTACCAAACAATCCTGACAGAAGAAACAATATGTATCTTTTTTTAAAGATTATTTTTGCAACATTCTTTAGAATATTATTATGTTTTTGCTGTTTTCTATTCAATAATGAGAAAATTCTAAACTTAAGTACTAGAAGTAGAAACTATGTATCTACCATATAACTGATGGACTAATTAAATTAGGTTTCACTCTAAGGGAATTTTTTGTAGGTGAAATTAATGGCTTAGAGTTTCTTCCTGTAAATAAGCACTTTTTAAATACAATGCCATAACTAAACCAGTACTTTGCATAATATCAACACTAAGAATGATAGCAGTTTTATGAATTTGTGTAATAAGCTCTTTAGAATAGATGACTATAGCCCTCATTTATTTCATCTGAGGAATCCAAACTGTTACTACCAATATTAAATCTAATCATATTATATCCTAAAACATTATTTGAATTCACTGACGTGAAGGCAAATGATCATAAAATGTTCTCTTAAGTACGTTACAGAGGAAACAAACACCCTAACCTCAGAGGACAGAGTATTAAAATGCTACTAGATGATAGCCCAGCTTGGGCTTACAGAATTAATGAAGAACAAATGTTCTAGGTGACGTGTATGCATGACATTCTCTCTCTGGGATGACCTACATTCTTCCTCAGTTAGCTAATGAGGATTTCTTTGTTATTTTTCTTGCTGAAGGACCTCAGGGCCTTGTATCATTATTGAGTGAACACAATGTCACCTCAGTTGGCAGAAATGTTTCGTCTCTTGTCAGGAAGAGAAGTTTCCTTATGTCATCTGGAGAAAGCACAACAGAGGGACTTGCAATTGAGACCAGACATTTCAATCAGTAAATTCAACCCAGTGGATATGTTTAGCCTGCTAGAGTTGTTTGGATCAGAATATTTAAACTCTCTTGTGCATGTCTTGGAATTTAGGATGTTGGTTATGGATGAAGAAAAAGTCACATTAATCTATACTCAGAATATTTCTTATCTGGTTGTCAATGTTATTTGGTTAGGAGGACACCTATTTTTGTGATATTACGTATATGACATACGTATATATAAGTACATGGATACTTTTGATCCCCAAATTAACAATACATTGACACAACCTCTCTAAACCAAATTCCCAAGCAGATTTAACTGATGGTTACAAAAAGAGGGAAAGGAAAGGATAGAAGAACTACGTAACAGCTTACCAAGTAAGATACTAGCATGACATCTTCCTTTTAACCTTTAGTTTTTCTTTAACAATAAGAACAACGAAAAGCATTGGATAATACTAATGTATTGCTGTTGTGAAAATCAGAACACCAGAAGGTGCTATATAAAATGACAGTCATAACCTGTATCAGTAAGTCTTTTGGAAGGCAGGTTTTTCAGGGAGCTTACATATTAGTTCTTTGCATTGAAATGCATTAGGATGTGAATGTATCTCTCTATGGGTTAAATCCTATCATTTAACTGTTGAACTTTCTGCAGTCATTTGAATGCTATTCAGGGACTTGTCAATATAAAGCAGTAGCAAAGAGAATGTATAAAACCTATTTCTTTTGATAATGGCATCAATGGTTAATGACTGAAGTTATACAAGTTTGTAAAGAAGAAATAGCTCCATGTTTTTATTTCTTTTTCTTTAAAGAATTAAATCATAAGAAGGTTTCAGCCAAGGTGTTCCATGATACAGCTCATAAAGATTTGGCTTCAGGTGGCTGGAGTATCAGATCTAGCTACAACAATGTCTAGCTTATAAATCTGGGCAACAGGAAAACTTTCTCAGGCTCACAGTTTCCTCCTTCATGAAAACAGAGATAGAAAATGTACTGTAGGTCCTAGAGGGTTAATTAAATGATGTTCAATATGAGAAACTGCTTTGAAAACTTAATTTAGGGTCTATCATCATTTATCAGCATGTTGTTATCAGTGTTTATAAGTTTTGTTGATTACCTTGATGCTTCAACCAAGTAGACTGGTTGAGAATTCTGACCATACCTTGGAGAATTTGTAACTTCTGGATAAGATGGTTCTTAGTGGCTAATTAACTAGGTATGTCAACCATGTTTCGGGCTTCTGTAAACTTGGTGCTGTAATATCTGTTCTACGTGCATATGCTGAATATGCCTTATTCTGGACAACCTGATAGTATGTTTAAGTCATCTTGCTTTGGCGTGCTGCCTCCCTCATCCCCTTCCTACCAGAAGTCGTCCACCCAAGGGTGCACTTTTCAAATACAAACCAACCGATCTAGAGCCTATATCCCCAACCACCTAACTTACTGGGCTCTCACAATCAGGCCACTAACTGGTCTAATCACTGCAGGGTCCAGGACTAGACAGCAAGGACCGCCCCTATGCCTCTGGGCTTGCTGAAGTTTTTCAAAGGAGACAATTCTAATCCTGCTAACTCTACCTCACCCATCCCTTTCCACAGAAACCACAATAAAGGTTTCTGCCCACAATTTGTCCCTCTCCCTCCGCCTCATGACCAACTCTGGTGCTTCTCTGTGTGCTCCCCTCCTCCATGGCATGGTGTGGCTTGCTCCTTCCTCTTGGAAACTGTGAGTTATAAAATCTCTTTTCAATGTCCAATTGTCTCCTGATCTGTTGGCCTTACTATACCTCAAATTTTCTATTAATATACTATATTTTAAATGATTGGATTATTTTTATACCTAGATGTGGTCAAAATTACTTTAATTATTAAAAGACATAAAATAATTGTTTAGATAATATGCATTTACCATGGCCAGGTAGTCTAACAAAAGGACTCAAAGTAGTAATCTGATAAACATGTTTCAGGGTCTTTTTTTATTTAGGTTTTCTTATTTTAACTTTCCATATGCATATTATTTGAGCCATCATTCAAAATATTTATAGGTATAAGTAGGAGGAGATTACTATTTTACCTTCTTTTCACTTTTTCAAAATTCATTCAATAAATATTTATTATGTACCTCATGCAGTGCTAGGCACTGTTCTAGACATTGGGGATATAATAGTGATCAAAACTGACAAACGTCTCTGTTCTCATAGGACTTACATTCTAGTGTGAAGACAATGAAAAGATAAATGAGATACTGGATTTTTACATGAGACAGAGATAAGTGCTAAGAGGAAACAATAACACATTGAACAGTGATACAGCATGTTGATATTTGTGTGTCTGTGTGGGAGGTGAGGGGAGTTAGATAAGTCACCTGACACTCTGGGAATGTGACTTTTGAATAAGAATCCAAAGGAAGTCAGGGAGTTAGCTATGAGCATATCTGGAGGAAAGGTATTCGAGCCAGAAGAACAGCAAGTGCAAAGACCCTGAAGAGCAAGGTCAAGGGTCAGAGTAGAGACTGCTGTGGCTGGGGCAAATTAGGACATGAGAGAAGGTAGAACATGAAGTAAGAGGGGAAGTGGGAAAGGAAAGGAAGATCAGTGGGGCCTTGAAGGTAGCACCTGGATATGGGAAGCATCTGGAGGAACTGACTGATATTTTAACAGAACCACTTTCGCTGTTCTATGGAGAGAATGCTATAGGAGTTCAAGGGCAAAAGCAGGGAGAGTTAGGAAAGCTATAGCAACCACTGAGGTGAGAGAGACCATAGCGACTTGGGCAGGAGAGTGGCAGTAGGAGTGGTAATGAGTGGCAAAATTAGTTAAGAGGAAAAATCAAATGGCTTTTTAGTAGATTGTATGTAGAGTGTGAGAGAAAGAGAATCAAGGACGACACCAAATTTTTAAGCCTAGAAGAATAGATTTACTAATGATTGAAATGATAGTTTGGGGAAGGGGAGATGAATTTCCAAAGCTCAGCTTTGGATGTGTTAAGTTTGAAATTCTTATTGAAAACCCAAAAGGAGATGTAAAATAGGGAGCTTGATATATGGTGTGAAGTTTATGGAAATATGCAAGCCAGATGTAATTTGAAAGCCATCTGCATATCAATTATATCTAAATGCATCAAGACTAGATAAAATCACCTAAGGAACAAGCATATATGATGCAAGTTAATACATTATCACAAAGTAAACACCCATGTAATTACTACCCGGGTCATAAAAGAATATTATCAACACCCAAAAGCATCCCTCATGTCACCTCCCAAACAATACATACTTGAAGGATATTTCACTGAGTATATTTTTTTGTTTGGCAGTTATTTCCATTCACACACTAGAGATATCATTCCAAGTTCTCTGGATTTCATTTTTCCTCTTGAGAAGGCAATTGTCATTCCGCTAATCCTTTGATCATAAGATTTCTTTTTCTCCCTTCTGGCTGTTTATTCAATTTTTATCTCTTTTTCCTTCAGATATTGTGCTATGAGGTGACTAGGTATGGATTTCTATTTATTTGTTCTTTCTTGCATTTGTGAAGCTTTGGGAATACTTGGCTTGATACATTTAATTAGTTTTGGAAAATTCTTAGCCGTTATCTCTTCAAATATTACTTCTTTCTTATTCTTTTCTCCTCTCCATTTGTAGATCCAAACTTTTCTTTTGTATCCTCTATATTCTAATCCTTATCTTCTGCATTTTCCATCCTTTAATCACTCCATTTTTCTTATAGGGTGTTTTTTAACATGTCTTTTCTTTCAGTTCATTAATTTTCTCTTCAGCTGTGGTCAATCTGCTCGTGAGCTCATCTCTGAAATTTTAGTTCAGTAATTCCCAGTTCTTGAACATCGTCTGCCAAATTATCAATCTTGTCTTTTATATCCTTGAAAATAGGACATATAGATAGTTTAAAGTCAAGATCTGAGTACTCCAATATCTGGAGTTTCTGTGTGTCTATTTAATTGCTCTTTGTTTTGTGCTAGGTTTGGGAGGGGTTAGTTTTTTTGTTTTGTTTTAATTTTCTCTTGTTCCCTTGTGTGCATGAATATTACTTATTCTGTACTTACAGAACTTTTAAAAAATAATTAATTAATTAATTTTGGCAGCGTTGGGTCTTGGTTGCTGCATGCGGGCTTTCTCTAGTTGCGGTGAGTGGGGGCTACTCTTCATTGCGATGCACGGGCTTCTCAATGCGGTGGCTTCTCTTATTGAGGAGCATGGGCTCTAGGTACACGGGCATCAGTAGTTGTGGCTTATGGACTCTAGAGCACGGGTTCAGTAGTTGTGGCACATGGGCTTAGTTGCTCCGCGGCATATGGGATCTTCCCGGACCAGGGCTCGAACCTGTTTCCCCTGCATTGGCAGGTGGATTCTTAACCGCTGCGACACCAGGGAAGCCCTGTACTTACAGAACTTTTTAAAGAAATGTTGAGACCTCTCAATTTTTTTGAGCAATTATCTTACCTTATATTCATTTATTATTTTCACTTGCTCTTGCCAGCATCTGGAACCAGATAACCTCAGTCACATTTTAGAGATTGTCTTAATCATTAAGATGATTCAAAGTTGAGCTGAAATCCTTATGGGCACCTATTTCCCTTCCTTTCTCTTACTACTAAGGTATAGCCATTTGAGATGCAAACCCAATGTAAAGAAAAATCACATGGGACCCTTTACTGACAGTTACTCTATTCTTAAACCCAGATGCTCTCAAAAACATTTCTCAACCTCTCAGCAATCCTTAAATAGATGGTAAATGCCCACAGGAGAAAAGCAATCCTCAAATACCAGGCATACTCCTTAGAAATTCATCATCTCCCATGTCCTGAACATGGTATCCTGGGGCAAAAAAATACACACACACACACACACACACACACATGTATATAACAGCTCCTCTCATTGTCCACACTGTGTGAATTGTTCTAAATCACCTATCTTCCATTACTAGAGGTTTCAAATGCTGTATATTTAATGAATGCAATATTTTTCTTTTAGATCAAATTATAAGGCACAAAATAAAATTTGACAATGCAGTAAACTACGTAAAGACAATTAGGCTTGTTCCTGATAGTATGTACCATTAAAATCCATTTGACTGGGATATACATCCCACAAAATACCCTAAATACAATAAAACTTTCATCTTGAAGCTAGTATATTATTCTTTGTATTGGTCCTCTTCTTTATGTACACTTTATTTACAAAGCAAAAACATTTACGCAAGCAAACCTTGTCCGTAGAATAATTTGTAAGCTACCTCATAATATGATTTAAAAATAAACAATTTTGGCTAAGTAGCTGATTCTGAATAACACATTCAATCTCTTTTTTCCACTTGAAACAAAATTCTTTAAATTAATTTGCACTTAAAGATATTCAACACTTCCCATATTTGAAAGATCTTAATGGACACTGTGTCCATAGATAGGGAAATCCCCATGAATTTAATTAGAATAATTTTTTTAACTCCCATCTACTTTCCCATATACTTAAATATATATATATATATATAGTTATTTTTTTATTTGGCTGTGTTGCATCTTAGTTGCGGCACATGAGATCTTTGTTGCCTGCATTTGAGCTCAGTTTTGCCATTTAGTAGTTCTATGACTTTGATTAAATAACTCATTTCTTCTTTGTCTAAATTGATTCATCTCTTAAAATGGGGATGGTACCATTACCTTTCCATACAATTAATAGTACATAATACACAGTCATTAGGTTTAAAAATATCATTGTTTTTTCTTTAAGACATTAAAAAAGATGGTGCCTCCTTTTGTGAACTTTAGCCAGATACTTATCTTGAGAAAACACTATATAACTCAATCTTTACTTGTTTTTTTAAAAATATATAATCTGTTATCTTTCACACAAAAGATATGAACCTTTCTATTATATAATGCCCCCCAAAATAGACTTAATTTTTAATCCAAAATAGATGGATCATACCTTAAGACTTTTACAAAGTAAAAAAGGAAGATGATCTAGAGAATATTTCAATATAAAGTGTTCCTCTTACCAGGGGTTATTACACTGAGCATACGGTACTCATGAAGCTTGCCTCAGGGCTATATCAAGGCTAGCGTGAATAGGGAAGAACATTGGAAGCCTCTGTGTTGTAGAACCCACGTTGCATAGTGACCAAAGTGTAGGAATGCCTCACAGAAAGCATAGTGAAGGATGACATACCTGTCATGAACCAGAAACAAAACAAAAACAAGATAAAATAAAATAGAATGGCCTGTGGTTGATTCATGTGTTCAAAGGGCATGCTGAGATTAATTCTGAAACCTCTTTCTTATTCTTTAAAAACCCCGTCAATTTATGTGTGTGTGTATATATATATATATATATATATATATTGCCTTGCTTTGAATTCCTTTCCATGTTTTTTAGTACTTTGAGCATAGCCGTTGACCTGTATAGAAAAGTTGGGGAACAGAAGGAAACCTAAGTAAGCTTGACTCAGTTTAAACTTTGTAACATCGAACAAATATCCAAGGAACTCGTCACCTGGTATTTGGGATTTATTGTTCTCAGCTGGTTTTCCAGTATTATTTCTTTAAAATCTTGAAATTGTCCTCCACATGTGTGATGTATTATATGAATATGCACATCAAAGAAAATGATAGTACAATAAAATATTATTCCCAGAACAATGAAATTAATTAGCTATTTATTATGGAATCTATTTAAATTTTTTTATTCAACTATTTTTTAAAACAAACAAAAATGTTCAGGCATGGACTAAGCATATAAAACTTCATATTTTTGTCCTTGTCTGTTTCATATCATTAAGTTATCGTAACCCATAAGATGATATAGTATATCACAGGTACTGTTATACATTGTAGTAGGCAGTATGTTAGGATGTTGGAAAATTCTCTTATGTTGGTCAACTGCTATCATGTGAAAGTTAATAACCCCAAACTGAAAAATGAAAGGAAATGCAGATTTAAAAAGTAAAGAAATTTTATAATTTATATTACCTTCTGAATAAATATTATCATTAAAGAAAATCATTTTAATTCATGCAGGATTCTGAATCAATGTCTGCAGCTGCTATCAGTAAGGAAACTTTCTGATGGTCAGGTAGATTTTTGTTTGTTTTGTTTTTACTATTTTCTATTGATGAGACCCACTGTCTGATTCCCGTGTGTACCTCAAACATTATTTGAGAAGCAAGGCTTTCAGTTCAGGGAAGGACAGTAGGAAGAAAGTGCTAGTGGTTTTCATAGAAGTAAAAAGACCAGAATATGAAAGAATAAGTAGAAGAATATGAAAAACCTAAATATGAACATATAGTCAAGCCACCTAGTACATAAGGTAGGACCCAGTTTTTTTCTAGAGCAGTGCAGTAGGTCTAGAGTCACTCAAGAAAGTCATCTGAAATTCAGTAATTTAAAAGTCTTAATTGAAGCTGGCTCTGGAAAGAATCAAGTTGAAATCTTTGCTTTTTATTTTGCTGTTTCACAAATTGGTAGGCAAGTCAAAAACTTATTCTAGAGTATATATGCAGCAGTATGGTGATATCCACACACTGACTTTGACTAGATGTTGTTATTAATGCTTTAGTCTTCAAATCTTCCCAGCATTAAAAAATAAAAATCAGAATTGTATGTAGCAACAAACAACGCATGGCTATTTTCACACTCACAGTTCTTCTGAACAAAATAAATCACCAGAATGCTCTTTAATGTCACAATTTTGTTTTTTGTCATAAATGATACTTTATTACATTATAGTTTATATAATTTATTGTTAATTTTTTACTTTATTATTTTTGTCTCAAAAATGAGTCAAAAATACCTGTTAGCTGCTAGTTATCCAGACACACGTGTCCACTATACATTCATTTCAGAGTCCTGAACAGTAGGGGACACATTAATACAATAAAGAACAGATGAGTGAGCATATGGTTTGTTAAATCATGTTTATAATAATTAAATCCAGATCACATTTAAATAAAGGGTCAGTGGCACATAAATTGGAAATTCTGACTTAACACTTTTTGATGGTAAGAGGTTAGGGGCATTGCTACCAGTATGAGCAGAAAAGCCGCATGCCATGAAATAAACAATTCTAGTCATTAAAATGTTAAAACACAACACTGTGTAAGAAGGTAGCACATTTCAAAAATAGGTTTGATGCTTCTATGAAATCTTTGCCAGATGGCCAGAGCTGCTACAAATCCATGACAGATATCAAAGTATTTCTTAATCTAGGATACATGGAAAACAACAAAAATGCGTAGACAACAGTTAATACAGATATAGTGAAAATATTTATATGCTAGCAGAGTAGCTATTTATACATCTTTTTTTTTTTAACTTCCTATATCTAACCTAGTTTGGAAAGGTCATGTGTATTGACTTTCTAACCTGAAAATCAGTACAAATATATTGAAGTTTTTACAATATAGATCATTTGGAGATGAGACCTTCAGAAACCATTTTCCCAACAGGATTTTCAATTAGAATTGTTACTCATTCATCATGTTCACAGCAATCTCCTAGATAAATGTTTTTCAACTCTTTTCAAAATTACCAAATGCAGGTTTTTATGGTCTACTCCAGTTCTAGTGAATCCTCAGCAAGGGAGTAGGACCTAGTAATATCCATTTTATCAAGTGAATCTTAAGTCTCAAAAATAATGACAGAGATCACTGAGGCCTATAAGTGAGGACAATTTTATTTGCTTTCTTTACACTTCACATTAGAGAATGCTACTCAATTTGGAGGATTATGATCATTGAAAGAGTAACCAGTAATCCAAGGACACAATAAAAATTTTAAAAATGATAGGCCTAGGGAAACAAGAATGAATTAAAAAGAAATCTAGGTTAATAGAAGTCCCATGTAAAAAATGAACATAACACCAATGTCAGTTAGCCTGGTGGGAAATAGCATAAAAAGAGAGAAAGATTTCCACTGGAGAGTCAGGGATATCACAGTTGATGTATGGGAGAAGGGGTCTGGACGTGGTAGTTGACAGGGAAACTGGAAAACCAGTACCTGAGACTCTGTAGTTTCTCTGATTGACAAGACAGGGTGGAATTTTTGAGGAAGGACATTGGTTTTCCTTGTATTTACCAGATGAGCTCAATAAGACTCATTGAGTGAAACCATGTCATTGTCTGCAGTTTAGAAGTCAAATTGCTGTTAATTTTGAATTCCAATAGGAATTATAGTGTTATTAAAATAGAATAGTGTAAGAAACCAGTATGAATATCATTCCTGACCTGCCTTCCTAGACCTTATCAAAGATGGGCAAATAGACACAACCACCTCCACTTATATTCTTTAAGCTGAAGGAGTTCATGGTATAATATTCAATAGATGAAGCTCTTTGGAAGAAAGACATGGGTGGCTTCTGTTAATTACTTAATTAATTAAATGGGTGGATAATTCTGGAAACTAGAACTGTGATCGCTTAAGGTCTTATTTCCCTTGGAAGCTAGGTTATTCTTTAGAGGTGAGTGTCTATGACTGGTTTTCCTTAGAGGGAGGATTCCTGCAAACAGTGTGTTAAAAACAGGATTTTCCTGGGAAATATCAGTTTCTCAAGCCCTTTCACCTCTACCTGTTTGTCTCAGCTCCTTCCTGTTCCTCTGAATCCCTTCCCACAGTTCTTCCGAGTTCAAAGTTACTGAGAGTCCTTTAGACTTGGCACCTCCCCAATTCTCAGAAACCAGGACCCTTGGAAAGGGAGAAATAGATGGGCTGAGTTGGAAATTGTGATTCTGAATAACCCTTACCTCCTATGCACATAGCAGATGTTCAATAAATTGTAACTGAATGAAATGAATTAATTCAAAAAGTTGTGATGGAATTGCTGTCATTAGAACATTTACTTGCTCATCAAAAATGATGGAAATTCCCCTGGCCTTATTTACAAGGAGGGGTCAAAGCTGTGGATTGTCAGGTTAACATGGAAGTCCAGGTGGTATCTTGTCTTGTTTTGCTATTATTTTTTGATGGAACAATTCCTTCTTTCTCTAAGTATTCTCGGTAATTTTTTTTTTTTTTTTTTTTTTTTTTTTGCGGTACGCGGACCTCTCACTGTTGTGGCCTCTCCCTTTGCGGAGCACAGGCTCCGGACAGGCAGGCTCAGCGGCCATGGCTCACGGGCCCAGCCGCTCCGCGGCATGTGGGATCTTCCCGGACCGGGGCACGATGCCGCGTCCCCTGCATCAGGCAGGCGGACTCTCAACCACTGCGCCACCAGGGAAGCCCCTCAGTAATTTTCAAAGGACAAAAACTCAAATAAATGAAAGGAAAACATCTCCAACATATGTACATGTATTCTAGAAATACTCTTTAAATTCTGTTTACCTGTGAATATACTAGTATTATGTATAGAATCTTAATATCAGCTGAACTTTGATGTAGTCTTACATTTTGTGACTACTTTTCAATGATTAATCAGATTATAGCCCCTCATTACTAAGGTAAAAGAGAATCTTCACTAAAATTGAAAAGATTTGCAATATTTCAGAAAAGCCATTGGTCATTTTCATCCTGGGTGTTATATAGGTAACATATATTTTTTCTTTCTTCTCAGGGTCAGGATAGGTCTGTGTTTACCCTAAGGCTAGAAAACAAATCAGAAGCACTTAATTTGTTTAATTACCTTAAACATTTCAATGACATAACATTCTGGCTCAAATTGGGCATATTATAAAGTATTTTTTTTTTACTATATTATAAAGCATTTCATCATCATATATTATAAAGGTATTTATGTGGTTTTTTTTGGTCTTTTGTAATATACTTTTTTCTTCCTTCAGTCATACAGCATAACATAAACAGAAACAAATTTTGACTGTATTGCTTATAAAACATTAACATAAAATATTTGATTTGAAAAGGTGTGGATTTCCACATAAACTTCTATTTAACTATGATTCTAAAAGTATATGTAGTTCTTAGTTGTAGTAGTATTGAACCCAGCTACATGTCTACTTTTTCATTTAAAAAATATTTTAATGATCAATGTGTTCTTTAATATCTATACTTGTAGATAAAGATTCTCTTCCCTAGACTGTGATGCTAATTTTAGAAATAAAACTTATAGACATAAAATGCACCAACATGTCCAAAATTCTTCTAGACTAGTGTTAATTTTGCAGCAAAAACCCAAAGCATTGATTATTGTATTTATACATGTAGAAAAAACAATGAATGCAAATGCCTTTCCCTGGTTTTATCAGAAGCCTAGAAATAGTTTTCTGGTGTTTCTAGATTAACTATCATATGTAGTTGCAACTCAGCACTCATAATTTTTAGTGGACCAATGTATTCATAACATTTTTTAGTTTATGTTATCAAGCAATTGTCAGAAAGGGAGAAAAAAGTCACTAAGTGCTATTTTTCTGAATTTAGTTGTTTTTTCTTTTGATTACTTGAGTTTCAATTAATTGTCTTTTTCTGACAAACGATCATCTTCCAATAGAGAAAAATAAGCACAATTACAATCATCACTAATGTTGATTTTTTTATTTTAGTCAAAATGTATCAACATTATATGAACAAGAGAGCAGATATTTATTAACAAAGTGTTCCAAAAAAAATGAAAATATGACTAAATGGAAGTAATTAGAATTAAGAAATGGAGAGGAAAAATATTATAGTAATAAAGTAAATGTACATCGTGTTTAAGGCTAATACCCCAAAGAGTATTTACTTAAAAATTCTAATTATTTTTTATTCTGAAGCATCTCTTAATCCAGTGCTTCATAATATTTAATGTGAACTCATGACCTCTGGGCATCTTTTTAAAATGCAGATTCAGATTCAGTAGGTCTGGGTTGGAGCCTGAAATTCCAACAAAATACTGTTGATGCTGTTGATCTGTGTACAACACTTTGAGTAGCAAGGGTCTGGAGAACAACCTGAGAAGTAAATTCAAAAAAATGGAGTATCAAACACAAACTTAAGTACAAAGATTTTAACTAGTTAAATTGAAGAGATAAAAACAAAATTTCAGGATCACAACTAAAATATTGGAAAATAGCAGGCATTGAAATACTATCCTGTAAATCTTATACAATATGCTATTGAATGGTTACTAAATATTAACAGAGAATAAAAAATGGAAAACATAATTGTTGATGCCTTAAAGGGTGAGACACTGAGCATCTGAATTTTATTTGAATCATTCTTAATTTGGTTTCCAAAGATGGACTTCAGAATGTTTGTATCCTTCTAAAAAATATTTCAAAGATTTCATTGTGACCATGTGTGCAGTTTTTCAGGGGAAGGAAACCACAGATTGCAGATGTCAAATGGTTACAGGAAAAATAGCCTGAGAGATAATGAAGTCTGATTCCTCAGTTATCAACTTCAAGAAGAAAAGTAGAATATATATATCTGTATATTCTATATCCATATCTATAGCTATGTCTGTACACATGTGATATACATACACATACATAAACACATGTATATATTTATACATACATGCACATATGGATATGCACAGATATACACATAAGTACACTGGTTATAATTTGCTAACATACTTAAAATCATTTATTCATTTAAGAGTGAAAATATTGATTTTTACATTAGTATATTTACTATCTTTCTTTTGTGTAATTATATATATAAAAGGTAATATAATAGTTGAATTCATACTGAGGAATAAATGATCTGTAGCTTTATTTCAGTGCATATGGGACAGACAACAGCTATGTTTATTATTTATATATTTTCATCTACGTTTATCTTGGATTATAACCATAGCAAGTATAAGTAAGTTTATCTGTTTTTTTTTGTTTTTTTGTTTTTTTTGTCTACGTTGGGTCTTCGTTGTTGCACGCGAGCTTTCTCTGGTTGCAGCGAGAGGGGGCTACTCTTTGTTGTGGTGCATGGGTTTCTCATTGTGGTGGCTTCTCTAGTTGCAGAGCACGGGTTCTAGGTGCGCAGGCTTCAGTAGTTGCAGCACGCAGGCTCAATGGGCACGTGGGCCCTGGCCTCAGTAGTTGTAGTGCATGGGCCTCAGTAGTTGTGGTGCATGGGCTTAGTTGCTCCGTGGGATATGGGATCTTCCCGTACCAGGTATCGAACCTGTGTCCCCTGCATTAGCAGGTGGATTCTTAACCACTGCGCCACCAGGGAAGTCCCAAATTTATCATTTTGAAAATAGTTATGCTTCAACTTTCTTTGCAAAAAATTATATGAACAGAACATGCAAAAATACAATACAGAACTTGAAATAGCATTGTCATAAAATTTGGAAATAAAAAGGAGCAGACTGTATCAAGTTTCATAAAACGTACAAAGTACAACATTTGCACTGGTAGATGTGATATTTTTACAAAATTTTGTATAAGAAAGTTATTTTATTTAGCCATTCTGGAAGCTAGAAAAAACAGCTCTCAAATGAACTTAGACTGTTTGGGAAAACAAAAAAAGAAAAATCAGCAATAGAAAATGAAGTATAAGATTATCCTCAGGGCTTCCCTGGTGGTGCAGTGGTTGAGAGTCCGCCTGCCGATGCAGGGGACGCGGGTTCGTGCCCCGGTCCGGGAAGATCCAACATGCCGCGGAGCGGCTGGGCCTGTGAGCCATGGCCGCTGAGCCTGCGTGTCCGGAGCCTGTGCTCTGCAACAGGAGAGGCCACAACAGTGAGAGGCCCGCGTACTGCAAAAAAAAAAAAAGATTATCTTCAAGCGCCTTCCAGTATGATGAGTTACTTCTCATTGGCTAGTTGTTCTGAACCTCTGAAGAAGATGAAATAGGAAATTAGAGGTAATAGGAGTAAGTATGTAGAATAAAGAGTTTATTTAACTCAAAACTGATTAAACAGTCTTTCAAGGAAGAGTGTGGAGTATCTCAAAAGCCACCTATCATGAACTATGTTCATAGTCCAGCTGGTGACAATATCATTTCTGTATAAATTATCCTGTTTGCAGTTGGCAACATTTCATATATATCATATTGTCAAAATTTCAAATATGTATATAAAAACAACTTAAATATATATTAATTTTAAGATCCCTATAGGGGACAGCCTTGTTATTAATACAGTGAAGAGCAGATGCTGTAGCATATGGCATACTAACTCATATTTATGTTAATTTTATGTAAATAGGATTTTAATACAGCAACATTAATCTGTTGTTGCTTTGGTTTTCTGATATATCACTTTACCCTCCTTTTGGATAAGATTAATATAGGTAGTTTAGACTTTCTCAAAAAGTTCCTTTTTAGCAGTGTAAAGAGCAATGACTTACTTAAATCTTTAACACATATGTTTAAATAGAATGTCAGACCCATAAAGAAACTAAGAATTACCAAAATCTTGTTCTCTTGTTCAATTGAAGCAGACTTAAAGAAATAAAATGAGAAACAAATATGTATGTATGTATCAGTAGAGGATACAAATAGGTATCAGTGGAGAAAATAAACATGTTTATTTTCTCTAAATAGCTATCTATTGGACAGGTAAAATAGACTAGAAGAAAATTCCCCCAAATTATGTTCTTAACTTGGGAATGCTATTACAAGTGAGTATACATTTATTCTATTTTGGAAATTAAAATATTAAGTGGACACTATTTTTATTGAGGAGATTCTGGTTAACTTTTTTAAGGTCATATCATCTGCTTTTAGATAATAAGCACAAAGAGGTACCCAGTTTATTTATTTCTTTAATAGTAATGCAACTTAAAACCTTTTTAAATTTATATAACTGACATATAACATAGTATTAGTTTTAGGTGTACATTTTGTTAGCTTTAGTTTAGGTGATTTGATACATGTACACCTTGTGAAATGATCACCACAATAGGCCTAGTTAACATCCATCATCACACATAGTTACAATTTTTTCTTCCTTGTGATGAGACCTTTTAAGATCTAGTCAGTTAGCAACTTTCAAGTATACAGTACAGTATTGTTAACTATAGTCACCATGCCGTCCATTACATCTCCAGGACTTATTCATCTTATAATTGGTAGTTTGTACCTTTTGACAGTTTCCACCCATTTCCTTTATCCCCCCGAAGCTCCTCCTCTGGTAACCACCAATCTGTTCTTTGTATCTATGAGTTCAGTTTTTTCTTTTAGATCCCAAATATAAGTGGTATAACATTTGTTTTTATCTGTCTGACTTATTTCACTTGGCATAATGCTCAATTTTTTATTACTACAGTTTTCACGTTAAAAATATAACACCTAACATTCTTATAGATGAACCATAATAGAGGAAATTTACCTCTTTAGTTTACTCAGAATTATATTAACATTATAGTGAAAGAAGATATAAAATGGAGTATTTTATATTATTTTGATATTTCTTATAAATCAACAGTAATTTACACTCATGTATTGAGTTTTAAATTTATTTCAAGTTATATTATGAACTATCATATTATTATACTATATTTAACATGTCTTATAATCCAACATTAAAAGTCATTTAAAACAGAAAATGAGTCACCTAAATTTCACTCCCATAATAAATTTGTATTGGTTTGTGATCTGGATTTGGAGGAGTTTGGAAAGGAAATTGCCTCTAATATTTGCCCACTTAAAATAATTATTTTTAAGCTGTTTAACACACATTGTTTTAAAAGGTCAGTTTTATGTTCATGTAATTATGAAGCAGAAATACATGCTATTTTGTTTTTGCAGTTTGATCAACTCAATCAAGATCAAATCAGATCTTAAAAAAATATATATATAATTCTAGTCTAAGATGAGGAATTAAATTAATCCTGTATAAAGTCAATTTCCATAAGTAAAGGAAACCTGTAGTGATTTAAACATATGAATGACATTTTTCTGGGCAATTGATGGATATTTGAGAAGGACCAAACACTGTTATAGAATAGAATGACATTAAGCCCCTAATTCCCTAAATTTATGATAAACCCATATTTCAGCAACTGATTTTTATTCTTTTGGACTCATTTGTTATGCATGTGAAATCTCTTTTGTGGAATAAGTTTACATAGAAATGTATTTTAAATGCACATTTAAATTGAAAAACTTTGTTATTTGACAGTATTGGAAATTATGACACAAAATACTCCTGTTAATTCTGAATCAATTTACTAGTAGTAAGCCTCATGTTGAAATGTAATTGACATGTCATATTATCATTTTATCATGATTTGAGCAGAATGTATCATTTAATGAAATATTTGGGGGCAGAGAGCAGTTTTAACAGAGAAAATATGTGCCTTCTCACATGACCTCACAGTCTTTACAGAGCAGTTTTTCTGCCAATTGAAGTTACCATTTAAAGTCTAATCCTAAATATTGTATAAATATTGAAGTTAATGATTGCTGCTATTCCACAAAAACAATTTAACTGCTGAAATATAACTACTTTTGGAACATCTGATGAGGCATGTGAAATCTCCACACTGGAATCCTGGATTCTTTAAAAAGCCAAGCCATTCTTTGTGGTAAATACTCAATTTATTGTTTCAAAGGATATGTGATACTCTGAATTTAAGTGGAAAGGCATAGGATAATATCTAATTTGCTTCATGACCTGGGCAGTGACACAGGTACACCTCACACAAGAGTACAATTGATTTTACTTTGGGTGCTTACAAGTTTGGCACAATAAATGCCATTCTTCTCCATGGATTGTCATTGCAGCCTGATGACAATATTGTTTATGTTTTCAACAAAAATCAAAAGTACCAAAGAGAATCCAGAAATTCTGCTGTACATATAATATCCTGAATAACTGAGACAGAAAATAATTTCTTGGCAGATATACATTCATGACATCTAATTTGGGAAATGACAAGAAAGTGTAGGAAGGCAGAAAATAAAGCCTGTGTAATATCCTAGGTTATCTAGTAAATGGGTTGATAAATGATATACAATATGAACACAAAAATAAGAGTCATATTGTTAAATGATTAGACATTTTATTCAGGGGAGAACCATCATTTTGAGAGGTCAATAAATTCTTTTTATTCTCAAAATCTGTGGTAATTGGGATGTCCTGGGAATTTACAATCCAGCCACAGTGAAAGGACAACACATGTCATCATCAGGAGAATAGGATCAGATCACACATCTTTACTTGACAAGAGTTGGCAATTTAATCTGACAGGATTCTTGCCAATGAGGACAGTTTTAGGAGTTCTACTGCTGTGGTAAAGATTTGACATGTCATTGAGGGATGTTGTGCAGAAGCCCGACAATAAACCCGGACTTGCTAATGCAGTTTAGGATTGCTGTAAAAATTTATTAGAAACCAGAGACTGTAAAATTACTATACTTTTTCAGAACTGTTTTTCTTTTCCTTGCTGAATATTTATGTGATGTTTAATGCACAGCACATGTTTTAAAACTTGTTTCCTGATGGTGTAAAAGAAGTCTATTATAATGCACATGAAATTGCACAAAATTCAATTAAATGCATGAGAGAGTAAGTAGAATGTCCACCTGTAAGCCCATTTTGACAAGATTTTTTTCATTGATGGTTTTGGTGTCTGCAAATTTAAGGAGTTTCAATAATGGCACTTACGTTTTAAGAAACAAAAGACATTTACATTCAATTGGGGATTCATTTAACAGAACTTAAAAGCATGTGTGACTTGGAGTAGCAACATTCTGTGTGTTTTATTTAGAGGAGATGAAGGGAAAGTCTAAATGTAAAGTTACTATTAATTGGCAATGCAATTGTGGCTGCTGGATGATTCTGGACAATCCATATTAAGTCACTAAAAGAAAATAGAAAAAGGCAAGGTAGACACATTACAATTCTGTGTTTGTTTTTGCAGTACACCAACTCTTTAAAAGATATTTCCAAATAGTAATGTGGGTCAACTAATTCCTAGATGTAAATCAGAAAATACCATACCTATTCACAGCTCCAAATATGTCTGAGCCTCTTCTTAAGGTAGGTGAGAATATTGATATCAACAAATACGACTAAATTTTCCCACCCAAACCTCCCTATACACCTGTCATATTCAAGGCAATCTGCTAGCTGCTACGGGAATGCAAATGTAGGAGACACAGTGAAAAATATGCAGCACAAATAATTAAGAGTTTGAGAGTGATTCATCATGATGGATATAACCTCAAAGTGACTGGCCAGCATGAAAGCATAATTAAAGGAAGACATATATTGATTTGAATTTTGGGCACTCTACCTTCCAACTATACTGTAGAATCTTTAAGGTATCTTCCTTTTTTTTTTTTTTTTTTTTTTAGGTATCTTTCATTTGATAAATCCTTTGGATAAATTTACTCAAGCAGTTTTAACCGTTTTATTCTCTGCTCTCTACTCAGTCTTTTCCCAACCTCTTCAGTAAAGGATAACCCCCATTCTGGCTGCCCTCACCAGGAATAACTCAGTTACTTCTCTCTGCCACAAATACCTGAGGAAAGGTGTGTGAGACTATTTGAGAGGAAAGAAACATATTGGAAACACTGCAATGGTTGAAAGACTGACAGGACGATCAGGCATACCTACACAGAGAATACAGTTTGGCAGTCAATCCATCATTGCTTTATTCCCATTTAGGAATGGAGCAATTTTTGCCTTGAGGATTGTGACTGCTCACTGAGTTCATTTCAGACTTTGCTGCATTTCCTCTGCATTCTGCAGACTTGGCACTCTTACTTCACTTCACACTAATTGTGATTGCTGACTCGTGCCTGGATGGGAAGCTGCCAAAAGGGCAGGTATCCCAGGGAGACATCATTACCCAGGTTGGCAAATACCTGAGAGCCCTATTTAATGATGCAATCTTATTTTTACAGCATGGGGAAGTCTTCCAGTCTCACAGCATCAGTTCCTGGCCGTAATACTGTTTGGCAAAAGGCTTTCATATACTTTTGCAAAATGAAAGGAAATAAACCATGGGGATATAGATCAATGGTAGATAATCAGATACCTGGGAAGAGTTGGGAAGATGTGAATAGCTCTAGGGTAAACATATTTATCTAATTGCTGGAGAATAAAAGTGAATGCCTTGCCTAAAATTAATTTGAGAAATTATATACGTAAAAAATAGCTTTTTATAGATAGCCAAGCCTCTTTTTTTTTTTTTTTTTCCAGATTTTGCTCAGATATTCATTCTGGAATTGAGGTCACTGCTAAGTCATTGAAAACTACATGGAACAGGTATGACAGGGGACAGAGGATCTTTGTAGCGCCCAGCAGGATACACAGGATAGTCTTTATATTCCTTGTTATATTTTAGGGCTGCATTCTTGAAAAACTAAATGAGCTCTCCCTTTGTTTTACTCGCATAATGATTTTTAAAATGAAAAGTAATACATGTATATGGTAAAAAAAAAATCTAACAGTATAATGAATAAGTTCTCCTTGCTCAGATTCCAAATCCACACAACGAATGGCAACCACTGTTAAAAATTATATTTATATATTTCAAAAATTATCTACATATGCAATCACACATAAATATTTGTGCATATCACACATGCACAAAAACCTCTTTAAAATACACAGATCAAAGCAGAGTGCAGTGTTTAATTTATTTTTGTAGAGATTGTATACATCAACACATATGTTGTCTTGCTTTCTTTTGAATAACTAAAGAGTAAGATAATACTACATTGTGTGGATTTGCTGCCCTCTCATTGTGCCATTAAGGAGATTTATTATTGACACTTCCAAAAATGAATCATTGTGTGCATACTTTTGAACACTTAAAGAAGAAAATATGTTGGATTAATTTCTGGAAATGAAATTACTGGTCAATGATTTGATGATTAAAGGTTTTCAAGTATATGATTAAATCATCCTCAAAACATTGCCCCAATTAACACCTGCCACATTAAGTACGAAAGTGCCTGATGTTTTACACCCTTGTTAACACTGTGTATTTTCTAACTTCATCTTTTTCAAACTGATAGGTGAAGAGTGGATTCTCATTTACATTTTTTAAAGTGCCAAGCTATTGGGTGAATATAAGAATTTTAGCAACATTTTAATATGGGTGAGTCAAGCACATCTGCCAGCTGTACAAGTTAAGAGACCCCATTTAAAATTCACAAAATTGCTCACTATGTTAGTGACTAGGCATGAGATTCTCTTTTAGTCAAATTAAATTAACCAGTATATAGATTTTATTTTAATAGACACTAAGTCAAGACCACCAACTAAAATTATTGTGGATAATTATGGTTTAGAAAATTAATGGTTAAAGAAGGGGAAATTTTTTTAAAAAGATTCTAGGCAGATAATTACACTCAATTTAAATCAATCTTTAGTGTGATAACTTAAGTATCCAGCTGCAGGCAAGTATTATGGCAATAGGATTTTTATAGTAAAAGTCCTGAAGTGCAGAAAAGTTTCAAGTGAGTGAACAGTTGAAAACAAAAAAAGGTTTCTCTACTGTAAAATTAGTGTAGTTTCATCACAAAAGTGAATTGTCAGTAATGACAGTATTGCATTATGAATAGATAGCTATTCATAAGTCCAAAAGTATTCAATATAAAAAGCCAAAATACATGGTAAATACCTATACTGTACCAGTTTAGTTGCTAAGGTACCTATCTAAACTATGTCAATCATGTGAATTTTTTAATTCCATGATGCAGCTCAAAGTTTGACTCCTACTCTACTTTTTTCTAGAGTGTTAGCTCACAAAATACACTTTCCACTTCCTTGTTAAATCTCATCCATAGTTTTACAAGTGACTCAGTACAGACAAAGAAAGTCAAAATAAGCATCTTAATGTCTATGCAGGGCAAAACCTTACATAATACTAGTCTTTTCTTTGTGACACATTTTAATCTTCCACTACTGAAAATTTCTTCTTTTCCTCTTTTCCTACTTTTTGGGATTCTTGCTTAAGAACAAAGCCCATATTTCTTAGAACATTCAACTTCATATTTTTAGAAAGTAAAACTCTTGCCAGGCAAGAGACGTATTGGTACTTTATGTGGAAAGAATCAGATTCTCAATTTCTCCATCTGGGGTCTCATGCTCTCTTACAATTTTATTTCTCAAACAAGAATTTGCTCAAGTTGAAGATACTAGGTAGGGAGGATAATTTTAACCTGCTGGTATATAAATAAACAACACAGACAGAAAGAAATCTTGTATCCTAACCCATGTTAGTGCCAGTGTGTAGGGATATTTACCAAAAAAAAAAAAAGAAAAAAAGGAATTTTTTTTTATATATACATAGTTAAATGACTAAGGGTTTGAATTCATTGTATAACTTCATTACAAAATGTAGTGACAAGCAACTTCAGAACATAAATATCTTATTTACACAAAATGTAGTTTTCATTCACCTACATGTCCCATAGAGAAATGTAGGCTGTTTGGGCCTTTGTCATACTGTCTGTTTGAAACATAGAGTTAATTGGACATTGTGAAAAGGGAAAAGAGAGATTGCAGAATGGTCATTTTGTTATCTCTGTCTGGAAGTGACACACGTGATTTCAAATAAAATTTCATTAGTTAGAATTTATCACATGTGTCTGCCTAAATGATAGAGGGCTGTGAAGTCAAATATTATATTTGTATAAAAGGAGGGGAAAGGGGGATATTTTTGAAGACTAGTAATTTATACAAAATTACCTTTTTATAAAAAAAAAATTCCAAAATTATATAATGACTTATTATGAAGCTGTAGTAATTAAGAGAGTATATTGTTGACATAGAGTTGAACTAATTGACCAGTGAAATAGAATAAAGAGCCCCAAAAAGACTTCTGCAAAATTAGAACTTTGATGTCTCACAGAGGTGCTTCTTCCATCAGGGAAAAAAGGAGAGACCATTCTGTGGAGGTGGAAAAATGGTTATATCTAAGGAAAAAGACAAAATTGAATCTTTATTTCATATAAAAACTTAGTGCACTATGTTACATGTGAAAGAAAACTTCAGACTCATAAGAGAAAATATAGATAAATATCATTTAGAACTTGGTCGGGAGAAAGTTCTTAAATAAAAGAAAAAATATAACCCTTGAATAATGTAGGGGTTAGAGGCACTAACCTACTGCACAGTTGAAAATCTGCTTATGACTTTAAATTTCCTTAAAACTTAACTTTTAATAGCTTACTGTTGACCAGAAGCCTTACCAATAATACAGTTGATTAACACATATTTTGTATATTATATCTATTATATACTGTATTCTTACAAAAAAGTAAGCTAGAGAGAAGAAAATGTTACTAAGAAAATCATAAGAGAAAATACACTTACAGTACCTTACTGTATTTAAGTTTATGTCATCTGTTTACAAGATGATGGAATGTTGGTACTTAGATCAATACTGTCTCGTGATACAAACAAAACACTATAGCTGTTAGGCATTTTAGTAACACTGGACCTCAAAAATAAAAAAAGCGAAAAAGATATTCATATTTATTTATAGGTATAGGTATAGATTCATGCATTAATAATGAAGAAGCAGCAATATGATTGCCTTATGGTAGCCTAGTGTAATCGATAATGGCTCCACTATACACTAATGAATGAATTGTTTTGAAATTTTCATGGCATACAGTATTACAGTTATTCATAATACAGTACTGGAAACATATTAACATTAAAAACACCTGTGTCGGGGCTTCCCTGGTGGCGCAGTGGTTGAGAGTCCGCCTGCCGATGCAGGGGACACGGGTTCGTGCCCTGGTCCGGGAAGATCCCACATGCCACGGAGCGGCTAGGCCCGTGAGCCATGGCCGCTGAGCCTGCGCGTCCGGAGCCTGTGCTCTGCAACAGGCGAGGCCGCAGCAGTGAGAGGCCCGCGTACCGCAAAACAAACAAACAAACAAACAAAAACACCTGCGATGGTAGGCTGATACACAGTTTCTATAAGAGAGAGAGAGGCATACTGAACAGTAATGTAATTATTTCTTTGAAAGCGAAGATATGAAACAGTAAGAAAACTAACCCATTATTAATTTTATGTTGTATATCACTTATGTCTATGTAAGGATAGGCTATCCACTTCAATACAAGTTTTGAACACGATATATTGTAATATATACTACACAATGAACACTTCGGGGATGATGATAATGTTGACACAAACATGTCTCATACAGTTCTTGCTGTACAGTTATTAGATTTTCACATGAAGATACACATGTACACAACAGATAAGTTCATTAAATGTATGCATGATGATTATTTACTATTCATTAAGTGGAAATCTATCATCATAATGGTCTTCATCTTTGCTGTCTTCACATTGAGTAGGCTAAGGAGAAGAAGGAGGAAAGGTTGGTCTTACTGACTCGGGGTGGCAGTCACAAGAGGTGGAGGAGGTGGAAGGGGAGACAAGAGAGGTAGGCAGACTATATGGAAATACGTCATAATTTCTGTCTGACTTTTTGCTTTTTCATTTCTCTAAAAAATGTTTCTATACAGTACCAATCCTTCTACAATTTGCTTTAGTTTCACTATCATAGAAAGGTTCACGTTGTAAAAGAAGTCAAGAGTGGATTGAATAATCAGAAACTTTCTGCCACATTGTATAGTTCTGGGTGGACAGGGACATTGTCCAATATCAAAAGGACTTTAAAAGACAGTTCCTTACTGGCAAGGTCCATTTCCTGACTTCAGGGACAAAGCGTCAATAGAACCAATCTAGAAAAAGTTTCTTGGTCACCAGAAGCTGCTTCTCCTGTTATCTTGACATTTTTTAAGCAAAATCTTTTTTTCTAAAGTTATCAAACCATCTTTAGCTGGCATTAAATTCTCCAGCTTTATATCCTTTACCTGTCTTTTACTTTGTCATATACTGACTTTGATTTTTCTCCTATCATATTAGAGTCTACAGGTATCCTTTCTTATAGCAATCTGGCAAACACATAAAAGCTGTATTTTCAATATGCGATAAAAAAGTATTTTGCAAAAAGTGCAAGGTTTTCGTGCCTGCTGGTGTAGC
Source organism: Lagenorhynchus albirostris (assembly GCF_949774975.1). NCBI lineage: Eukaryota > Metazoa > Chordata > Mammalia > Artiodactyla > Delphinidae > Lagenorhynchus > Lagenorhynchus albirostris. The sequence continues at coordinate 140,436,261 of NC_083097.1, forward strand.
TGCAGGGATGGCTTCATGAATTTGCTTTTCTTTTTTTTACAATGGTCCTTACACAGGATTCACTTATCTTGAAACGGTGGCAACCACAGCTGCAGACCTCAATCTACGATACATATCAAGCAATTCAGCTTTTTCTTGTAATGTTATGACTTTTCTCTGCTTCTTGGGAGCACGTTCAGCATCATTACCAGAACTCTGTATGGGTCCTATGGTGTTATTCAAGGTTTAAGGTATTTCGCTGAACACGATGGAAATTACGCGAGAACCGCGAGCGATCACATTCCCGCGATACGAGATTTACCGGAGAGACGCACTTGCTCAGGTGGGGATGATTGGCGTCTCTGGCGTTTGAAGCCGAGGCTTACAGCAGTCGAGCTCCACACCGTAGCGACGGGAGGTGGCTATGAAATTATCACAGGACTACGGTATGTACTACTGTTAATTTTATGCAGTTATGACTTAATTCTGCACCTTTACATTTGTTTACACTTCTCTCTCGACCGCAAGTGAGGCCGTGTACGGCCTGTGTTTGTGTGCATACATTTTGACAAATTTTAACTTTATAGAAGATTGGTGTATATTTTATGGTAGTAAATGATAGAATAGACTAATAGCTACATATATTTTATGAGTTCTTGATGTACCTAACTTTTTCTTAATTTTTTCGACATTTCCAGGCTCTGCAGTTTGTCTGTGAGCTTTTTAAAATTGTTGCAAATCTCAAAAAATTTTTCCTAATATATTTATTGAAAAAAAAAGTGTAGACGTGGAGCCCCGCAATTCAAACCTGTGTTGTTCAGGTTTTATTTAAAATTAAAGCTTTATATTAAAATTAAGAGCTGTTTGTTCATCACCCTAAACAATGATAAACCAACAAAAACAACAACACAATCATGAACACATTTTTAGTCCACACAACCACCAATGGGAGAATAGATAACTTTACTACAATATTTACACAAGGTATTATTTCCAGCAGAGAAATTAAATAAGCCATATCAGCAGTAGGTGAATCTTAGCAATGTAATATTAAATGACAAAGTCTCAAACAACTAGATATAGCATGATACCTTTTATAAAACTTAAAAATTTGAAATACAATAGAAACAAGAAGACAAGGGATACATGTAAATGCAACAAAACTATATTAAAAAGAAAACAAGGAAATGACAAACACATGATTTTATGTTACAGAGTATGTTCACAGTTGTGTAGTACATTATTAAAAGTAGCTAACTAATTAATAATGAGAAAATGTTGTGACTCAAGGATTATAGTTAATCCATTCTCTGAACCTAGGCACTTAAATTTATAGAATCCAAAGTTATATATAGTTTTAGGAAAGCATTTCCACAAACATAAAACAGGGGACCTGATTTAATAAGTATTCCTCTTTAAAAAATGGAAGTTTTTAGTTAACCATAAGCTCAGCAGAAGCTAATTACTATCATAGCTGTGTAAAAAGTTAAAGTGAATTCTGTTAATTGAAAACTTGTAGCATTCCCCTCAGGTAAGGTTCTTCTACCACACACATCACTCTACTGTAATCTTAAATTAAATACTAGGAATATTTGTGAAGGCAACATTGGAGAGGAGCTTTCACAAATAAGAAACCATTGGTTGCCATGTAGCTTGGTGGTTAAGGAGATATATTTTTGTGTTTTGAAATATGAATTCAAATCTTTTTTTTTTCCTTCTTGCGGCACGCGGGCCTCGCACCGCTGCGGCCCCTCCCGCTGCGGAGCACAGGCTCCGGACGCGCAGGCCCAGCGGCCATGGCTCACGGGCCCAGCCGCTCCGCGGCACGCGGGATCCCGCCAGACAGGGGCACGAACCCGCGTCCCCCGCATCGGCAGGCAGACCCTCAACCACTGCGCCACCAGGGAAGCCCCATGAATTCAAATCTTGATTTCAACCATTTACTAAATATATTGGACAAATAATTTCAAGTCTCCTAAAGTTAGTTTCCTCCTTGATAAAATAGGACAGCAATATTTGGGATAATGCCATTAGTACAGTGTCTTAACGTGATAATCTCACAAGAAATGAACTATTATCATCTGTTTGATAGTTTCTACTGTTTTCCTGGAATTTTGAGAAGGAGGCTTACAGAAATCATTGTTACATGAAAACTAGAGGAAATAAGGAAATGTTGCTTAGAGAATATTTCTAGGCTAGGGTAGGATACTCTAGGGTACAGATGTGAGAGGTCTGGGGATTAACATGGTATTTTTAAAAATTAATTTATTTTTAGCTGCTTTGGGTCTTCGTTGCTGTGCGGGGGCTTTCTCTAGTTGTGGCGAGCGGGGCTACGCTTCGTTGCGGTGTGCGGGCTTCTCATTGCTGTGCTTCTCTTGTTGTGGAGCACGGGCTCTAGGTGCACAGGCTCAGTAGTTGTGGCCCACGGGCTCCAGAGCACAGGCTCAGTAGTTGTGGCACATGCGCTTAGTTGCTCTGAAGTATGTGGGATCTTCCCAGACCGGGACTCGAACCCATGTCTCCTGCATTGGTAGGTGGAGTCTTAACCACTGCACCACCAGGGAAGTCCCTAACATGATTTTTAAAAAATACATTAACGTTTTGTGATTTAATAGATACATTAAAGCCATTTGGGTTTGCTTGAAAGAGCACAACTAGGACCAGCTGAAGGAGATTACTGGAAAGCAAAATTGAGATTAGAATAAGAATTTTCTAATTAGCTATCTAAATTTACAATAAATCACTTGATAAAAGAAAATATTTTACAACTAAAAATGTTAAAACAAAAGAGACAAACTTTTTAATATCGATCCCGACACTGAGTAATAAGTCACCTATATATCCCTTCCTTCTTCAGTGTTTGGTGATAGAAAACAAAGTAGAGATGTGAAAAGTAACATATAACCATTTCCTCAAATAAGGCTGGGCTTTCTTAGTGCTTGAGTGCTGTGTTTGTTTCCTATGACTTATGTAACAAAATACCACATACTTGGTGGCTTAAAACAGCAAACATTTATTTCTCAAAATTCTCCAGGCCAGATATCAGAAATCAATTTCACTATGCTGAAATCAAGGTGTTGGTAGGGCTCCCTCTAGAAGCTCTGGGCAAAAATCTGTTGTTTCCTTTTCTAGCTTCTGTTGGCTACCAACATTCCTTGGCTTGTGGTTGTATCACTTCAATCCCTGCCTCTTTAATCATGTTGTCTTCTCCTTGTCTGTTGTCATATCTCCCTCTGCATCTGTCATATAAACCCAGTTATGATGGCTTTTAGGGCCCACCAGGATAATCCAGGATAATCTCTCCATCTCAAGATCCTGAATGAATCGCATCTATAAAGTTTTTGTTTTGTTTTGTTTTGTTTCCAAATGAGGTAACATTTACAGTTTCCATTGTTTAGAGTGTAGATATTTGGCAGGGGGAGGGTGGGGTGGGGTGGTGGTGGTGAGAGAGAATAATTCAATCTAGCACAGGTACCTTCAATTTGAAACAGTTGATTTGATCACAGTTGTTTTAACTGATCAAGCCTATGTTTTTAGAGCACAAACCTATTCACGTGTCATTATAATTTGGCATATTCCTCAAAAAATTTTTATGAGAAGTTAATGCTTTACCATCTAAGTCAGTACACATGATGATTAGAATAATCAAGATTATCCATATTTGACATTAAGTATTATGGTGTGTTGATTTACTTAATTAGCATAAGCTTAAACGTTCTTAGATTTTCCCAGGTAGGCTCCAGATAGGCTCAGATAGGCAAAGAAGAAATTTATTCATTTTCTTATAACTGAATTCATTTTTTACAAGTCCACATTTTCACTTATTAGAGATAACTTTATCCATCTTAGGCAAGTGGCCACTTAACTAAGTTACAACTCAGTCTTTTTTGGGTTACTACTCAGTCTTTTCAAAATTCCTTTTGGTCTCTTCTAAAGGTGGGCTGTGTCATTCTGGCAACAAGCTGGAGATGGCATGGGGTAACTTCTGAATCTTTTGCTTTGCTTCACAAACTCCACGGAGGTGTAGTTTGACTCCCTGGTCCCCACCATCACTTGCTGGTATCCCCTGATGAACCCCAGCACTAGGGTCTGAGGACTCTGTATTGTGTCTTACCTTAGCCTTTTAGGTCTAACATCTTGATCTCAATCACATTTCTGTGTTTTTTGTGGTGTATAAGTGGGTTTTCCAATAGTGAAAGTATGGGCTTTTTTTCTGAGATGAGGTTTTTCAGACTATATCCTGAGCAGACTAAAATATAATCCCTTCTGTTCAGGCAGTCTACTCAAATTAATTTAGGTTTCTGTTACAACTCTATCATTGAGGCTAACCCTCTAGCACCTAGGAACTTTCTAATGAAGAGTGTAGACGACCTAACTCCAGAATTCTTACTTAGTTTGGGGAAGATATGTTGTTTATGTCACCCTCTCTTCTTTATAATTTACAGTATACACTATAAACCATAAAGGGTTGGCAAACTGTGGTCCATGGGCAAAATCCATCTGCTGCCTGTTTTTGTACAGTCCTCAAGTTAAGAAAGGGTTTATATTTTCACATGGTCAGAAAGATAAAATTTTAAAAAGAATAATTCATGACATAGGACAAGTACATATATTTCAAAATTCAGTGTCCATAAAGTTTTTTTAGTACACAGCTACACTTACTCATTTACTTATTGTCTATGGCTGCTTTCAAGCTACAATAGCAGAATTGAGTAATTGAGACAGAGATCATCAACTCCTAAGGCCCACAATATTTACTGTTTGGTCCTTTACAGAAAAAGTTTGCTGACTGACCCCTGATATAAGTGGTTTACTCAAGAGTCCTCAAACTTTGTCCTTTATATGTAAAGATAAACTTTTGGAATGGATAAAACAAAACAAAAATTTTCTCTCTTAAGTGACTGGCTGTTAAAACTGAAAGACTTGGGTTCATGAATATTATCTCTGTCACACATTAACAAAAATCTACTTAAGGGCTCAAATAACCAAAAATTTGTCCTCATTTTCTTTATTACTCATATTCTAAGGGTAGTACATGAAGAGGAGCATGCTGTTTCTTGAATGGTGAAGAAAGGTTAGGGAAAAAGTAAATTGAGAAAGCACGGTTGCTGCTAGGCAACTCACATTAAAGCAATTTATCTGAAGTTTGCTCAAAAAAGTTAACCTTTATGGATAAATTTGAGGAAAGTTTACTTTGTGCTTTACAGAGTCACACCTGCATGAAATGACAAAAATTATGTTTAGGTTAGAACTATACATGATAAAATTATTCAGTACTCAGTGAATTAGAAGACTTTCCATTAACAAAGGTAAAAATCTTGCCAATCTAAAATGATCATCAGATTAAATCCTCAGGCCAAGAACTATAAAACTTACAATACTTTTAATTTCTCTCAATATTTTTAATATATCTCACATTGGCTGTCCAATCATACATATATACATGCATACACACAGACACTTGTATACATATAAGTATGTGTGCATATATATGTGTATAGATGTATATATGTATTAGGATAGATAATGTATAAAGTGAAGATATGTTTGTGTGCATGTGTGTGTGTACACTCTATTAGTATGCACACTTATGTACACATTACATCTCTATCTGTAGGTAGATATTAGGTCATCCAATTTATATATCATAAAGGATAAAAACAAACAAATCCAGCAGTTAGGCTACAGTTGGCCAGAATTATGGTTTGAGTTTCTAATTGCCTAATTATTAAGTCTTGTTTCTAAGGATTTCTGGAAAATATCTACCATATAGAAATGGCTTTATTCTTTTTATATTTTGTATTCAAATCTCATTCATCACCTAGAATTACTTATATATCTGTAGAATCAAAACACAATGTGTTTTATAAGTGTATGCTGTTTTAATTTGGCTTAGGAGACATTTTCAAGGATGAATTGGGTGCTATGTTTCAGCTTCTAGTTGACAATAAAATACCATATAGAAGTTGTTCTCCTAACCCTAGTTGTCACTCACAAGCCTATTTTAATACATTACTATATTAAATCTGTATCTCACTTTTTTCATTCTACAAATCCACTTAAGAGAGTTTTTAAAATGTTTGTTTTGTCAGGGAGAGAGTAAAAGAGGTGATAGAAAATAAAATTGAATTTATACATTTTCTTCATATGAAAGTATCAATGTGCTTAGAGTTCAGGAAAATTGTTTTATTTTGAAAATAATTTTTCCAGTTCCCTTTCCAAGATGTGATGTCTTCAGTTATATTTCCCCAGTAAATTGGATGCAGTTATCAATACTTCCACTATTCTTGAAGATAAAGCCAAACTCTTCCCTTAAAAAATTTGTTATATTTTGAATCATCAACAATAGTAGAAGAATTCTATGCCATATAGAAAGTCACTGGTAAGATGGTTCAATAATATAGTAGTCTTTCCTGTTTTACTAACACTAGTTATAGTTTATCATGTTAACCTTGAACAAGAGGATACTTTTAGGAGGCTGAGTAGATTATATTTCATGCTTCATTACAGTGTGTATATATATTGTGAAGTATATGCTATTATTAATATATATGGAGATAATTCATAGTCTTTAGAAACTGCTACTCAGTTATTATATACAACAAAATAAATGACGTGTGCATGTTCATATTCATGAGTGTGCAGTAGTGCTATGAAGCATAAACTTTGGCAGAGATCTGTGTCTGCGTCCCAGCTCTTTGCCAATCTTAGGTAAATACATCTCCTGAGACTCAGTTTTGTCACTTGTAAAATGCCAATCACGTAAGATTTTCATGATGACTCAAAGTTATACGAAATATGTATTATATATTTAAGGCTTAAAATTTAGTGCCCATCCACTCCTTCTAAACTTTTTATAGCACAGTCAGCCCTCAGGATCCGTGGTTTTGCATCCATGGATTCAAACAAGCAGGAATCCTGTATGATGTTTATGATCCTCGGTTGGTTGAATCTGCAGAATGCAGAGCCCTCAGGTATGGAGGGCTGACTGAGGGACTTGAGCATCCTTGTATTTTGCTATGGGAGGGCTTTTGGAACCATTGCCCCGTGGATACCGAGAGAAGACTATATGATTTTAATTACTGTCCTCAATTTTTAAAAAGAACTATGAGGGCTTTCCTGGTGGCGCAGTGGTTGAGAGTCCGCCTGCAGATTCAGGGCACACGGGTTCGTGCACCGGTCTGGGAAGATCCCACATGGCACGGAGCGGCTGGGCCTGTGAGCCATGGCCGCTGAGCCTGCGCGTCCGGAGCCTGTGCTCCGCAGCGGGAGGGGCCACGGCAGTGAGAGGCCCGCGTACCGCAAAAAAAAAAAAAAAAAGGACTATGATTTCCATTCAACATAACCTTTAAATTTTAATTCCTAATTTCAACTTCATCAAATAACCAATTATCCTTGAAATCTTTCTTTTTCTTTTTTTCTTTTTAAGCTGACATATTAGAGCTAAACAATCTCTGAGTAATTCTTACTTATGATACAATAAACACTGCATTTGAGTGTAAAGATCTTAGATATCTTCTAGTCAAACATCTATATAAACTCAGTTCACAACACTCATGATGATTATTCATTCAGCCTCTGCTTTTCATGCTCCACCAACAAGCAATTTACCAATCCTGAGACACAGCATCCAATTTTAGGCAGTTCTAATTATTAGATATTTTTATATAAGGAGAGCCAAGCTACAGTTCTGTGTAACTTTATTGAGCCCATCATTCCATATAAAAGGTAGATAACTCCTCCTCTAAATCATCTCTTTTCTAGGCTCAACATAAGCCTCCTTGTCCCTTGAATGAAGACAGTTTCCATCTTCTTCCCCACTGAGGTTCCTATTACTATTACTGAGGCAGGAACTGTTCTAAGTACTTATTCTCCCATTTAGTGATCACAGCAACACTATGAGGTGGGTGTCATCATTGCCCTTCCCCCACCCATTGTTGCAGTTAACAGACGGAGACAAAGCAAAGAATGGTTAGTGACTTGGCCCAAAGTACACAGCCAGTATGAGGTAAAACTTGGCACTCACTCTGGTCTGTCAACTGAACTGTTAAGTGTAATGCGTAACATGTTAAGTATGACATGGAAGGGCTCAATTTTATAAATGTTCTCTAAAGATTTTGAATATGACTTCACTGAAGGAAAGGGCTTTGCTTGTTTTGTCCTGAACACTTTAATAAGAGATCAAGAAGTAAAAAAAATGAAATAACGTAAACTTATTTTTCTCTGTAAAACAGAGCAAGAATATCAATTTTGGGAATCAACTATAATTTCTACTAAAGTATAATAAATTTCCCTTTAAAATCCGGAAAGACTTCAAGAAACTCCTTAAAGAACCTCTTTCTTTTTTTTTTTTTTTTTTTTTTTTTTTTTGCTGTACGCGGGCCTCTCACTGTTGTGGCCTCTCCCGTTGCAGAGCACAGGCTCCGGATGCACAGGCTCAGCGGCCATGGCTCATGGGCGCAGCCGCTTCGCAGCATGTGCGATCTTCCCAGACCGGGGCACGAACCCGTGTGCCCTGCATCTGCAGGCGGACTCTCAACCACTGCACCACCAGGGAAGCCCAAGAACCTCTATTTCTGAGAGAAGTAGGTGAGAATAGTGAATGGAGTCCCCCTTTTTTTTTTGAGAGTAAAAATACCTAATGGAAGGGAGGAATGCTGATCTCTCTTCTTTCTGGAATGTGGAGAACAGGGGTCCCATATGAAATGTTAAATAAGAAAACAATTGTGGAAAAATATGACAAGGATTTAAAAAGTAGATTTAATTACTGTGGTATTTTTGGCCATTTGGAAATGATTATCTGGATAGGTAACTTGAGAAGGCATTTTGAACTGAATCTGGTATTGGTAGGAAAGGGTGCCATAATCAATTAGTCATGCCTGCCACGGGCTCAGAAGTGTGTAGGAGCAGCATGTATGCTCTACATTTGCTATTTCTCAATATGGTACTATCTGGTCTAATCCCTTTTACTTTTTTGTGAAATCCAAGGATGCGTTAATACAGAGTCATTAAGAAATAACATAAAGAACGTGCTTCTGTACCTATCAGTTTTGGTTACTATCCAATAATAATTCCCACTAGCTATCAGTCTTCTTTAGGAATGACATCTCCATACTTCTTCTAACTCAGCTTTCCACTGTCCCTTGCCTCTTCAAAGGTACCTCCCACCCCCCAACACACAGAAAACACACTAAAAAAGCATCCTTTCTGCTGTGTACTAGGACTACTTTTTTCATGAGACATGAATTCTACCTATAAAAAGAGTATATATGGACCTTACTTTAACTGAATCCTGACCCCCTCAGGACATTTTCTCCATCACATAATTAAGAAAAACTTGCCTTTCCCTGTGGTCCTCATAGCTGAGGAGTGGGTAGTAGCTTAAGAATCCTCCTCACTCACCAGAGCCACTCAATACCTTCATTCTTATATCCTCACTTGAACTCTTGCTCCTTTCAGAGCTATAAAACTCAGCAATCTAGTTCTCTATACAATTGCTCATTATCAATTTTATAGTCATTCTTTCTCATTCAATGAATATTTTGGTGCCTATTCTACAATTAATTTTTTAAATCACTCCAGTGTTCTCAGTTTTAAATATGACTCTGGAAAACCTACAGTGTCTTAACGGTTCATATCATGTGATATGACCTCTTTTCAACATCAGTTTCCCTCACCAATGTCACATGATGAATTTATCCTTACTCATTCCACTTAGGAAATCTATAAGCCCTGAAATTCTACTATCTGATGATAGCTTTCATAGCAAGTTTTTGTTATTTTTTTCTGTGTCACACCTACCACGGTGGTTCAGCTTCATTAAGATCAACAATCCCTTGACTGCTTTTCTTCTCCATACTTTTACTTGCTTTCTTAAACAGGTAAAATACCTGTGTGTTTTGGAAACATCCTCAGTTCCTATGCCTCGTTTGTTTTTCTAATTCACCATTCTGAAAAAAATACGAGAACTTGGATGAGTTCAACTGTTCATCTACTCAACTTAATCTGGGTTGATCAGTGTTTTTAGAAACAAAACAAAAAACTAACAGAATACTGTTTTAATGGTATCAGATTTTCTCCAGCTTCAAGGGGGCTTACAGCACTATACAGAGATATTTTTCAGTTTCCATGTTTACTCACAGAGAAAAATAGCAGGTATAATTTAGAAACTCCCTCAGCTTTCTGCCACCCTATGTCAAAATTTTACATATTCACACCGGTATCTTTTTCCAGTTAAGATAGGAATGATGCCTTTCTTTATCTGCTTACTGCTCTGATTCTGTGTTTCAACTCATCCGCTCCTGTCTCCTCACATACCTTGTACTGTTAATTTTCCCTCTTCTCCTGGTATCTTCTACCTCCTGCTCTATTGTCTTTTCCCTATATACAGGCAAATGTTCAAATTTCAATTCTCACCCAATTTGAAGTCACACTCTACATAACACCTTCTCTCTCTCTTAAATTCAAGTTTCCTGAGAGAATTGTCAACTGCACTGGCTGTTGCTCCTTTACTGGGTGCAGTTGCTTGGCTTCCTGAACAACCACAAACTGACTGTGCTTTCCATGGTACTTCAAAATTTGTCTCAACTCGGGCTTCCCTGGTGGCGCAGCGGTTGAGAGTCCGCCTGCCGATGTAGGGGACTCGGGTTCGTGCCCCGGTCCGGGAAGATCCCACATGCCGTGGAGCGGCTGGGCCCCTGAGCCATGGCCGCTGAGCCTGCGCCTCAGTCCGGAGCCTGTGCTGTGCAGCGGGAGAGGCCACAACAGTGAGAGGCCCGCGTACCGCAAAAAAAAAAAATTTGTCTCAACAAGGACATTCCTGCTCCTGAGTCCAATAGACAGGGTGTTGTTCTTTTCTTACATAATGTCTCAGAAGTGTTAAAAATTGCTTGATCATTTTTCCCCATTGTTTGTTAAGGTATAATTTACACACAGTAAAACTGACCATTTTAGTGTACAGTTCCGAATGTGACAAATGCATACAATTATATAACCACCATTAAAGTCAATATACAGAATAGATCCGTTGTCTCCAAAATTGTCCCTGTGCCCCTGTAACCAGCCTCTCCCCCTGCTCAAACCTCTGACAACCAGTGATCTGTTTTCTGTCTTATAATTTTGATTTTTCCAAAATGTTATATAAATGGAGTCATACAATATGTTGTCTTTTCAACCCAGCTTCTTTAACTTAACATGAAAATGCATTTGATATGCACTTCACCATCATATGGTGTGTGTATCAGTAGTTCACTCCTTTTACTGCTGAGTAGTATTCACTGTATGACTATACCAGAGTTTAACCATACACCAATTTAAGGATATTTGGATTGTTTCCAGTTTGGGGAAATTCACAATTAATTCTGTATGAACTTTTAGATACAGATATTTGTGTGAGAGTAAGTATTCATATGTTTTGGGTAAATGCTTATAGGTGGGATAGCTGGGTCATATGCTAAGTGTATGTTTAATTTTATGAGAAACTTTCAGACTGTTTCCAACTTGGCTATACTTTCTGCACTACTGCCAGCATATTAGGGGAGTTCCAGTATCCTAGCTCCATATCCTAGCTATTATTTGGCATTGTCAGGTTCGTTTTTGTCTTATTTTTCTCAGTCTAATAGGTGTGTAATGGTATAACATTGTGGTTTTAATTTGCGTTTCCCTAAAAGTAATTTACTTACTTCCATGTGCTTATTTGCCATCTGAATGTCTTCTTACTGAAACATTTGTTCAGATGCTTGCTCATTTAAAAATTTGGGTTGTTTGCTTTTTTACTAGAGTTTTGAGAGTTCTTAATATACTTAGGATAAAAGTCCTCTGTCAGATAAAATATTTGTAAATATTTTCTCCCAATCTGTGGCTCATTATTTTTTTATTATTCTAACAGCGTTTCTAAGAGTAGAAGATTCTACTTTTGATGAAGTCTGGGTGTTAATTTTTTCTTTTATGGATTCTGCTTTTGGTGTCATAGCTAAGGAATCTTTACCTAATTTTATTTCCCGTATGTTATCTTCTAGACATTGTATAGATTAAAATTTTACTTTTAGTTCTATGATAATTTGGGGGGCTTCTTTTTTTTGGTGTGTGGTATGGGTCAAGGTTTAATTTTTGGCATATGAATATTCAGTATTTTTATAACCGTTTGTCAAAAAGTCTACCTTACCCTTTGGAAAAAACAATCAACTGTATTTGTGTGGGTCTATTTCTGGGCTTTCCTATTGTATTGATTTATATGCCTTTTCCCAATACTGTCTTGGTTACTGTGGCTTTATTATTTATCCTGAAATCAAGCAATATGAGTGCTCTGACTTTGTTGATCTCTTTCAGAAGTGTGTTGACTTTTATTTTAGTATCAACTCGTGTAAAAAAAACCACTACTAGTATTTTGATTGAAGTTGCATTTAATAGAGCAGTTTGGGGAAAATTGGCATCTTAACAATATTACGTATTCCAACCAGTGAATGCGGTATATATTTCCATTTCTTTAGTTTATATTTTTAGTTGGTGTTTTGTAGTTTTCCGTAGATATTGCACATAGGTTTTTTTTTTAAGCTGTGTACCTAAGTACTTGGTATTTTCAGTGTAATTATAAGTGGTACTTTTTATAATTTCAATTTCCAACTGTCCATTGCTTATATGTAAAAATATGATTGATTTCTTTGAAAATATTGATCTTGTACCCTCATATCAGGCTAAACTCACTTTAAGTTCTACTACCTTTTCTGAAGATTCTTTGGGATTTTCAGTGCAGATGATCATGCAATCAGTGAAGTTTTTCATTTCTTCCTTTCCAGTCTGTGTGCCTTTTCTCTTCTTACCTTATTTCACTGGTTACCATTTCCAGTAGAATGTTACACAGAAGGACCACTCCTTTTTGTGAACTTCTCTTCTTGGTTTTCTGAGACAAATATCTATTGATCTCTGACTATTCCTTCTCAGTGTCTTTTAGTCCTCTTTCCTCTCTCTTCTGAATTTTTTCTTACTCCTTTTTTTTTTTTCAGTTCATATATGTTCCCTTCAAACTGTTGTTCAACTCTCATGTTTTTTTTTTTTTTTTTTTGCGGTACGCGGGACTGTCACTGTGGTGGCCTTTCCTGTTGCGGAGCACAGGCTCCGGACGCGCAGGCTCAGTGGCCATGGCTCATGGGCCCAGCCGCTCCGCGGCATGTGGGATCCTCCCGCACGGGGACACGAACCCATGTGCCCTGCATCGGCAGGCGGACTCTCAACCACTGCGCCACCAGGGAAGCCCCAACTCTCATGATTTTGATGTACATCTAAATGCTGTTTACTGCTGATGCAGTCATTCTTTTGAATCCCCTATCTACTTATCTAATTACTCTCACTCAATATTACAATGTATTTTCTCAAAGACATTTCAGATTCTGTAGGCCCAGAAAACAAAGTTTTTTTCTTCCCTGTCCTGTGCTTGCTATCATAATAAATGATTTCACCAACCATTCAGCTAGTCAGTTATAAGTCCTGAGAGTCTTGTATGATGACTCCTTTATGCTTAACTTCTGTGAGATTAAACAATATAAAGTTGTTTTTATTTGTCAAAATAGTTAAATATTGGCATTTTCATATGGTTCTACCTAATATATTCATCCAACCACTCAATTCTCATGAATATCTTTGAAATTCATCCACTTCCCTTCATCCCATGGCCACTATCTCTATTATGGATTTCATCATCTCTATCTAAAATATATAGAGGCATTCTTTTTTTTGCGGTACGCGGGCCTCTCACTGTTGTGGCTTCTCCGGTTGCAGAGCACAGGCTCCGGACGCGCAGGCTCAGCGGCCATGGCTCACGGGCCTAGCCGCTCCGTGGCACGTGGGATCTTCCCAGACCGGGGCATGAACCCGTGTGCCCTGCATCGGCAGGCGGACTCCCAACCACTGCGCCACCAGGGAAACCCTGAAATATATAATAATAGCCACTCAACTGGTCTCTCAACTGGACTCTGTCTAGTCTCTGTCATACCTTCTCCAATACATTCTTCAAACTGTAGTGGCATCTTTATTTCTATCCTATTTGTTCTGTTTATTTGTGCATCCTTGGGAAAATCAAGGATTTCTCAGCAGTTTTTCATCTGTATGCGAACCATTATAGTTTTATCATCTGCTTGTTTTAAGGTCCAATGAGAATACATATGAGAGGACATTTTATAAAATATGAGGCTCTTTACAAAATGTTAGTACCTGTCATTGCTTAGTACGATTAAAGTTCTTTCTTATCAATGAGTTAATTTTATGTAAACCCAAACCAACAAAATTGCCTTTTACAATTAGGAAATGTCATACTGTTTGCCTCATATCCATTGTAACCATGGGACTGTATTATCACCAAGAATTAAACAGTATTTTCTTATGAATAAACCTTGAAAAATTTCACATGGATGAAATTCTTAAGTGTTCAAGACAGCATGTCTAGACTCTATATATTAGATCTAATATGACATCTCATCCACTCAAATGACTTTATGATTAAGAGATTAAAATGGGGGAGGGATAAATTGGGAGACTGTGATTGACATATACACATTACTATGTATAAAATAGATAAATAATAAGGACCTACTGTATAGAACAGGGAACTCTTCTTAATACTCTGAATGATCTCTATGGGAAAAGAATTTAAAAAAGAGTGGGTATATGTATATGTATAACTGATTCACTTTGCTCTACAGCAGAAACTAACACAACGTTTTAAATCAACTATACTCCAATAAAAATTTTAAAAAAAGAGAGATTAAAATAGTTCTTATACAGGCATAATTACAGTCTCAATTTTTAACAGTCTTAAAGAATACATGATAATTATGATTCATATAACTCAGTGCATAAAAATTATACATAAGCTAATTATGTAGCTTAACAAAAAATACTTTTAAAAGTTACTTATTTTCATACCAAATATGAAAAAAGTCTTACTATGTATTGAATTTTGAAAAGTTAAATCAATAGCCATTCATGGCATATATAATGCACATTTTCTATGCTTGTAAGTCATCTAACAGCTGCATTCTTGTAATTTTGAAATAACTATATATTTGGAAACAGTAGGCCAAATGAAGAGAGGTGATGTCTAAATACGTATTTTACATTGAGCTCAAACATAAGACAAGACCAAGAAAAAATATCTTAATGGCAAAGGAGCCTTTGCAGCAAAAAAGTTTATCAGTTAAAAAAGCATCTAGGGCTTCCCTGGTGGTGCAGTGGTTGAGAGTCTGCCAGCCGATGCAGGGGACACGGGTTCGTGCCCCGGTCCAGGCAGATGCCACATGCCGTGGAGCGGCTGGGCCCGTGAGCCATGGCCGCTGAGCCTGCGCGTCCGGAGCCTGTGCTCCCCAACCGGAGAGGCCGCAACAGTGAGAGGCCCGTGTACCGGGAAAAAAAAAAAACAAACATCTATTTTTCTGCTCTACGTACATATAAATTCATACAATATTTTAATTCATCACTCTAGAGTAGGAAATTTGAAGACTAGGACATTTTACAAAGAGCCTAAAGAGAGCCAGTGCTTAATAAGTATTTGTTTTTTTAAGTGAGTTAATAAATGAATAAATGGTTAACAATTTAGATGTCTGATAAATTTTATTCAGAAAACCTCTTTGGTTCCTTTCATCAAGGATCTTCTCCTTATACGCACCCTTTTGTAAAGGGCAAACTCATAAAACATCACTAACAACTTCAATTTTATTTTGTGTTCTCTGTCTTCGTAAACTATAGACTAGTAGTCCCCTCTCTGTTTCTCCAAGTCTCAGATTGTGTAATTGCTTTAAATTGTGATCACATGACCAGATGCCTGAAAATTACCTGATCTATTTAATATAACTTGTTTAGCTGAATCAATTTAATTTCCAGGCCATATGTTCGCACAATTATTTCACTTAATCCATTTCAAGGTGGCTTCCTCTTTTGCACCTTGCTGATTCACCTTCCTTTGATTGATCCAACTCTGGAATAAGTAATGACCTACATGAGAATGTTAAAATAACACTGCTGAAAAATCAAAAGACATTCTATTCATCTTCTCAGGCCAAGCATTCCAGGAATAAGTTGTCTTTAAATTCTGTGTCTTGTCTTTTTCTTTCATAGAAAATGAAAGGCTTAAAAAAGGTATGTCCTGATCATACCTACAAATTAAAATATGAATATTGGATTATCACTGAAGATACAATAAATCCCAGTTAAATCAAAGTATGATCCATTACATTTTCTATAGTAATTTATCAAAAGTCCCCTTTCACTTTTACATGTGCTTTGCCAAACTGAACACTTAAATATGACAAGTTGATGTAATTGACCATTTTCCCACTAGAAATTTAGGCAGTTTTGTTTTCTCATCTTTTCACATTAATTTGATTTTTAAAGTTTTTTTTTGACTTACCTGACTTTCAAAAGTTTTAGCTAGATTGTCAAATTTTATTTCAAAATCTAATTTTCTTAGGAAAAATAATGTAGATTCAAAAGGCACCATTCTGTTCTGTATAAATTAAGTCCAGCTTTCCTCCTGTCCACTTTATGTACACTTGAAGGTGATCATTATATATAACGGGAAGTGAAAGGGGGTGGAGGGACACTCTATCTTTGCATTAATTTTCCTTTGTGCCTCTTTCCTCATTCCTAGAGTCATGATTCAGTCACATTAGACTTTTCTTATGTAAGATTTGTATGTTATCAGAAAATACACTATGACTTTCTTTTTATTACAGATATTTATAGATTGATAGATGTGCACAAATGCCAATTTCTGTACCTCATTTTCTTACATACAAGGTTCTGGCCTACCTTTGATAAGCTCCTTTTCACTTACTAATTGGCGTAGTCTAACACTGAGTTTCAGTTATTACTTGTGGGTATTTAAAAAAAATAAAACAACGTCTTTATTGTTTCAAATAACTATGAAATCTTTGTATTTCAAAGAAGAGCCATTGATATTAAATTTCAGATCATTGACAATTTATTCTTTCAAAAGGATGAACTTGACTTATGCAGCCTGACTTTTGGTAAAAAGCACTAGGCCTAGCTCTGGGAATACTATAACCTTACTATGTCCTTAACCCACTGAATCTAACAGATGGGTGGAAAATTCATTTTCACATGAAGTATTACACCATTTGAGCTCTAAGCAGATATGAATACGTGAGACCTGTCGACTCCTATTGATTTACCTATTTCTTTCTGAACGTTTTAAATGTTTCTTGTTAATGGAAAGCATATTTCTCAACTTTATTCCCTACAGTATCAAGTAATGAAAAATTATTTGTTGATTGACTAAAACAACAGATACAATTTAATCTGCAGTGTATTTGAAAAAAGGTCACATCATCTAAAAAATAGATATAGCAAATTACATTAAACTTAAAGTACTGTAAGTTCTGTGATTAAAAAAGAAAAGTGTATCAGTCTGCAAGCTTAAATAATATATTCATTAATTCAACAAGTACTTGTTAAATAACTAATATATACAGAGTAATATGGGGGATATGTAACAGATGCTGTCAGGGACCTATCAAAATCTCCACACTTTGATTTCTACATGTGTGCCCACCATCAACTGTCAGCACTTTTCTTTGTCTGAGGGCTTTTTCTGGTTACATGGCTACTTTATTACCTGTGGGACAAACTGGAGCACTTTCTTCCCAGAAGCGGCTTTAACCAAAGACTGATGGGAACTGATATATAAACATCCATCTCCTTCCCGCTCAGGTGGGATAACTGAGGCACACGTTTTGTACTGGGTCCCAGATTTCTCTAGCAGGATTCAGTTCCATTTACCCTTAATAATAACTTGCTTGCAAGTAAACCCTTAACTGGCTGTCTTCTCTGTCTTGCTTCCCATTCCTCTGGTGTTAATTCCAACAATGACATTCCAAAATAACTACTTGCATTTGAATCCTTGTCTTAAAGTTTGCTTCTCTGGAAACCAAACTAAGACAGATAGATACTGATGATGTAAATATAGATAAAGTATTAGATTTACATAATTCATTGTCACCATTATCATCATCAGGATGCTGGTCATCAATTCTGATTTGTATTTCAAAAATAATTCATTGTATACATTAAGGGCATATTTTATAGTCAGCATCTCTTCCTGTTTAAAGTTTACTAGTAATTTTCAATATTTGAAATGGTGGTAATCCTGAGAAAAATTCATTATATCAAGGAACAAAAAGAGGAACATAAAGTATTCATTTTACGTTGATAAATAATTTATTGGCAGAGTAGTATCTTGTATATTTTAGACATCAGAGTATAATTAATAAAAAATAATTTGTCTCAGTTTTAATTTTAGTATCCTTATATTTATAGCCAATTTCAGTTGCAAATAAACACACAGTTTTGTCTTTATTAATAAAAATGTACAAGTTAAAAATGTACAAACTAAAAGTAGCATTTTTAAAAATAAACATTTTCTTCTAAATGTTTCTAAATTATTATAATTCAATTATAACTCCTAATTATTCTTTAAAAAATCAAGTTAATGTTTACAGTGCTAAAAAACCTCAGAATTGTTCCCAAGGCTATAAGAGATGACATTGAAGCAAATGAAACTAAAGCGCTGGACGCTGTGTTCACACAGTTAAATGCTTTATAAAAAATAACTTAAAATAGTTGAAGAATCAAAAGAATTTGCAAAAATAATACTGAGAGTCCCTGCATACACTCGTGTACACTTCATCTATAATAATAATAATCTCTTACATATCCATAGAACATTGTCAGAACCAGGAAACTAAAAACATTGGTATGATACTAAAATATAGACCTTATACAGATTTCACCAGTTTTTACGTGCACTCTGTGTGTGTGTTAGTGTATGCTTCTGTGAAATTTCAACACAAAGGTAGCTTTGAGTAAGCGTCTCCACAATCTGGAAACAGAACTATTCCATCACCACAAAGAAACTGCTTAATATTACCCCTTAATAATTATATCCTCTCTCAATCCTAACTCCTGGCAATCACTGACCACTATAACTTTTTCTCTTTGAGAACATTATATAAATGAAATATTACAGTATGTAAACTCTTTAAGATTGGCGTTTTAAAATTCAGCATAATGTCCTTGAGATCTACCAGAAGTTGTTTCAAATAGCAGTAGTTTGTTGCTTTTTATTGCTAAGTAGTATCTCATTGTATGGATATACCACAGTTTGTTTATGTATTTACATGTTGAAGGACATTCATTATGAACATTTGTGTACAGTCATTTTTGTGAGCATAAGTTTTCATTTCTCTAGGATAAGTACTTAGGAGTGTATTTGCAAGGTGTATGTAAGTATATGTTAGTTTCTAAAGGAATGCTAAACTGTTTTCCAGAATTGCGTTACCATTTACACTCTTACCACAGTGTACATGAGATCCAGTTTCTTTTCATTCTCATTATCTGTTAAATGCTTTTCTGACTATCATATAAATCACATGGTAACTCTAGAACAATGATTCTCAAACAACCTTAGGTGTTTGTGCATAAAATCACAGGGAGTTTAAGATGCAGATGTCTCCATTATTGTTGACGATAATAGCCACAGTTTATTGTGTCTGTAATGGCCCAGGTTGGCCCTAGGCTATTTAGTTCCCACAACAACTCTTTCAGGTAGGTTATTATTACTATCTTAATGTTAAAAAAAAATTTAAGCCTCAGAGTGATTTAATAACTTATTGATGATCACACATATAGTTAAGGAGAGTGTCAGAGTTCAAATTCAGTTTGAATTCAAAATCAAAGTTATTTCATTAAGCCACACAAAAGGTAAGAGAGGCTGAATGTTTCTGCCATAATTATGACTTGAAAATTATATAAGTTCACAAACAGGGCTGGACATGGAAGAATGACACAAATTAATTTATTGGGATACATTTTTCTCTGCTAAAGTTAGTTTT
Organism: Lagenorhynchus albirostris; assembly: GCF_949774975.1. Lineage (NCBI taxonomy): Eukaryota > Metazoa > Chordata > Mammalia > Artiodactyla > Delphinidae > Lagenorhynchus > Lagenorhynchus albirostris. Next base: position 140,456,138 of record NC_083097.1, read on the forward strand.
TAAAATGCTCATGGCTAATACGTAAGGTGAAAAAAGTCTAAGCCCTCCCAAATACCTTTGAAATATAAAGATCAAAGCACAAAGTTATAAAGACTAATGTTGTTTTGCAGAGAAAAAACACTTGAATTAAATGTATCTCAAATATATGCAAGCTATATTATTTCTAGTATCAGAAATTTACTAAACTGGTACCAATAAAAAAGATACTTTTAAAAGTAACTGAGGCATGACCTTTTCTGCATTAAATTTGGAACATTATGTCTTACAGCAAACTTTTATCTTGTAGAAACTAAACCTTCTGGACAAGTGCTCCTGTGAGTATCAGATAATCAAAGGACCATAATCTCATTCAAGACAAAACATTTTTAATAGAAAATAATTGAATTTCCTATTGCTTGCCATAAACCCAGAAATTATGTTGGATATTCACTTAATATAACCAGCAGCTCATTTAAATGACATCTATGTAAATATTTGATGTACTGAATGATGTTGGATTTGTGCTCAGCTTTTGCTGGCATGTTAGCATCTGTCTTCAATCTGTTTAGAAGAATGAGCTCCCAGGCTGTTCTTAGTGTTTATAAGCAGCTTTTTCCCATGGCAACAGGGAGACTTATTAGAAAATATGCTTGCTTCTAACCTTAAGAATTATAGTTTAAAATACCAGTTTGTAGGCTCGGCTTTTAATCTAGATGTACACCTAAGTTGCCTAACCTGGAGCAGTAAAGCAGTGTGTCACCACACAAATATAATCATTCTTGTGGAAAAAAACTCTTACTTAAACACTACATCTCAAATGCAAAATCTTTGTCCATCCTCCACTCCTGTGACTGGAAATGGGCATTCACCGACTCTGTCCTAACTACTAATAACCCAAAGTATAATTATTAGCTGTATTTCCCTGCCTTCTGCATCTTAGATTTGCTCCTTTTAGGACCCAAGGAGGATGGTGAAACTTGCTACAGCTAATTTACTTGGATAGGGCAGAAGTGTGAAATATTAATCCAGCTTCCAATAGCCTCCATTATACTTGCGAAGTAGGCCCTGCAACACCAGGCCTATTCTGGCTTCGATGTAACTCTAGCCTCATCCCTCTCACAGCTCTATTTATTGATCCTGCTCTTGGGCTTTCAAGTGGGCATAGCTCTTTCCTGCCTCAGGAAACCCACGCAGTAATTCCCTCTTCCTGAAATGCTTTTGCCCAACCTCCAGCTGGTCACATCAGTGGGTCCCTCAAATTTACTTCCTCATACTTCCAAATAAACATCAGTGTTCCTGTTATACTCTCTTCATATATCCTCCAGTTTTAGTTCACAATTATAACTACAAAGGATAAGGGTTATTTGTGTGATTACTTGTTCAGAGGCTGATTTGTAAAGTGGAAACTTCATCAGGGAAGGACAGATCTTTCCTCAACATATCTAGTGCCTCACCTGACACCAGCTGTATAGAAAAAGTTCAATAAATATTTATCATGTGAATCATCTGTTCATAAATACCTGCTCTGATAGCTTATAGGAAATTTCTGAAAAGGTCACTGTTAAGCAAACCTTGTGTTTTAAGGTAGACTCCCAAGTCAGAGCCAGTCAGGGATCAAGTTTCACTGACTTTGAACAAAATTGTACTATAGCTTTCTATAGGCTAGAAATACATGTTTATTAACTAATTCATGGACAATGTTATAATTATTAGGAAAATTATATGATATGGTTAAGGTTTCATGTACAATGCTCAACAGAAGGATTCCCTTTGAGCAAGTAAATATGTTAAACAGCCAAGATTCTCTACAATTCTGCAAAAACTTGTGTAAGTCCAATGGGATTAAAAAAAAATCATCTAGTGAAAACATCAATCTTTTATTTCATTACACTTTTCCCTTTCATGGAATATTTTACTCCCACCTTCCTATATTTGGGGCATTATGGCTGTAACTGGGAGTTTGAAAAAATAATGTTACTTGCATTCTTTAATGAAGTGTTTTCTTAGGAAAAAAATTAAAATTAAAATCAGATTGCATTTGGTAAGATATTGCTATGGCAAAGATGGCTATCCAAATCTCACCTGAATAATAGATGAGGTAAGAAAGGCATTAATCATTTCATTTGAGTGACAAAATATTTTAATTGTCCACAGATTTTAAAGGTTCAGTATGATTTGGTCCAAGTGACATTATTTATTAATTCAATATTTGGCTAGTTTTCTAAAATGTATAACATTAATATAGCTTTGGTTTGGTATTATTCATATTTTTCCTGAATTAAGGGTTTAATATGGATATTAAAATGTATTTAACATTTTAACTCTTGAAAATATCTATGCATATTTTAAAGATCATCTTAAAACTTTATTTTATCCTGGACCACTATTAGAAAACTCAGTCACCTGGATAGGTAACTGACAATGTTAGAAATTCTAGGTTTTAACTTAGAAACTTGACAATGTTATAACTTAAAAGCATATTTCAAATGTAGTTATGATTACTTAATATAATACAAACCAAAAGGAATTAATGACTTCAAATAAATTATATAAATTCTGCATATAAACTGGCTATACGTTTTATATTTAGAGTCGAAGAATATGATCTTAGGCTACAATTTTATATTTATATGAATCTGCAATTACCTAAAATAATATGAAAGTAGTGCAAATATTTATTTAGGTTAATGTCCATTAAAACTGTTTTTCCCAATATAAAGAATGATAACTTTTTATCAAAATAAATGGTGATCTAACATAGTCATATGTCAGTTTCCTAAAAGAAATAAAATTGTATTTGGTTTCCTTGAAGGACAAAGCTATAAATTTCTCTACAAGAAAATAGACAACTAGGTCAAAAATTTTAATGGCTATTTGATTTTCCTGATTTGACTATCTGTTCTGAAGTGTATAGATCTATATAATCGATATACATAAAATTAGTTTCCTTGTTTGTAACTGCATCAAGTAAAAGTAACACTAAATCAGAAGGTCCTTGGGGACACTTGGAATTAGGTTATGGTCAATGTGATACGTTCGAAAACTCGCTTTGTAAGACCCCAAGGGAGAGCTTTAAAAAGACAGCTATCCTTCAGAACACTTGCATATGTTAATTAGAAACCCAGACACATCTCAAGTGGGCAGTTCTATAGAATATGCACCAGGGTCAGGAGCAGCAGGGACTGATGTTTGTAACATTGATTAGAGATTTTGTCAAGCAGGGTTATCCCTTAAAGGGTACTGTACCAGGGCAACTACAATAGTGTGTAAACTCCACTATTATGGACATTTTAGTGATGTTTATAAAAAAGAAGAGAGTTCAGCAATTTACCTAACCCTCACCCACAAGTGGGGCCCCAATAGCCACCCCAGCTTCTTCCCAAGGGACAGGGCTCCCAAGCAGTGCTGGAGAGGAAAGGTAACAGACAAGCAAATTGATGATCAGTATTCTTCTCGTTTCTTATAGCCTTCAACTCGGCATGCTTCTATCATTCAGAGTTTATTGAAAGTTAGCTGAAAATTACTGCATGTTTTTCTACCATTTCAAACTAGTGAAGTTGTAGAGCACACAGGTTTTAAATTAAATTCAAGGGAGACTAGTTTTTTTTTTTTAAGAAGATGTTGGGGGTAGGAGTTTATTAATTAATTAATTAATTTTTGCTGTGCTGGGTCTTTGTTTCTGTGCGAGGGCTTTCTCTAGTTGTGGCAAGTGGGGGCCACTCTTCATCACGGTGCGCGGGCCTCTCACTATTGCAACCTCTCCTGTTGCGGAGCACAAGCTCCAGATGCGCAGGCTCAGTAGTTGTGGCTCACGGGCCTAGTTGCTCCACAGCATGTGGGATCCTCCCAGACCAGGGCTCGAACCCGTGTCCCCTGCATTGGCAGGCAGATTCTCAATCACTGCGCCACGAGGGAAGCCCGAGACTAGTTTTTGCATAAAAGAAAAAATGTCTTAACAAGTGTAAGAAAATGGGATTCAGAGCAGCAAGACAAGTGAATGTTTTATAAAATTTGAACTGACTCACAACGATCAGAGTACAACTATCAGTGGCTTAAGGATTAGTCTTTAAAGATGAGGATGATGGTGTCATGCTGATATGAAAAAGCATCTCCCAAGAATTGACTGGCTTGTGTTTATTCAGAAAAGATTTCCTACAGGTTATCCCAGTTAAGTTTGATATCTTGTTAACAAAGAGTTCCTACCCAAGGCCGTCTCATAGACATTTCACATTATGGTAAATAGCAACATAAATTTTACACTTAGAAAACAGTCTGTTTATCAAACTTTCCTAAGTTCTCCACCTTACGTGCATATTTGCAAGCCATTACAACACATCATGTGTTGGTTCACATCTCACATACCAGGACAATGGAGCAGTTAAAAATCAGACATTAGTAAAAAAAAAAAAAAAACGATGGGTTTATCTCTAGCTGTAATTTTGCTGTAATTAGTATGAACTCAGAACACTTCTGTCACTTTTTTCATAGGCTGATAATTCTCAATTAGCATACAGTGTAAAAAATGCTTTGCTACTGGAGATTTGTGTGGCAATGATTTTGTAAAAGAGAAATTATACCATCACGCCACTTCAAGGAAAAATGTGATTTCCAAATACTCATTGTCTGTTTTACATTTTTAAACATGTTAAAACAAACATGTCCGGGTGTCCAAGTTTATAATTTTGATTGCTTTTTTTTTTCTCTAAGAGAAGTTAGACTTCTTGACAGAGATTGGCAATTGATGTTAATAGTCATAGTTCCATGAGAATTCCCTGCATGCTCATACTATCTAAATGTAAGGTTTAAATGACCTTCTATTGCTTGCTCAAAATTTTAATTAATAAAAATTAATATTTTAAAAGTGGCATGTTATTTAAAGAAAGTTAGGAAAAGAGAAATAGCAAAGATACCACTTACTGGTTAAGGCTGAAGCTGAGTTAATAAATAAGTCAGTCAGCAGTGAGATTAATTTTACAAGTTATCATAAGAAAACAACAACAAAACTCAGTAACCATAAAACATTTCTAATTTAAGAAAAGTTCATGAAGTAAATTTCAAGGTGAAGATCACTTGTAAATCAAATAAGAATAAAGATGTGATTGGACATAATCTCTAGTCACCTCATTGTCGTACACAGAAAAGTTTTGATCTGCAGAATGAAACCTACATCTCTAATCCCAAAATTTAACCCATGGTCGTCACCAGCATCACTGCCACCAGCATTATCACCGTAATCCTCACCACCATAACTACTTTTTCCTTTTCATTCTCAGACTACTCCTCAAATACTTGAAAGTCTATTATGTGCCAAGCACTTCTTAAGCCCATAGCACTAAAACAAGGTGCATTTCAGCTACAACTTCAAATCTATTTCTCTGAGTTTTTAAGTACTTGTAAATGTTCTTAACTTACTAAAAATTATGCCTCTCCAATTCCATATGAACTAAAAAATGCTTTTAATAAATACTTTTAAGTCACCTGTAGAACTAAAAAATGTATTTTAACTCTTATTTAAACACAGTGGTTAGGTTTCTATTTTAAACAAAGATAGAACTTGAAGGCCTTGCCTTTGAACAGAAAAATACATTTTTAAATTAAACTTTAAATTTTGAGATAAGTGTATATTCGGAGAACATCTGGATTATTTCTAGTTTTTGACTGTTGCAAATAAAGCTGCCAAGAGCATTCATGCACAAGTTTTTGCACTTAAACAATTTCATTTCTCTTGGACAAATTCCCAAGTGTGCATATGCTGGATCATATAGTAGATACATGTTTAGTTTCATAAGAAACTGCCAATTTATGTTCCAAATAACTTCAAATAATTTGCCAAAATGGCTGTACCATTTTATATTATCAGCAGCAGCTTATGAGTAATCTGGCTTCACTTCATCCAAACTAGCATTTGGTGTTGTCAGTATTCTTTATTTCAGGTATTCTGATATGTAACATCTCATTGTAGTTTTAATTTAGGTTTCCCTAATGGCTAAAAATGTTGAATATCTTTTTGTGTGCTTATTTACCATTATCTTTGGTGAAATGTCTGTTCATTGTTTGTTTATATCTTTTGCCTGTTTCCTAATTTTTTTTTTTTTACTGTAAGAAATCTTTATATACTACAGATAGTAGTCCTTTGCTAGATAAATTATTTGCAAATGTTTCTTCTAATCTGTTTCTTTTCTTCTGTGTGTGTGTGTGTGTGTTTGACTTGTGTTTTCATCCTTTCAATAGGGTCTGTTGGAGAGCAAATTCTTTTAATTTGAAGAGGTCCAACTAATTGATCTTTCCTTTTGTCAGTGATGTTTTTGATGTCAAATCTAAGAACTCTTTCCCTAGCCCTAGATCCTAAATATTTTCTCCTATTTTTTCTAAAAGTTCTCTAGTTTGATATTTTTATATTTTAAGTCTGTGATCCATTTTGACTTAATTTTTGTATCAGGTATGAAACTTAGGTTGAGATTGGTTGGTTATTTGATTTACCTATAAATGTCTGTTTTAACACCATTTGTCAAAGAAAGCTATCCTTCCTCTAACTGAATTGCTTTCATTCCTTTGTCCAAACTCAGGTGGGCCTGTTTATGTGGGTCTATTTCCATTCTCTATTTGTTCTATCAATTCATGTGTGCATTCCTCCGCCAATACCACACTATCTTGATTCATGTAGCTATATAGTAGGTCTTAATAGTGGATGGATTTAGTCCACCTAGTGCACATAGTATTTTTCTTTTTCAACATTATTTTATCTGTTCTAGGGTTTGTGCTTTTACAGATAAATTTTAGAATAAGTTTGTCTATATCAACAAAACATCTTGCTGAGATTTTGCTAGAGGTTGCCTTAAACCTATAGATCAACTTGGGTAAAATTGGAATCTTTACTATGTTGTCTTCCAGTACATAAACATGGCTTTTTTCCCCTTTTTTAACGTTTTTTTTTTTGATTTATTTTATCAGCATTTTGTAAATATCAGCATATGAATCCTGTAGAACAAATATAACTTTGAAGAGTAAAATACTTCCCCCCCTCCTCCATTTGAAATTTATTTAGAAACAAGACAAAAATCCCAGCAGTATTAATTTAGGGGAACAAAAAAAAAAAGATTAAAAAACCATGGAGGGGCAGGAAAAGGAGTTGCTGAACGTTCATAAGAGGAGGCAGAGGAAGTAGGAAGAGCTAGTATTCCACTGGGTGCGAAAGTGCGAGGAAGAGCTATTAATTCCACTGTGTGTCGAAAGTGCTTCTGCGTCTCTGTGGCTGAGGCGCTCCTTCCCGCTTCTTTCGCTGGTGGATAGGCAGCAGAGGGGACGCTGTAGTGACTTTAGAAGGAGCCCTGGAGCCGTGTCTGGCCAAGGGCACAAAGAGCAGAGTGCCTTAGATTTACCCCAATCTCCCACCTTCACCATCACGAGAATGAAGAAGCTTTTAACTCTCCTGTCCAAAGTCCTCTGAGAATTTCTTCCCTTTCAGGAGGTCGTCTGCATACACGGTCGGGTCAGGTGAGCGGTGGCCAAAGGCCAGAGCATGTCAGACCTACGCATCAGGGGCTCTAAGCGTCTGTGACCAGGGGCAGACACCCAAGTCCTCTCCATGGCCCCCAGGTCCCCTGGAGGTCACCAGTATAATACTAGAGTTGGTGCAGGAAGGGCCGCAGACCTTTCTGAAGTGTTTCCGACCGTAGTATTGAAGTGCTAGTTTTCTGTGAATATAGTGCTCTCTTGGAAGTTTCCATTATGATAAACAAGGGACTTAATGTCCACAGAGTGAAAAGTGAAAAGCAAGCTGCTCTTCCAATAATAGTATGTAGAAGCATTTTATAAGGTATTAGAGGCACTGTAGCACTGTTCATCCAAGGTACTAGTTGACTGTTTTGTGGCTACTACCAGTTACGTATTTAAACTTCAACAGAAACCTTCTGAAGGCATGTATCAAATTACGTCAACAGTGGGAATACCAAGCTGATTGATTTTATGACTCCATACAGGTATTTTTGTTTCGGTTTACTTTGTTTTATCTGGATCATGGTGACTTTATAAAGCATGATATTTTAAAGTACATTTGCTCTGTGGTCAGATAAAAAATTAGTTTGAGTCCTGGTTCTGCTGAAAAGTAAATGAAGGGCCTTAGCCAGTTTACCCTCTTTGATCACAGTTTAACCACGTCTTATGTGGAAATAATGGCCTCTCCTTCCTGGGGAAAGGAGGATCCTAATTGTGATGAATTAAATGTGGTGCTTAGCACCTACACATTTAATCATTGGTACTTTATCACTCTTATAAACTTACCTGAAGTGGAAGGTTATTCATGTAATGGAAGCAAGTTAAACAGCAGTACAAAATAGGATGGAACCATCAGGAAGGTAGAGTAGACATTCGTAAATATGGTATAATTTTAGAGGTTCGATAAAGGTCTTTCACCCAAAATATCTTTCACAACCTTTGATCCATCTAAAATCCTCGGGTTAAATTGAAGCTCTGTTTCTATTACTTTCCTGCTAAAATGCAGATACTCCTGGGCAAGATAAGACATTGAAACTTTGGTAGATACTAACAACATTTTATAAATTGCTTTATCAAAATAGTTTCTATGTGCAGTATTTTATCGTATGAGAGGAGATATATTGATGTTTTTAAGCATTTCTCAAGAAAAGAAGTTTTGGTTGGGGAGCCTTGAAGGTGAGAACTGGCCAAAGTTGGGAGAGGATAAGACACGACACAAACATCTATTTGCTTATTTTCTTATAAAGGTGACCAAACTATGAATCACTGGTTCTCAATCTTCCTGCATTTTAGAATCATTTTGAGAATTAAATGCATACAGCAGTTGCATACATACATACTTAACTGCATACATATGTACATACATACTTACCTGTGCCATGGCCTTACCCCAGAGATTCTATTCTTCTTTAATTGGTCTGCAGTGGGCTTGTACATCAGTATTTTTCATCAGTATTTTTTGACCCCTCACCTTGCCCTGTGATTTTCCATGCAATTATGTTTGAAATGTTCCTGTATATAAATTACAGAAACTGAATGAAGCGTTTGGTACGTTGGAATGATCTCTAGATTGAGATTCAGAAGAAATGGATTCTCATTTTGAACTTTGTGAAAACAATTTGACTTTTCTAGATTTTCTCCTTCTCATTTGGAAAAATAAAATAGTTCTATTGCATTTAATTATAAAGATCCTTACAGTTCCAAAATGATGTAATTCTCAATATCAAAGATGTTTTAAATTTTTCCTTCCTTTGGCTATTTGAATCAACATTTGGACATAGACTTAATTTGACAGATTCCCCCCAAAAGGGGTATTAGATTAATGGATAGTTAGAGACAATTTATATATCCGGTCCCCAAAGTAAAGCTTTATCAGACATCCTGAAAGGGATCTGGGTACATTAGGGAAAATAACATTTCCATTCCAGATTCAATACTGATCCATCAAATCTGTTCGCCTGCTGTCAGCAGAAGTTATTGCCAGATGCTTGAAAGGAGTGGCCAGAGCATTCCTGAATGCCACCAGTTAGCTGCACAAAACTTAACTGTGGGGAGCTATTCTTACTTGTTCCTCCATATACTGCTCAGACATTATGAATTATTACCTTTAATTATATTTTTAGTAGTGTGGCTCTGAGAGTAAGGATCAGCTACTCTCAAATCCTCCACAAATAAGTTGTAAAAACCCAGTCACACTGTTAGTTTAACTGCTTCAGTAACAGTTAAATGTTCCAGTGTGTTCTAAATAATCCCAAGACATTATTCTGGAATCTGCGCCAGTTTAATTCCCACTTCTGGAACTATAGTGTCTTAATGAATTCAACTTAAAAAAATGGAGATTTTGATGTTTTGGTTAGACAGTAAGTCCAAGTAGCTTCAAATTCAGAGTGAATGAGTGTGGATGCATGAGGACATGCATATGTTTACATTTAAAAATTTTGCATTTTAATAATGGGGCAAGGCAGAGTTTTAGCTAAAGTGATGGCAGTAAAAGCTGTACCCCCTGCCAAGGGTGCTTGTTTTGGCTTCTCTAAGGTTGAAACTTCCTCAGAGCATGAACAGGCAACTTCATGAGAGATGGAATGCCATGTGCTCTAAGGCCTAAATCAAATAAAGATCTAGTGAAGTGCTTAATGAACCTCTCAAGCAGATGTGGAGAGTTTCAATATGCTACTTATTGTATAAGATTATTAGGTAGAAAATGCAAAATAAAATCGTGTTAAGGCATAACACTAGATATGGAAAAATGGACAAAAGCAGAATGAAGACTTTTCCAGATGCTTTTGGACTGGACTTCAGTTCAAGCTTTTCACATATGTATGTTTTGAATGTTTTATTTTAAAAAATAATTTAGGGCTTCCCTGGTGGGGCAGTGGTTGAGAGTCCGCCTGCCGATGCAGGGGACACGGGTTCGTGCCCCGGTCCGGGAAGATCCCACATGCCGCGGAGCAGCTAGGCCTGTGAGCCATGGCCGCTGAGCCTGTGCGTCCGGAGCCTGTGCTCCGCAACGGGGGAGGCCACAACAGTGAGAGGCCCGCATACCAAATAATAATAATAATTTAGACTTAAACCAAGTTAAAATCCCAATTGTTTCTGAGCCTCTTAGAGGTATTATTTATTTTTATAATTCAGAGGAAACAAAAATTTTAAACATCTCACAATATCTGTATGTTAGAATTAAATCTGATACTGTTGAAAAAGAAACAGCTATCATCTTTTAAAGGTTTCCACCTAGTGGCAAAGTTATTATGAACAAGAGATGGGACCTCAATGATTAAAGCAGATAGAAACAGTAACATTAGGCAACGGTTTCACCCTTACTCTTCAGCAAAGTTGAGAACCATGCATTAAATACATTGCAGATACTAATTGCAAAAGTAATCCACTCAACGGTAGCTTGGAATAAGGCCACTTTCTTTTCGGTTCACTTAGATTGCCACCTTTGTTATATCTTTGTGCCTCCTGTGATTTATACAATTGATATATATTTATTAAAGATAAGAACAGAAGAAAAAGGTGGAGAATATACATGTTTGCTTCCATAAGATTCTGTCACAACTTCAGTATTGGCTTGTGTAACAAAATATCATAAAGCACTTGCAATAGCATTTGGAAATATCTCTAAAGTAAATATGGCATTTGGGGAACATACTGTTATGGAACTGATGCTGCGATTGTAAGGATGATACTTATTTACCAGTGTGACCAAAGAGTTCCATTAATCACATGACCAGATGCAAGAAATGTGGGCTTTAAATGTTTACATTATTTAAGGCTATCCCATTCTAAATATACACTTTAGCAACATACTTGGTACGTTGGCCAGGGAGAAAGGAGAGGGAGTACCTAATTTGGATGCTTCCTGTGGACAGTCACATCTAAGATTCATAAATCCAGTGATTAAAATAAAAAGAGTACCACAGAAACTTGCATGTAACATGACATAGCCCAACAGGATATGTTGTATGTACATTAATCATACTTAGTGTAGGAGGTTCATATCAGTCCATTGTAAAGGAAAGGGCAACATAGTGACTAAAAATTTCACATTGCTTTTCCAACATTTTACTGTTGTTTTCATGTGAAAATGGTTTAAGTTGGCCTTAAAATGACAAAGAAGTGCTAAGCACATTCAGGCACCTGAGCTCATTGTGCATTTGAAATTGCTCTGTGCTCTGCACTGAATAAACTGACCAGTGGGGTTAATAGTCATCAACCAGGGCTTTCTGACCTTTTGGAAATTTAGATCTTAGCTTTCTTTGTGCTGCAGCATCCTGTGCTGATCCTCCAAGGATTTACCACAAGCTGTAGAAAGCAATTATGGGCTTGGGAAGAGACGAAGCCAAAGAGAGCAAGATTAGCTTCCTAAAAGTTTGCCTTTTCTCACATAAGCGTTGTCCTCCACAATGAGTTAACAGAGTGTGGTGGGGAAAATTCTCCCATAGTTTAGAAAGTTGAACCTCTTTCCTTGCTTAGGTGATGGCATTGACACTTCACACAGAGGGCTAATTTACATTTAATGCTCTGGAAATTAATTACAGGGAATAAAGATAATTGTAAAATCACCCCCCCATATGCACTTACAAAAATAAACAAACAAACCACATCATGATTACTAAGCAGCCATTTAATGCTTAATTTTATGCACAGTGGGAAGGGCACCAGTAGTCTGGAAACAGAGAGAGGGTAGAGAAGAAAGGATACTAATTTGAAATATGTAACAGCAGAGGCAGTTTTATGTGGTAATGACCTGCAGCTTTCCCAGCAGGAGTGGAAGTCCTCAAAGCCTTATGCATGGAGTCCACGGATGTGTTTGGGTCTAGCCAGTCAGCCAGATGACTTAAATGATGATTTGACCAAGTTCAAGACTTTTTTCCTATGCCAGTGGGTGGATATTCCAGGCATAAGTATATTGCTTTTGCTGTTAGAGTGAACTGGTGGTGCCTTTCAAACAGATTCCCCTAAATGTATTCTTTAATATAGAAGACTGAGATTCATTTACCTGAAGAGGAAGAGTCACAATGTTATCAAGTTTATATTCTAGAAATATTTTTTTAAATGCTGCAGTTAATTTCATTTGGGCAAATACAACCCTTTGTCAGGTATCCCTACATGGCCTCCACCAAAAACATTTATTAGAATTTTGATGCACAGAGAACAACAAGAAAAAGTAGCACAAGTAAATAATTGTTGGTCAGATGTCAGACTGTCAGTAAGGCCTTCGTGCTCTAATTTCCATTTAAAATAAAAAGCCTTTCTTCCCTACTCTCACAGCTATTTCTTCCACTTAATATTAACTATCGCTCTTTATTTTTAATCAGATGTCATTACTTATTTGTTTATTAATGGTCTGCTGCACCTAGAATGTCAACTTGATGAGGGAAAGCCGTTCTGGGGCATATATCTTCAGTTTCTAGATCAGTGCTTGACATACAGTAGACAAAGTTGTATGAAAGAATAGGCAGAGTTAAACTATATGTACTTTATCTTACAAGATTATTGCACAGAATACAATCATACAATAGGTCTTAATCAATAGACAGAACATCTCAACCGCTAAGAGAAGCCCAAGGTACTTAATCTTTAAAAAAAATTCCAAAAAGAGAGCTGCAAAACATTTAAAATGCATTTAAGTGTTATAATAAGCAAAATTAACTCTTTTATTGTTTTTTATTGACATACAGCATACAGCATTATATTAGTTTAATCATATTAATATAATGATTCAATATTGATGTATATTACAAAATGATCATCACAATAAGTCTAGTTAACGTTCATCAGCATTGTAGAGATACTTTTGAGATCTTGTAGGTTCTGTTCCAGACCACCCCAATGAAGCGAAGATTGCAGTGACGTGAGTCATGGATTTTTTGGTTTCTCAGTGCATATAAAAAGTTACATTTATAGTATACTGTAGTCTGTTAAGTGTGCAGCAGCATTGAGAGTCAGTCCTCCCGAATCATGCTGCTGCTTTATCAACTACAATTTATGTAATATTCTAAATCCTTTGTTGTCATTTCAACAGTCTTCATAGCTTCTTTCAGCAGGTGTAGATTTTGTCTCAAGAAACCACTTTCTTTGCTCATCCGTAGGAGGCAATTCCTTATCCATTAAAGTTTTATCATGTGATTGAAGCACTTCAGTCACATCCTCAGGCTCCACTTCTAATTCTGGTTCTCTTGCTTTTTTCTATCATATCTGGAGTTACTTCCTCTACTGAAGTCTTGAACCCATCCAAGGCACTAGTGAGGGTTGGAATCAACTTCTTCCAAACGACTGTTAATGTTGATATTTGGACCTCTTCCCGTGAATCACAAATGTTATTAATGGCATCTAGAATTACGAGTCCTTTTCAGCAGGTTTCCATTTACTTTGCCCAGGTCCATCAGAGGAATCACTATCTATGCAAGCTATAGCCTTACAAAATGAATTTCTTAAAGAATGTGACCAGAGTCAAAATTACTCTTGATCCATGGGCTGCAGAATGGATGTTGTGTTATCAGGCATAAAAACAGCATTAATCTCGTTGTACATCTCCATCAGAGCTTTTGGGTGACCAGGTACATTGTCAAGGAGCAGTAATATTTGGAAAGGAATCTTTTATTTCTGACAATAGTCCTCATCATTGGGCTTAAAATATTCAGTTAACCGTTTTGTAAACAGTTGTGCTGTCATCCAGCCTCTGTTGTTCCATTTACAGAGCAAAGGCAGAGTAGATTTAGCATAACTCTTAAGGGTCCTAGGATTTTCAGAATGGTCAGTGAGAATTGGCTTCAACTTAAAGTCACCAGCTGCATTAGCTTTTAACACAAAAGTCAGCCTGCTTTTTGAAGCTTTGAAGCCAAGCATTGACCTCTCTTCTCTAGCTGTGAAAGTCCTAGATAGTATCTTCCTTTTTAAGGCTGTTTCATCTACATTAAAAATCTATTGTTTAGTGTAGGCACCTTCATGGATTAGTTTAGCTAGATCTTCTGGATTACTTGCTTCAGCTTCTGCATCAGCATTTACTGCTTTACCTTGCACTTCTATGTTATGGAGATGCCTTCTTTCCTTAAACCTCATCAGTCAACCTCTGTTAGCTTCAAACTTCTCTTGGGCAGCTTCCTCACCTCCCTCAGCTTTTGTGGCATTGAAGAGAGGGCATTGCTCTCAACTGGGCTTTGTCTTAAGAGAATGTTGTGGCTGGTTAGATCTTCTATCCAAACCACTAAAACCCTTTTGCTATCAGCAATAAGACTGTTTCACTTTCTTATCATTCCTATGTTCACTGGAGTAGCACTTTTAATTTCCTTCAAGAACTTTTCCTTTGCACTCACAGCTTGGCTAACTGTTTGGCACTAGAGGCCTAGCTTTCCACCTATGTGTGCTTTTGACATGCCTTCCTCACTGAGCTTAATCATTTCTAGCTTTTGAGTTAAAATGAGAGATGTGTGATTCTTACTTTCATTTGAACACTTGGAGGCTGTTGTTGGGTTATTAATTGTCCTAATTTCAATATTGTTGTGTCTCAGGGAATAGGGAGACCCAAGGAAAGGATATAGGTGGGGCAGCAGCCTGTTGGTGGAGTAGTCAGAACACACACAGCATTTAGTAATTAAGTTCAGGGTCTTATTTGGGCATGGCTTTTGGCACTGTAAAACAATTACAATAGAAATGTCAAAGATCACTGATCACATATCACCATAATATATATAAATATAATAATTTTAAAAAGCATAAAATATTTTGAGAATTACCAAAATGTAACACGGAGACACAAAGAGAGCAAATGCTATTAGGAAAATGATGCCAATAGACTTGCTTGATGCTGAAGGGTTGCCCCTAACCTTCAATTTGTTAAAAAAAAAAAAAAGGCAATATCTATAAAGCATGATAAAGCAGAGTGCAGTACTATGAGGTATGCCTGTATATAGTGACAGAATATTTTTTCTTTGATAAGAACTTTTATATCTACTCTCTCAGCAACTTTCAAATGCAATACAGCATTATTAACTGTATATTACATCGCCATGACTTATTTATTTTGTAACTGGAACTTTGTACCTTTTGACTCCCTTTACCCATTTCACCTACCCTCCACCCATCTCCTATCACAAGCACCAATCTGTTTTCTGTATCTGTGAGCCTAGATTTTGTTTTGTTTTGTTTTTTAGATTGCAGATATAAGTGAGAGCATGTGGTGTTTGTCTTTCTCTAACTTATTTCACTTAACATAATGCCCTCAAGGTCTGTCCAGGTTGTTGCAAATGGCAACTTTCCTTTTTATGGCTGTATAATATTCCATTGTGAATAAATAGTGTGTGTATATATACATATATATACACACACTATTCACAATGGAATATTATATATATATCCATATATATTCATATATATATATATATATATATATTCATCCATCGATGGACAGTTAGGTTGTTTCCCTATCTTGGCTACTATAAATAATGCTGCAGTGAACATGGGGGTACATATATCTTTTCAAGTTAGTGTTTTTGTTTTCTTTGGCTAAATACCCAGAAGTGGAATTGTTGGATTATTAATTTTGTGAGGAATCTCCATAATGATTTCCATCATGGCTGTACCAACTGCATTCTCACCAACAGTGCATGAGTGTTCCCTTGTCTCCACATCCTTGCCAACACTTGTTATTTCTTGTTTCTCTGGTAATAGCCATTCTAACAGGTGTGGGATGTTACCTTGTTGTGGTTTTGATGTGCATTCCCTGATTATTACTGATATTTAGCACCTTTTCATGTACCTCTTGGCCATGTGTATGTCTTCTTTGGAAAAATGTTTGTTCAGATCCTCTGCACATGTTTTTTTGTTTGTTTTTTCTCTGCACATGTTTTAATTGAATTGTTTAATTGAATTATTTTTTTGTTATTGAATTGTATGAGTTCTTTATATAGTTTAGATATTAACCCTTTATCAGATACATGATTTACAAAATATTTTCTCCCATTTAGTAGGTTGCTTTTGTTGATGGTTTTATTGATGGTTTCCTTTGCTGTGCAGAAACTTTTTAATTGATGTAGTCTCACTCGTTTATTTTTGCTTTGTTGCCTTTGCTTTTGGTGTCAAATTGAAAAAAAATCATCACCATTACTGATGTCAAGAAGCTTACCACCTGTGTTTTTTTTAAGGAGTTTTATGGTTTCACGTCTCACATTCAGATCTTTAATCCATTTTGAGCTAATGTTTGTGTAATGTATAAGAGAGTAGTTCAATTTTATTCTTTTTCATGTGACTATCCAGTTTTCCCAACACCATTTAATAAAGAGACTGTCCTTTTTCCATAGTATATTCTTGACTTTTTTGTTGTAAGTTAATTGACCATCTATGTGTGGGTTTATTTCTGGGATATCTATCCTGTTCTGTGTGTCTGTTTCTATGCAGTACTATACTGTTTTGATTACTATAACTTTATAATATGGTTTGAAACATAGAGCATTATGCCTCTGTCTTTGTTCTTCTTTTTCAAGATTGCTTTGGCTCTTTGCATTTTTTTGTGGTTCCACATAAATTTTAGGATTGTTTGTCTTATTTCTGTCAAAAAAATTCTGTCAAAAAAATTCATTGGAATTTTGATAGGGATTGTACTCAGTCTGTGTATAGCTTTGGGTAGTATTGACTTTTTTTTTTTTTTTTAAAGATGATGTTGTGGGTAGGAGTTTATTAATTCATTTATTTTTTCTGTGTTGTGCCTTTGTTTCTGTGCAAGGGCTTTCTCTAGTTGTGGCAAGCAGGGGCCACTCTTCATCGTGGTGCACGGGCCTCTCACTATCGCGGCCTCTCTTGTTGCAGAGCACAGGCTCCAGACACGCAGGCTCAGTAGTTGTGGCTCACGGGCCCAGTTGCTCCACGCCATGTGGGATCTTCTCAGACCCGGGCTCGAACCCGTGTCCCCTGCATTGGCAGGCAGATTCTCAACCACTGCGCCACCAGGGAAGCCCAGTATTGACATTTTAACAATATTAATTCTTCCAGTCTATGAGCACAGAATATCTTTTCACATATTTGTGTCTTCTTTAGTTTCTTTCATTAATATTTTATAGTTTTCAGTGTACAGATCTTTTACCTCCTTGGTTAAATTTGTTGCTAGGTATTTTATTCTTTTTGATGCATTTGTAAATGGTATTGTTTTCTTAATTTCTCTTTCTGATAGTTTATTATTAGTATATAGAAATGCAAAAGATTTGTTGCAACAGAATTGTAATACATTTTAAAAGCATTTAAGGGGTATTCTAAACAAAATTAACTTTTAACTGAAAAAGCAATGTGAAAGAATGAAGTTTTCTTAGGATAATTCCAAAATTTATAAAATGTTAATTGATAATTCACTACAGATGATAATGAAACATGAAGTTAAAATTCTCAGGATGTCTTTGTTCAATCATGACAGTATACATAACCTCATTTGTCATTTATATCCATTAGTATGTAATTTTAAGTTTTATTATTGATATGAAGTGCAGAGCAAATGTCCCTTCTGTCTCTAACTCTCTCCTCCCCCTCCCCTAAAAATGGTGTTAGAACTTTACAGCAACCTACCTGTCAAATCTCCATGTACCATTGCCATTATTTAGGAGACACAAATCACTAAATTCTAGACAACGGAAGGAGTGGAATACTAAGAAACAGAACTGGAATAAAATGGCTATGTTACCCTGGGCAGTTAGCTTCAAAAAGGCCATGTCCAATGGTCTTGTCAAAGTGTCATGCCCAGTTAAATAAGGTACTCATTGAATTAGATGTTTGAATTAATTAATACACAGAGGGAAAAAAAGTTCCAAAATTCATGATGGTAAAGTTAATTTTGGAATTTATTTATTCTTTTCATTGTGTATTAGTTTCCTGTGGCTTCTGTGACAAATTACCACAAACTAGGTGGCTGAAAACAACAGAATTTTGTTCCTTCACAGGTCTCGAGGTCAGAAATTTAGAATCAGTATTTAAATCAAAATATTGGCAGGGCCACATTCCTCCTGGAGGTTCTAGAAGAAAATCTGTTTTTTTCTTCCTCCATCTTTCAGTGCTGACCACATTCCTTTGCTTGTGGCTACATCATTCCGATCTCCGAATCCATAGTCACATTGCCTTCTACTCTTCTGTCTCAAATTTATCTCCGCCTCTCCGTTACAAAGACGCACTAAGTGATTGCATTTAAGGCCCCCCTGGATATTCCAGAATAGTTTCCCCATCTTAATCCTTAACTTAATCACATCTAAAAGTTCCTTTTTGATACAAAAGGTAACATTTACAGATATGAGGGATTAGGATGTGGATGTCTTTTGGGGGAGGACATTATTCAACCAACCAGTTTGTCATCTGGACCACAAAGATTCACAACCATCCATGTGCAAAGTATCTTCATTCCATTCCAACATACTCAAAAGTCTCAACTCATTAGAGCATTAACTCAAGTCTAAAATATCAGCTAAATATTATGAGCTCAAAGGTTCCAAATGTCATTATCTAAATAATTTAACTTAGTATGAGTCAAAGTCTGGATATGGTTCATCCTGTGGCAAAATTTCCATCTATAGATTTGTGAAACCAGGAGACTAGTTATCTGCTTCCAAAATACAGTGATGGGACAGGCATAGGATAACAGTTATATATATTCTTAATTCAAAATGGGGGAACATCGAAGGAAAAAAGGAGTCACTAGCCCCCCAAGCAATTTCAAAATCCAACCAGCCAGTTTCCATTAGATTTCAAGGCCAGGGAATAATCCTCTGTGGCTTAAGGCTCTGCCTTTTGGACCCATGACTCTGGCTTCTGTATAGATTTGCTCCGGTACCCATGACTCTGGCCTCTAGACCCAAGGCTCTCCACTTGGAGTTATATACTTCCTTCATTTTATCTTTCGTCCCTTTCAGACCAGTCTGGCAGTGTTTCTACTGGTAAACATTTCTCAAATCTTATAGATCTTCTGTGTATGTCATGGAGATTCACACCATTAGACGAGAGAGCCCTCCACATATCTTTTTTGGAATAATCCCATCTTTATTCTTGGCTTCTGCTGTGATGGTTGAGTGGATCCATGAACCACATGCTTAATTTCCTTAAGAACCCTCTTTGTGAGAGAACAGTCTGAATCTTTGATTGTTTTGAGGCACTAGCCAATTGTGATCCAGCCATATCCTTGGCTTTATGATCAGAGTTTATTTTACTAAAAGTAAATCTCGTAATTTTAGCATCTTTTGCAATCTGGATAGGCTGAGAATTTCTCAAATCATTAAATCCTGGTTCATTTTTGCTTTATAGTTCTTTCCTCAATTTTTCTGTTTCCTCTTGCATTTTACTATAAGCAATAAGAAGAAACCAGGCTGCACCTTGAACCACTTATCTTGGAAGTCTCCTCAGCTGAATACCCAAGTTCATCATTTACAAATTCTATAGGGCACATTTCTGCTATACCTTCTAATGCTATATAATAAGGATCAACTTCCCTCCAGTTTCCAATAGCGTGTTCTTTTTGTTCCTTCCGAGACCTCACTATAAGTGCCTTGAACATCCATAGTTCTACCAATAGTTCAGAGCAATCTAGGCTTTTTCTATCATGCACCTCAGAATTATTCCAGCTTCTCTGCCCATTAACCTAATCTCAAAGGCACTTTTATATTTGCAGGAATTTGTTATAGTAGTACCCCACTCTCAGTATCAAAATCTGTTTTAGCTTAATGTGGCTGATATAACAAATTAGCATAAATTCAATGACTCAAAACAACAGAAATTTATTGTAAAGTCCAGAAGTCCAATCGGCATCACTAGACTGAAATGCTGGTGTCAGCATGACCATACTTCCTCTGGAGGTTCTAGGAAGGTATCTGTTCCTTGCCTCTTTCAGCTTCTGGTGACTGCTGACATTCCTTGGTTGCAGTCACATTACTCCACTTTTCAAGAGCAATATTTTAAAATCCCTCTCTGTTCCATCTTCACATTGCCTTCTTTCAGCATGAGTACAATCTCCCTCTGCTCACCCCTCTACCCCTCATCCCCCAATGGGACACATATGGTCACATTTAAGGCCTGCCTGGATAATCCAGTATAATCTCCCCATCACAAGATTCTTAACCATGTCTATAGAGACCCTGTTTCCATATAAGGTAACATTTACAAATTCTTGATTAGGGACTGACATGTTATTGGGAAAAAAATTTATAGTATCTGACTTAACATTCAAAATGGCTTAATAGCCTCTTTTTTCTTCTTAGTAATGAACATTTAATCTGCACCTATTCACTCCTCCAAACTGTTATCTTCCCTCTCTTAATAAATGACATCATCAAGTGCTTAAGCCAGAAATTTAGGAGTTATCATGAAGTTTCTCCTTTACCTGTTACATTTAATCTATTGGCAAGACTGCATGACTAGCACCAAGATACTTCTCTCCTTTTCCAGTGCTACCACCCTGGTCCAGGCTATTGCTATTTGTCTCCTGGCACATTAGCAGTAACCTCTTAAACTGTCTCCCAGCCTCTACTCTTGCCTCCCAACAATCTACTCGCCGCATAGCAGCCAGAGTATGATATTTTGAAACTCCATCAGTTAATGCCTGTCCCCTGGTTAATACTCTTCACTGGTTTCCCATCATACTTATGATAAAACTCAAATATTCTACCTTTACTGAAAATGTCTTATATAATTTGCAATCTACTAGATTCATTTTTCTCCTTCAAATACGGGTCCCATTCTTAACACACAATAAGTAAGCTAAAATGGCCATTTCTATTTTCAAAGGAAAAAATTTTTTTTTAAATGGAAACCTTTTGTACTTTATATAATGTCACTTAATTCTGTATTTTTACCTTGCTTTATAAATAATATCATCAAGTACTTTTACAAGATATTTAGAAATATGTGTTTTCAATTACTTTTAGATGAATCTTATGTTTATTGCTTAGTCTGTGATGGATATTTTACTGGTATCAGGTTTGGACCTATCACTGGCTTATCATTTATCACTTGATGAAGGTGTCACTTAAAGTTTTCAGTGTTGCACTAAAAATCAACAGTGATTTATCGAATAACTGCAATGTGTCCAAATTTATACACAGAGCAATTTGGAAGAATACATATATTTCTCCCCGACTTGTAGAAGTGTCTCCTTTTTTCCCTCTTGTCATTTAGTGCCTCAAAATTTAAGTCAGATTATGAAGAAAAATGTATTATTCCACAGTAAAAATGTCAATTTACAAAATAACACACAAACCATATTTAGCTATTGATATTAGTAGCTAAAAAAATCACAAAATGTAAAAATTATACCTTTTGCTTGTCATATTTATGAGTGTTAATACATATTGTTAACAAAAGTATGAAAAATACAGTAACTCAGATACAGTGTACTTGTACATTGTATTTGGACAGCCATATTAGAAAGTTATTTGAAAAGAATCATCAGTGCTATCAAAATGTTCATACCTTTGAATATAGCTCTTCCCTTTAACTTAATAAAATAATCAGATATGTGCAATAACATTTAGGTATAAGGACATTTTTATATCATTATTTAAAAGAATGAAAATTCAAAAAATCTGCTAATCTAAAAACTTAGAAGACTGAATGTATAGTTTGTTACCTCCTTACGTTGAAATATTCATGGCTATTTAAAATCATAATTTAGAAAAACATTTTATGACATGAGCACAATTTTTAGGATATATAATCAAAGCAGTTTAACCCACCGCATGTGACTTATGATACCAGTTTTGTGAGATAAGCACACATAAAATTGTGCTTCTAGAAGTAAATGATATACACACATATAATGGAGGTATTTATGATGACTTTAATTTTTAAAAAAATTTTTTTTCAAAATTTTGTGATGACAATGAGCTGTTTTTGTAATATATTTGTTAAAGAGAAAACTAACAAAACCTAAACATAGACTTAGATTTAAAAACATAGTGTATTTATAAATAAATAATGAAAAGAAAAAAAGAGGCCCTTGTAATATCAGAGCCCTAGAAACTTTCATGCAAAGGAAACAGTGCTCTTTCTCCTCCGCTATCAAGGAAAGGAAAAGTGGGTAACTAAAGGCTAAGGTGAAAAGACCCTATGAGAGTTGATGATCTCTTACTTGTTAGCCCAATCAATGTCGCAGAATCAGTATTCTTAAAGTTCCATAAAATTACATGCGCACATAGACACGTATTCTATGTAGTCAGCTGTTACCTATGTCAACAGAATAGAACAAAAGCAAAGTAAAACACATTTAAATTAGACTAAAAAATATTGTAGATAGAGCCTTTCATCAAGGGATACTTTGAAGTATATACGTGGGGAAGGAAGATGTTAAAGATAACGCCTTAATTTTGAGAGTGCTGATAGTGTCCTACTTAGTATTCATTCTGAAGGGGGGCTGCTGGGGGAAATCAACCAATTTATGTGTTTAGGGAAATACTAACATTGTGTTTATGAGTGCCTCTTTTGTACCATAAAAATCTATGAATATTATATTTTAATAATTTAATATGTATTAGGCTCATTAAAATAAACTAATTTTTAAAATGATAATCCATTCGTGTTAAAGGAATCAGGGAAAAAGTACGATTGACTCCAGACCCCTAGCACTTTCTTACCATCCTTTCTATAACATATTCACTCTTAGAAAGGAACTTGTACATTTGTTGTATCATGTAAGTAAGTAATCCAAAAAATTGTTTTATCTTTCTCTCTATGCACTCAATCAATCATATTCAATTTCTTTCTTCACTGTTTCTCTTAAAGCTGGAAGTATTGTTAACCACCAGCTACATAGGGCCATCAATTAACACAACGTCAGTTATATGCTTTCTAGCTCCCTCTAGTTTTTTCAGGGAAGTTGTCTCTGAAAAGAAATCACATCAGATCCAAGAAAATGGGAAGAAGTTGCCACTGACTCAAAATTTGTTTAAATGTAGGGTGCTATACAGTGTGTATAGGTATTAAGTATCCTAATTGCATATTAGTTTAACATATAGCATTTGTTTCATCATAACAGCAACTGAAAAACCGAAAACTCAATCAAAATAATAATGAACACATACACATACTCACATGTATGTTGTCAGCTTGCTTTAATATGAGTAAGAGACTCTAGATCAAGGTACTACTTAGGTCTATAGTAAGCAATTGCAAAGGACTCTGGAATTTAGGTTAGACTATATCTTTGAAGTCCTGCCTCAGCTTTTCTAACATTCTGTCCCTCTAGCAATTCTTTGTTCTCCGAAGCTAATGAATCAATTGCAGAGCTGTCCCATAGGTCTTCCACATTCTTATGTCCCTTCATATCAATTATACTTCCATTTTGATAAATGGTACTTAGCAAAGTAGTACCCTTCATTCAGTGGAGCTTATAGCTCTGAAAAAACGGGGAAAACTTTCTGTATCTTTTATGTCTAGAATCAAGCAAAGTGCCTGGCACATAATAGGTTGTAGTAACTCACAATGAATATTAAAAAAATGAGTCATGAAGATATTGATATTTTGAAAATGTTATAGAAAATCAAAATTGTGGAATTTTAACAATGATGTCTCAAACAGTGCTGGCCATTTACTTTTGAGAGTTATTTACAGGTTTAATGTAAGGTCTTTGTTAAGCTTTTCTTAAAAGAAGATATGAATAGGCTAATATAATATGAAGATTTAAAATACTTCTAGAAATTACAAGATAAATTTAAACTTCACCAAAAGCAGATGGAATGAAAGAAACTGATTAAGTGAACTCTGTTTCAGTTTACATCCTGCAAAAAGACAGCAGATTGACAAAAATGCCAGTTTTTATTTATGTAAAAATGTATTAATTGCAAAAGAAAGAACTAGTGTTTTGACCTACATGTAAGCTAAGTGTTTAAAAAAATAAAAAGCACAAGTGCATGTCTCATTGCAGTTTTAGCTCAAGAACAGAATGGATTGGATAGCAAGAGAGAATGTGTAGGCATGAGTGTGGTGATAGGTCTTATGTGTCAGTGTATGCATATATGTACTCCTAGTGTTGGGAATGTATCAGGATAAAATTTTGAACTTAATTCTAAGATAAATATAAGTATAAAAATAAATTCTAAGATAAAAATAAGTATAAAAATAAGTATAAAAATAATACAATGAATGTAATTATTTTAGTTACCTTTGTCTTGTGAATACATTTGGGAGAGTAGATAAATGTCTGCTTGCACTTATGCTTAAACAATTAGAGAACCTACCCCATTCCTAGGTAATATGGTATTTTTGCTTATTTGGTGAGCATGTGGCCTCCTTTCCTAGAATACCACCTAAACAAACAGGTTCTTATGCAATCTGTTGCAGGCTCTTTAATATAAATAGATTAAAAAAAAAGTCTATCCTACCAGTGTTGGTAAATTGTGTAGCTACTTTTCTACTCTGCTTTCATTGGAGCATAATTTGGGGGGCTACTTATGTGGACAATTATAAAGCTACACAGATGTGAAAATTTCTCTCAGTCGTTAACTGTAAAATATAAGCTGCAATTAATGTCTGTCATCAAATTAGGAGATAATGTTAGTTTTCACACTTCAGTTCTCAGTTTAATGCTTTAACTAACCTTATTAGGGGCTCTTAGCACATCAAAAAAGGGATCAGCCAAACAAATGATTAGCTCTCTGGTCAATTTGCTAGACTCCAGTGGTAGTTTACTTTGTTAGCAATGTGTTTCTAATAAATGTAATTGTCACTTATTTAATGAAGCTGATTTTAGTATAAACACAAAGCATGAATGTAGGTCACATATTATAATTTGCTACCGTGTATTCTGTATACACACAAGTACTCACAAATGTATATATAGATATATGTTATTTTCAATTGCATAAAAACTGTAAAAAGCATCAATTTATAAATCAAACTAGATTGCCAAATTCCATATTTTGGCTTCCAGAATTGCTAAATTCCATACTTTGGTTTCTAAACCCTCTTTTCGACAAGCTTTTATCTACCTAGCAAAAGGAAATAAAGTATATGTCCTCTTTTTAAAAGAATCCTGTAAAAGCTTACTCTCTGGATTTTCTTTTGGCTTTTAAGAAAACATAAAGGGGAAGGTTTAAATGTTTAGAGGCTTACAAATGCCTAGAGAGGTTACTGAATGAATACAATTAATTTTTACTTTTCCTAATTGGTGTGTGCCACATTTAACCAGCAGAAATTCCATCTTCCTACACAGAAGAGAAGGCTCCTTTATCTCACAAGTTGGGTTTTATTTAAGCCAGTAAATTGTACATAATATTGTACAATGAATTTCCTTTCTGATTAGTCTATTCTAATCGGTTTGATAGGGGAACTAACTCATTTAACACTTCAGGCAGATGCTTAGAATGTCTTTAAGGAATTGACCACTTCATTGCAGTTAAAAAGTATATTATTTGGAGGCGTAAATGGATACCAGATTTCCTTTTATGTTTTGGACCTTGGTACTAAGTTGTAGTAGGCCACACTCCCACTGTTAGCCTTAATAGGATTAGTTTGGATATTATCAGAGGAACGATCAACACCTGCTGATATGATCACAGATGGTATCAAAGAGTAAGAGGAACTCAGTTGTACAGGGACACTCATCTCAGGCTTTTACATTGGGAGTGCCAGTACAAAAATGGCTACAAGATTCAAGGATAATATTCCATGTAACTATTAGTGGTACAGTATCAAAACTGGTATGAAATTAAAAGTCTTTCTCTAGCTTGCTTAATTCTGAGGAATGGGAGCCTATTTGACAGTCTGCTAATACTAGCTCTTTGACTCTGGGTACGTTATTTAATTTCTTTGAGGCTATGTGTCTTTAGCTGCAAAACTGAGACCAATAATAACACCTAGCTCCTGGGATTTGGTGAGGATTAAATGAGGTAATCCAGGTGAAGAGCGTAACCCTGTTCCTTACGTATAAATGTGAATCCTTATTGGACTGATTTTTATAATGTCTTCAGTGATTTTATGGATTCTTCAGGGGTGCTTTAATAAATATGAACTTAATAAAAATACCTTGTGTTTTTGAGGGATACTATTAGCCCAATTTCTAAAGAAGATTTATGATATTAATTATGAAATGATAGTAAATTTTATTATAGGCCTTTTCAACTTTGGAAAGTTTGTTTTTCTTCTATTAGTGTAATGTACTTCATTAACAGATTAGACATGTTGGAATAATTTAATAGTAAATTATGGTTTTTAATATACTGCCATTTCAGTTTATAAACTGTCTGGTTTGTGTTTTAGGGCAGGGGTCCCCAGTGGTCCACAGCCTGTTAGGAACTGGGCCGCACAGCAAGAGGTGAGCAGCAGACGAGTGAGCGAAGCTTCATCTGCCGCTCCCCATTGCTTGCATTACTGCCTGAACTGTCCTCCCCTCTCCTCCCCACCCCCCGATCGGTGGAAAAATTGTCTTCCACAAAACCGGTCCCTGGTGCCAGAAAGGTTGGGGACTGCTGTTGTAGTGTCCTACTAGCCTTACTGAATGAATTGAGAATATTTGGGGCTTTCCTATGTTCTGAAACAGTTAAATAGCTAATAAGTTATCTATTCCTTCACATTTATAGATTTTTACGCTTGTGTTTATGAACAATGGGCAGGGAATAGAAGGGAGAAAATGCTTGACTTCTTTTTCCATTTCTCTTTGGTTACTTGCATATTCAACTATGAGTGTACTTTGGTAATTGATATTTTTCTAGAAAAACGCAGAGGTATAGAATTCTGGAGAAGCCAAAGAGGTCTCACAACAAAGTAGAATCTAGAAGCTAGTCCTTTGAAAGACCATCTAACCAATTTTGATAATAGAAAATAACCTTTCAAAATCAATTTTACTTTTAAGTTTCACAAAGGAATTTCATATGTAGTTACTAGTAGTACATCTTTTTGGTCCTTTCAAACAAATATGGTAAAAATGAAACAGACAGGAAACAGAAATTTAGACAATTTAGATTCAGAATCAAATGACCAGTACTACTTTATACCCATTAGAATGTCTACTATTAAAAAACAAAAACAACAGAAAATAAGTGCTGGTAAAGATGTGGGGAAATTGCAACAATTCATGCTTTATTGGTGGGAATATAAGATAGTGCAGCCACTGTGGAAAACATTATGGTTATTCCTCAAAAAATTAACAATAGAATTATCATATGATCCAGCAATTCCACTTCTGGGTATATACCTAAAAGAATTGAAAGCAGGGCTTTGAAGAGATATTTGTAGTCTCCTGTTCATAGCAGCATTATTCATAATAGCCAAAAAGTGGAAGCAACCCACGTGTCCATTGACAGATGAATGGATAAACAAAATGTGTACGTACATACAGTGGAATATTATTCAGCTTTAAAAAGGACAGGAATTCTGACACATGCTACAACATGGATAAATCTTGAGATCATTATACTAAGTGATATAAAGTCACAAAAAGGCAAATACTGTATGATTACACTTTTCTGAGGTACCTAGAGTGTAAATTCATAGAGACAGCATTCATAGAGACAGCAGGGAGATGGTGGTTGCCAGGGACTAGGAGAGGGAGGGAATGGGGAGTTAGTGTTTAATGGGCACAGAATTTCAGTTTTGCAAGATAAAAAGTTCTGGAAATGTATCTTGGTGATGACTGCACAAAATATGAATACACTTAATACCACTGAACTAACTGTGATTAAGATGTGTATTTTACCATACTTATTATTTTTAATCAAATGACCGGGAAGTGACAGAGCCAAGCCAAGGAATGCCTCCTAAGCTAGAGGCACTTGAACTATTTTTGAGCACTCGAAGCCTAATGGGTCATGTTGTCTTTATATTTGGTCCCTAAGAAAAATTTCTAGGGATCATTTTTGTGTGCTTCTGTCTTTTGATATACTAAAAAAGAAAAGAAAACATGCAAAAGTTCAAACATAAGGCCCTGTGACAACACCTAATAATTTTCTTTCCAAAGTATGTTTTATCCTATTAGAACGTTCTCCTCTAGGGAGCCTTGCCTAATTTTCCTAACACGTCACTGTATGTACCTGTCCCCCTTCAACATACCCACTGCATCCTAGTCTTATTTTCTTTATACCTCTCATTTTTTTCATATTCTAAATATCTGCTTATGTTCTCTTTCCCTATAGAATGGGACTGTCTGGAGATTAACCAGTAAAAGTTAGAAGATCTAAGTTCTACTCTCTATTTTTATTCTCATGACATGGATTTCAGTTGCTTTGTATTTCGTCTTTCCTGTAAGTCCATAGTTTTTTGTAGACATACAGCCAAGTTAATAAATCTCCGAGGTCTTATTTTGTGTAGGATGCTATTCTAGATTCCAGGGAGATAGCAGGACAAAACATTTTAAAAAGGCCCAAAATCTCTTTCCTCATTGAACTCACATTATAGAGGAGGCAGGCAATAAACAAGATAAATAAATGGAATACATGTTATGTTGCATATGTGATAAAAGGAAAATAAAGCAGGTAATGGGATATAAGGTGTCTGGGTATGTAGGAAATTTTAGATAAGGTACCAGGGAAGATCATACAGAGTACCTGGCTTTTGACCAAAGACCAAGTAAAAGAGAATATTAGTTTGTTAGGATCACCATAACAAAATACCACAGACGAGTAGCTTAAAAAGCAGAAAATTTTTATTTTCTCACAGTACTGGCAGCTGGAAGTCCAAGATCAAGGGGTCAGCCGGTTTGATTTCTCCTGAAGACTCTGTCCTTGGCTTGCAGATGGCTGGCTTCTTGCCATGTCCTCACATGGACTTTCCTCTGTGCACACACATCCCTTCTGCCTCTTCCTCTTCTTATAAGGACATGGGTCATATTGGGTTGGGGCCCCACCACTAACAGCCTCTTTTTAACTTAATCGCCCCTAAAAGATCTTTTCTCCAAATATGGTTACATTCTGAGGTACTAGGGTTGGGACTTCAACATATGAATTTTAGGGGGACACAATTCAGACCATAACAGGGAGGGAAAGAGTCATATAGCTATCAGGGGCAGGACATTTCAGAGAGAAAAAGAAAGCAAAGGCCCCGAAGTAGGAGCATGTCTGAGAGTGTTCTGGCAGCATCAAAGAGGCCAGTGCAGCTAGAACAGAGCAAAGAAGAGAGATATAGCAGGTGAGGCCAGAGAGAAAACAGGGCCAGATCTTGTATATCATTGTAAGACCTTCTCTTTTTTATTTTGAGAGGAATGGAATTCCATTAGTGAGTTTGAGCCAAGGACGTGTTTGGACACATGATCAGCCAAGACCTCTCTGGTTGGTGTGTTGATAGTAGACTAAGGTGAAGGAAGGGGATACAGAGGCTCTTGTAATAATCCAGGTAAGATATAATGGTGGTTTAGTGTAGAGTTGTGACATTGGGAGAGATGAGAGGTGATCAGGGTCTAGAGTTTTATACAGTTTGGGGGAGGGGGTTCAAATGCAGGTCCACAGCCCATGTTCTTTTCTACTGCATGACTATGGAAGAAAGTACATGTTCAACAAAGTTAGGAAAAGAAAATGAAGGAATAGCTGAAATAACTTACTCTTTGTTTTTTTAGTGGGGAGGGCAACAGACCTACCTTGGAGTTTTATATATTTTTTGATGGTTAAGCTAATAAGATTTACTGGCAGACTATATGTGTGGTATGACAAAAACCGTGGATGCTGAGCCACTGGAAGAATGTAGTTATCTGTGACCTAAAAGGGAGAAGCAGGTGAATCAGGTTTGGGAGAAATAGAGGGAGATTTCAGTTTTGAACAGGTTAAATTTGAGAGCTCTATTAAAATATGTAAGTAGATATGGCACTAGGTAACTGCATATATATACCTCATCAAGTGTAAAGACAAAGAGTTCAGTAAATAATAGCTATAGATTATTCAGTAAATAATAGCCGATGATGAGGAGAAGTAAGAAGGGAAAAGAGAGGAGAAAAAAAGCTAGTGTGTTTCCTTCACAAAACTTTCCAAACGATGCAACTTACCAAAATTATGATAGTCTTAGTACTAGGTGCTCTGTTAAAAAAAAATAGATATATTACCTGTATTCTGAGAATTTCAGTTTATGTCAGGGTGACCCTCACGCATGTTGACTCTTTTGCTTGTCAGCCTTTCATGCCACATGTGGATGAGGGAGCAAAAGAAGTTGTGTTCTTGGGTAACTGTTGGCCTTTTGATGAGGTGAAGGTATCATACCAAATGTGTTTCTTGTCTTGCATTCGTCACTAAAGCTAAATGCAAGTAGTATTTTATTGACACCCATTTGTGTCTTCTGAGTCTGACAGCCAACTTCTAACTGTAGTTGTGCTGCTTCAGTAATATGATCACTGTAGATAGCCTTTTTGGAAATTAGGCTCTGCAAATATCAGTGCTTACAGGAGCTAGGCAGATAGCTTATATAAGCAGATAGCTTATGTAAGCTTATATAATTATTTCTTATAATAATTGAGAAAAAGACTGAAAAGAACTGAGAGAGAATGGCTGTGACAGGCTGAATAATTCTCCCCCACCATGTATCAGATTAAATATTTTGAGATGAGGGAATTATCCTGAATTATTGCGGTGATCCCAAGTAACTTAAAAGGTCCTCCTAAAATTCAGGAAGGCAAGAAAGTCAAAGAGAAAGTGATTTGACGAAGGAGCCAGAGGTTGGAGTAACGCACTTTGAAGTAGCGGGAAGGAGCTGTAAGCCAAAGGATATAGGTGGCTTTTTGAAGATGAGGGTGGCAAGGAAACAGATGATCCTGAAGAGAGAAGGAGCAGAAGGAACACAGTCTTCCTCCAGAGGGAGCACAGCTTTGCTGACACTTTGATTTTCTACTTCCGAATCTCCAGAACAGTTAGAGAATAAACTTATTTGCTTTAAACCACTATGCTTTCTCAAAGCCATCACCATCATTTTTTAAAACTGAAATTCAACTTAAAAAATAAACACCCACAAGAATGGCCAAGGATTGAGCATTCAGGGTTCAATCCAGACTAAAGGCTTCCAGTTTTCAACTACTGTTAAACTGTGATTTCCAGCAAAATATTTTGCCTACTATTTTATTTTACTGAAGATAAGTAATAAAAACCACCATGTCAAATGTATATAATGTTATATACCATGTAAAAAAGGTGTGAATAATAGTTTTCTCTAATGATAATGTTAGGTAGAGCAGAAAAGAGGAAAAGACAATAGGTCAGTTCTTTGTCACTCATCATTGGTTTCCACCACTGCAAATTTATATCTAATTTTAAGAGGCAGATTTCCTAATCAGTAATGATAAAATGTTAGAAGTTCAACTTTCATAATTAACCATGGCATGCGAGTTTCCTTGATTTTCAATACGAAATTTGCTTCTACAAATTATAATCAGTATAAATGGGGAGAACCTTATCAGAAGAGATAATTTAAATTGATATGTTTCTAAAATACTGATAAAGTAATTTTTAAATGATATGCATATAGAACCACAGCTGAAATCTAGAATAAATGCATAAGTCAAAGTATTATTTAATCAATAAAATTGTGCAGAAAACTAGTTAATCTATTAAGACATGATAACTATGTAGCTAACATTCCCTCTAGTTGAGAAAAAAAGGATGACATGTGAAATTAACAATTGTTCAGAATTTGTAATGATTATTTTCCAAATCTCCAATACAATCCTTCAAATTAAAGAGTGCTATATTTAGCTAATACTTAATCCATTTCTCCAGTAATTTTAGAGGCCACATTAAGATAATGCTTAAATCATAATGTAAATTGGGTCAGAGATATAAACCAATCAGAAATAAACATAAACCTATCACAATCAGAACTAAACATTAACTAACTCTTAGTACAAGTTAAGAATTCATTACTGGGGGACTTCTATTTCTGTCCAAAACAGAGAAACAGATTTACCCTCTTGCCAAAAACAGCCAAAAACAAAGCCAAAAACTTCAGCAGACTAAATACATGAAACAGTAGTTTTTCATGGCACTGGATATCAGGCAGTGAGGGACGGTGATCGCTGAGAGATGAGAGATAAACCCTCAGAAGGTATGCCTCACATGAGAGGGTCCAGAGAGCGTTGTCATACAGAGAACTCCAGAGATCTGCAGAGCAGCCCCTGTGTTTAGTAAGTATTGATCAACACATGTTTTCAAGGAAACTACTGAGGCAAAGAAAGAACCATCTGAAAGAATTAGTAGAAAGAATACGTGGAACACACACAGGGCTGGGAATGGTGCCTGTTCCCACCAGCTAGATTAGAGAAACTCATAATTTGCAAGTCATTGGATAGAGTATCAGAAGGGTCTTGCCTCAGTAGTGGGGAATAACTAGCCCTAGGCTAAAGGTTGCTCTGGTCTTGCCAATGAATCTTAAAGGCAAGTCCCAAAATAATGATACTGTTTCCTAGTAACTTAACTATGTTCCAGACAAAGCTCAAAAATATGTAAAGAAATACAAAAATATATTGACCAAAAAAACATGGTGTCTGGCATCTGGTCAAAGATAACCAGGTATACAAAAGGAAAGTAGGCTCCATAATGAGAAAAATCAATAAACTGAAACTGACCCGGAACTAACACAGATGTTGTAATTATCAGGCAAAGACATTAAAATAGTGGTTACAATTGCATTCCATATGTTCAAACATTAAGTGAAGACATGGACAATATAAAAAGACCCAAATCAGATTTCTAGAGATGAAAACTAAAATATCTGAGTTGAAAAGGTACACAGGATGGGATTATGGCTGATTAAACATTGCAGAAGAAAAGACTAGTGAACTTCAAGAAAGCAACAGAAGCAATCCATAATAAAACAGAACAAAAAGAATTTATTAAAAAAATAAAAAGAGCATCAGTGAACTGAGACAATTCCAGATGACCTACCCAATTCAAAGAAACATGAAGAAAACTACAATAAGACATGATATAATCAAACTGACCAAAATCAGTGATAAAGAAAAAAAATCTTAAAAGAAGCAGGGGTTAGGGAGAAGACTTGTTACATACAAAGCAACAAAGATATGGATGATAGCTACATCTTTAAACTACGGAAAGAAAAAAAAAAGTCGACCTAGAATGCTGTACTAAGCAAAAATTTAAAAGTGAAGGTGAAATAAAGACTTTTTCAGGCAGAGAAAAGCTGGAAGAATTCAGCACCAACACGTGCACAGCATAAGAACTGTTAAATGAAAATAATACAAGGTAGGAATATGGATCTATACAAAGGCATGATGAGTATTTCAATACACAAAATTGAATGCCTCATGAGAGAACTGTTTCCAGAGTTGAATGCTGCAGTCAGTAAACAAGGCCAGGCTCCTTCAGGTGTTACTAGTTTTGTCTGAATCACTATGCACTTTATCCTGCAACTTGTTTCGGTTTCCTTGAAGTTTACCATTCAGCTATTGGCTCCCCACACTTTTGATTTTCTTTTCCCCACCTTAAAGCCTGTAAATGCTGACTTACTTGCTTGTCTATTTCCCACATGATATGCCATTTCCCCATACTTTTATATAGCCTTCAGTCTGGCCAGAGACTTTGCCTCCTATTGAAAGTACTCCACTTGACCTTGTTGTAGTTACACTTAAATCTCATACATTTCTTAGTAAGACTGTAGAAGAGGTAGCTGAGGCTCTGTTCTCTGAAAGGGAAATTACCTCTGAATAGACAATGGAGAACATGGGAAGCAGATGAAGTAGCTAATAAAGCCTGTGTAGATATAACCTTGTGTAAGCTGCCCTATTCCTGCCCGTCTGACCCTATCTGTCTTCTTGAATACCTGTTGTTACCGAACCAAACTTGGGTCTGCTTGCCTGCACACAGTAAAGCCAATCTACTGGTACTGGGTTGTGGTAAAGTACAGCATTTATTGCAGGGTTCCAATCAAGGAGAATGGCCAGCTCATGCTTAAAAGACCCAAACTTGATTTCATGTTTGTAAAAGTGGAAAAAAAAGCTTTATCTTCTGACACATTTAAGTTGACATACTACTTATCGGTATATATCATTTCCTTTATTTTAAAAAAGGAAAGCAAAAAACAGCAATAACAAAACCCAGTGTCTAGCGAAATAAAATGCATACTTCCTCATTCTTAGCCCTCACTTGCCCCCACTTAGTCTATCAGAAAGTTTTGAAAAACTTTTCATAAGACATTTAAAGGAATTGCTTAAAACTGGAGTCTCAGCCACCCCCCCTTTTTTTTATCCTAAGGAATATCAGCATCCTCTTAAAGTAAGAGACAGATAATGAAACACATTGCTGCAAGAAAGGGCATATTTTGATTAATCTGAACAGGTGGTAGGAAGACTCACTGCTATTCACCTTTCACATGGCTTTAAAGCAATTATTCCCATTGTGTGGTCCTGCAATATTAGCATCACCTGGGAGCTTGTTAAAATGCAAGTTCTTAGGTACTACCCCAGATTTACTGAGTCAGAAACTAGGGGTGGGTCCTAGCAATCTGTGTTTTAACAAGTCCTCCAGGTGATTCTGATGCTGGCTCAAACTTGAGAACCACTGTTTTAAAGCAGTGATACAGAGAAAAGAATGCAACTAAACTGTGCTGTAAATCCTGCTTCAGAATCATAAACTTCAATGTCATAAACTAGGCTGGGGATATTGCTCTGGAGCTTCCTTAGGAGTATGAGACTAGGTAAGATCCTTCTCTCATTTCTCTTATTTATAACATGGTAAAAATGCCATATATGTATAGTTATTTCAGGTATAAAAATAATATGGTAAAAGACTTAGTATAGTGTCACTCAGCAGCAGGCTACTACTAAAGGTTGCTATTATTAAACCAGTAATATTATTAAACAAGGAAATTAATAGGTTCTGTGATTAGGAAAAGTTAGTAAACTTTTCCTGAAGTTTTAATCAAGTTCTCTAGTTTTAGTTTTCCTTCACACACCCATGTTCAGATATTAGTCATGGAAATTATGTTTGGTACACAAAAGTAGAAGATGGCAGATTTCCACTCTGGTAAACCAAGAGGTCTACAAGTCATTGATTTATTTAATAGATGAACCTCTCCATGTTAGTCCTAACTTGGCTTAGCACAGAATCTTAAACATGAATTTTTAAAAATACCTTTGAAATGATTAAAATATTAACAAGACCTAGCCACAGAATGGCCTTAGGCCAAAAGAGTTAAAGCATTGTGTGGTTTGGTAACTTAGAGAAGGAGACTAAAACAAAAACAAAACAAAAAATAACTACATCAGTAAAGGGGAGAAAAGTGCATAGTTTAAGCATCTAGAAGAAAACTGACAAAGTTTTACTTATTTATTCATTTATTTGTTAAGGATAAATATTTGTTTTAAGGAGATCATAACACCAAAAATGTATTTTAAAATAATTTTCCTTTGCCGCAGTAGTCCTTGTTTATTTAAGATTGGTATGTAGTCTCTTAGATAATTTATTATTTTGACTTTGCTGCAACACATCCCTTTTTCCTCTTGAATTTCTTTAAGTGGGCTGTTAAAGTCTCTCTCTAACTCCCTGGGCAGAGTGTGCTAATGTGGAGCTGGAGTTTTCCAAAGGAGCTGTCATAATCTGTTGGCTCAATGATCCGTTAATGACACCTAATGCTCACAGCAGAGTCTGCCTCTGCTTGCTGCTGCTCGTGGCTGGCGCACTGAGGATGCAGGTGCCTTGTAAGCACCCAAATCAGCCATTAAGGTCACTTTTATTAGTGGCTTCTGCTTACAAAACAGGGCTCTGGAGGAACATGATTCAGTCTAGGCAAAACCCTGGCAGCTCAGAAGAGTCACACTGTTAGGGACCAGCTACATCTTGTTATATAAAGAAAGCCAGAAGAGTAATATTATTCTCTTTTCACTTTCACAGGCTCTTACGCCTTATTATAGGAATGATTAAGAACAGTGCTTTCTCACCTTACACCTTCAGTTCTCCCCTCTAGCAGTAACGAATTTGAAAATAAATTGTCACTCTATCTCTTCTTAGTGAACTAAGATTAATTTCTTTGGAAATGTCGCATTTAGTTTGCTGAAAAAAAAAAGTCCAATGAACAGACGTAACTCTAAAAAGTTTAATAGACTGGCAATACAAACATTGGTAATGAAAGATAAACATCTTTAAACTCAGCCCAGCCCTACAGGAAGTACCCCTACAGGAGCCCAGCCCCGTGTGAGGCATTTTGCCTACATATTTTTTGCTCCAGACAACCTTTTAAGATTTTAAAATGTAACAGGGCCTTCTCTTTGACACTGACAGACTTCTTTTAAACTTGTATCTTCAATTTATGTGTTCCATTTTAGTTAATGGAGTAGTGATACCACACATTCAGCCATTTTAATTTTACCTGGAATTTTAGTTGCCTAATTGTTCTTGGAGCATACTTGAAACTATTGGAAAAGCACACCAGTATTTTTTTTAAAATTTTCCCATCATTCTTTAATTCTCACATGAGTAATAGTAATCCTCCTACTTTAATTGATACTAGAAAACAGTACCAATGTACTTAAGTACTTGAGTAAAGCAACCTATTAAAAAAGGAGTTGTAACATACTATATTTAGGGCAGAAAAAGAAAACCAACCAATATGCTTTACAGAACAACTCAGTTTTATAAAGTTGGAAAAAACACAATGTTTAAAGAGCATGGTGACCTAAATGGGAAGGAAATCCAAAAAAGGGGGTATATATGTATACGTATGGCTGATTCACTTTGCTGTACAGTAGAAACTAACACAATATTGTGAAGCAACTATACTCCAGTAAAAATTAAAGAAAAATAAAGGGCATGTATCCGCGTTTTTGGTTTGACATAAATAGATAATTGAACTGGCACATTTGGCTATTATCATTGAAGAAATTGATTACTGGTCAGTTATTAATATTTTCATTCATGGAAGAATTCCTGAGGGAGTTAGAGAAAATATTTTCTTCCTGCTTGATTTGTATAATGTATCACTATATGTGGGTTTGCTTTCCAAGTTTTGTCGTTTTCGCTAATGGCACATCTATTGAAGTATATATTTCAGTCTTCCTTATCTCCCGCTCTGGACAGCCTCATGCCTGGGATGGGCTGATAACTTCTTATTCTTTCCTATTTACACAATGCTTCCAGATGAGATTATTTGAAGCAAAATTTTAACTATGTCACTTATTTGCTCAAAAATCTTCCCTGGTTTCTTGATGCAGTAAAAATAATACAGAAACTCAATAGCCTATAATTTAGAGCCCTCCATGTTCTGGTCTTGAGGTTACTATGAACATCACTTCAAATTCTCCTTATGCTCTTGCAACAAAAACTGCACTATGGCAGAAATGTCCCTGACCTATCTTCACTTAACCTACCTCCACTTAACTAGTTTACCAGATTCAACCATGCTCTCCATACTGCTCTCTGAAATACATGCGTGGTATTCATCATGAGCTCCTCACACACGTAGTAGACTAGCTGCTTTTTGCACTTCCATTTCATCAGCCAGTTGAGCAGTATGGTTACAAAGAGAGGTTTGTACCCAGACCTATTTTTATCTGTGGCTATTATAAATACAAAAATTAATTACATGATAACCAATTGAGAAATATCAGTTGAAAATAACTTTTTTTCCTATGAAAAGTAGGTTATATACTTTGGAAATAAACGATGAATTTCTTGTCTCCAAACATAATTGTTGTCAAATCAGTTGTGACAAGACAGCTGTAAAATATTGGGAGAAAATCATAGAAAACTAGAAAGATTCTGCATTTATATTTCTAGTGAAATATGTTTGGATTCACCTGTGACATTTTAAAGAAATTGAAAATGTAATTCCAGGGTCATACATCTTGGGTGTGGTTCATGCCAGGGAGGTGACATATTTACAGGAAGACAACATACAGTAGTGGATTAATGGTGACAGTTCTTTGGGAAAGAAATTATGGAATCATGTAGACATCATATATGTAGTGATAGAAGCAGACAAATATAAATACGATGCAGAGGAGTTTGCAGATCCAGAATCTTAAAGAGAAAAACTGTTCCTTCTTTTTATTGTGAACATTTTCAAACATTTATGATATGTATGGTAGTTTTTTATTTTAGTAGAATTGACATTCAGAAAAATGCACTTATCTTAAGCTTGATGAATTTACATAAACTATACACATACCGGTAATCAGAAAGAGAGCATTACCAGCACCCCAGCAGGTCCTCTTATGCTCCCTTTCAGCTACTGCCCCCTCACTCTGCAAGAATAATCACTTACTTTAACAGCATAAATTCTTTGACTCTTTTTGTAATATATATAAATTGTATTTATTATTTTGTGTTTGACTTCCTCCTTGTAACATTATATGGATGACATA
This sequence comes from Lagenorhynchus albirostris, assembly GCF_949774975.1. Classification (NCBI taxonomy): domain Eukaryota; kingdom Metazoa; phylum Chordata; class Mammalia; order Artiodactyla; family Delphinidae; genus Lagenorhynchus; species Lagenorhynchus albirostris. Next base: position 140,494,848 of record NC_083097.1, read on the forward strand.
TTAGCCTCATCTAACTATAGATCATCCAGTGTCATTGCAGCAAGCTATTCTGTGTATCCAGATTAGATACTGAGTGAATTTAGTGAGGGGAAAAAGGCTTTTCCTTGATCTTTCTTTTCTATACCAGTTGTTCATTTTATCACTTAATTCCCTCTACCTGACAGCTTTTGTTCTTTTTTTTTAAACCCCTATCTAATGTCAAAGTGTAATTTTTTTTTTTTTTTTGTGGTATGCGGGGCTCTCACTGTTGTGGTTCCTCCCGTTGCGGAGCATAGGCTCCGGATGCGCAGGCTCAGCGGCCATGGCTCACGGGTGCAGCCGCTCCGCGGCATGTGGGATCTTCCTGGACCAGGGCACGAACCCGTGTCCCCTGCATCGGCAGGCGGACTCTCAACCACTGCACCAACAGGGAAGCCCTCAGAGTGTAATTTTTATAAAATTATATGCATGATCTTAATATAAGTGCAAAATGAGCATGTGCCAAAGCTTTATTTAACTTATTAATGAGAGAACCAACAAGATGGTGAAGCTAATTTGAAGAGCATTTGAGGAACCAATTAAGTATAGGGAGTGAGGGGAAAAACGTTAGAATAAGATTTCTAGGTGAGATACAAAGCTGGTGATTGTTCTACGAGAAAAAATCTACAAGTTAACATACAACTTTAGAGTCTGGTCCCTAAATAATAGTTGATAATATGTTGAACGAAGTTGTATCCTCTTAGAAAATTAAAAAATAATTGTTGGCTGGGTCTGTTGGACAATTTCCCAGGGTAACAGTGAAGGGAAATACAGAGTTATTTTGCCTTATTTCCTATCTATCCATCAAGGTCAATTTACATCCCACCTCCACTCTGAAGTCTTTATGATCACCCCACTGGAAGTCACCTCTCTAGCCAAGGAGCACTAGTAATACATGAAAGAAGCTCAACATGAACTTGGTGAATGAATAATCGTATTCTGCCACTCTAAGGGCATATCACTCCTTGAGCAGAAATGGCTAATTAAGGACATAATTAAATTTTAAATTATGGCTAGAGAAATTATACTGTAGAAGAGAGATAAATTAGAATACATCATGGTGCAGTTAGCAGGTTTGTTTTCTTAAAATGAGTAAATATGCTGTGGGAAATAATTGATTTATAAACTACTCTGCCTTTTCAATTTTCTCTTTTCTGTTTCATATTTTTGCCCTTTCTTTAGACTCTGCACTATTGAGACACTCTCTTTGTAATTCTCTCTTTATCTTAGTCGTGTTAATAAAACTACAGGAACTGTCTATCTCAAGTTCCATTTTAGCCATATCTCTTCCCTTATCAGAGATTGGAAAGGCTATCATTAGTCATGTTAAATCATGGGCTTTTAATGGTCACCAGTTACTTCTCTGACTCTGTGACCCTCATGCCATTTTTCCTGTTGACCTTTGTCAAGTGCTTGCTGGTCATCTCATTGGACTCATTGGACTTTGTTATTCTCTCCCCTTTAGTGTTTACAAAAACATTTTCTTCTGCAAAGCTTTGTTAAACACTAATCTTTCCTCTTTAGTGTTTCAGAATACCCCCAATAAATCATACCTTTTAGCAGAAATGTGTGTAATGCATCTATAAATCAAGTTTAATCAGAAACTTTTTTTTGTTTTCTCAACTTCTCGTAACTAAAAGAGTTCTGTTCTTGCTGAGATGGTTTTGAATTGAATTATGTATACTGTAGCTCAGACGTACTTTTCTTGTTTTTCATACCTCCAACTGGAGTTGATAATGCAAGATAAGAGGTGGGAGGATGCAATGTAAAAGTTATCTTTTTCTCCTTGAACTCATCTGTCACTAGCACTCAGATGAGTAATTGAAAAAAAAAAAAATCCCAAATTTCTTTTTTATGAAAATCCAGAAAGAGTTTGGTGATTTTTTTTTAAGATGACAACAGAAAATAACAGAGAGGTTTGTTTTCATGTCCTAGTTTCTTCTAGCTGTTGCTAGCAACCTGTCTCTACAGCTCTTGATTCCTGCATTTTTCACCTTATCAACTGTCACAGATACCTCACCCTGAGAAAGAAACAAGTAGCATTTTTCTACAGCTCACTGGGCATACCAGGAAAGTGGCCAGATGCCTGGTCCCCTCCTCTTCCCACACCTTCTCCTGGAGTCTTCATCCCATGGCCCAAATCTGTGCCCTTTAGCTGCATATGGCTATTCAAATTAAAATTTAAATTTAAATAAATTCAAATTAAACAACTTCAAAATTCGGTTCATTAATCAAATGAGGCACATTTCAAGTGCTCAGTAGCCACGTATGGCTACCATACTGAATAGCACAAGTGTAGAACTTTTCCATCATCACAGAAAGTTCCACTGGGCAGTGCTGACTCAAAGCATGTGGTAGCTGTTCAATGCAAATATGCACACTAGTGACCTCAGTTATATTTTCAGATAAAGTGCTTCTTTTTACAGAATTTTTCCCTGAGTTCACTAGGGATTGGTATTGTCGAATGGTCTTATAAATGAGTTGGAAGAGACAGAGCCCAGTGAAATTTTCAAGTGTGCAGACGAAACTTGGCTCTTCTGGGAGTGGAAATGCCAAATTGAAAAACTGTGCCTGAAGGCTTTATGAGGGGGCAGACATGCATCAGATGAGCTTCTCTCTGAGCAAGTATAATTTGATAAAGTTAGGTAGAAATTATTCTGTCCTTAAAGGGTAGTGGATTCTGTTTTCTGGTTAACAGTTGATAGAACAATGTTGGTTTCATTATGTAGTATTCTCTAAAATAACAAAGTTTTGTTGAGGCTCCAAATACTAAAAATAAATTTGGGCAAAAAATAATGAGAATATTTCCTACATGTGTGCAATATTCAACACTAGGTATCTATGAAAGAAAAACTTCACAGAGGTGATATTTTAAATTGTTTTAATAGGTCAGTCATAATTTTCTGAGTAAAAATGGCAGAAAAGGCAATCCTTGTAGAGGGATCACCATGAGCAAAAACACAGTAGCATCAAAGATTGGAGTGTATTGTTTCAGAGACAAGTAGTTCTTTGTGGTTGACGCAAAAGTGCATGATGTAATGATTTCATTTTTGAAATAAGAATCGAGCCTTATTGCAAAAGTCCTGGATAACATGCTTATCTAAAAGTTAAAGAAGGATAATTGTTCAAAGGAATAATTTAAACAGCAGAGTAAATACATAATCTAATGAATATTTCAGAAAGACAACTCTAGCAGTTATAGACCAGTGATTCTCAAAAGGGGTGATTTCGTCTCCCGGGAACAACTGATAATGTCTAGAGACAGTTTTGGTTGTCACTGCTGGTTGAGAGGTGGGTACTGTCATTGAATGGGTAGGGAGTAGGAGTGCTTCTAAGTATCTTATAGTGGATAGCACAGCCCCCATCGCAAAGAAATATCTGGTCTCAAATGTTGACAGTGCCAAGGTTGAGAAACGCTGAGGTAGATGATGAATTGAAGAGATACTTGAAACAAACAAAAAACGTTGTTTAGGATGCCAATACAATAGTGCATTTGAGAAATGATAAGAGGAACGGAAGGGATACTAATGTGTTTTTTATTGTTAAGTTGGGAAGGGCAGTGTTGCTAGGATGACTGCAGAGTTATCTGAATGTTCTCAAATAAAACTGAAAGGAACCTGTTGCTTCTTTTATGTTTTGTATAACATAGGAATGATTTACTCACAAATTTAATATAAACTAAAAACAAAATCCAAGAAAGATACATGGTACGTTGTAAGTAAAATTAATAGGAAAAGACCCATCCTGACACATCTGGATTTTTTTAATTGTAAGGAAAAGGGGGGAAATCTCATAAGTTTCTAGAAAGAATATAGAGGTACCTAAAAGTGCCACGGAGTTCAACCTCAGAATTCTCCTTTATAACACTAAATTTCATTAGAATTTGAGAGGAAAATGGTATACCAAAATTTCATGCCAAGACAATGTGTCTTTCATGGGCAAAGGCAATAGAAATACTTTCAAATTTTACAAGCCTCGAAATACATATGAACATACTCATTGAAAAAATTAAAGATGATAAACATAGTAAATGATAAAACTTTAAGAACTTACTATACAAGGGATTTATTACTCTTTTACTATTTGGTAAACTCAGGAATTAGATTGGATTTTTACATTTTAGCCATATAAATTGTAAATCCACTACAAAGCTTGAACCTGCTAAAACCTCATCTATATGTTTTTGGTTCTTTTTACTATCCAGGGACCAACACATCCTGCATTTTATATAGGATCTCTTTTTTGATTTGATCCCTTGAAATGATAATGGTTGACATTATGCTGGAGCACTTTCTGTACCGGCTAAGAAATTGACTAGTTGGGTCATTGCCTGCTATAATTACCTTGCAGAGCTTTATTGTATGTTGTTAGTGTGTTCTCATCCCTATGAATGAGGAGTTCCAAAAAGAAACATGGTAGCAATCGTAATTGTACTTAGGCAATGTGCCTCTTTATGTTTAAAAAAATTCATTGAATAGTCTTGAGTCCCCGGATTTTATTTAATAATGAAAGTGGAATAAAACAAATGATCTCCCTTCAAGTTCTACTTTATTTAATAACTCCTTTTCCTTGTCTGGGAGCAGAAAATTTTTATTCCTGTGAAAGACTCAAGAGGTTTCATGAAAATAATGATAACGAATGAAAACGTTTAAATATCTAGAAGAGACAGTGGGGTGCTTAAAATGTGTGTGAAAATGCCACTGGTATTTGTAATATATATTTTAAAACCTGCATTATTTCTTAGTGATTTGGAATACTTCATGAATTTTGGTAGAAAATTTTAACATATATGTTCTGGAATTTTTAGTTATTCTATGTAAATCATGACTAAACTCATTTTGAGTACATAAGAAATCCATATATTAACTTGGAAAGTAAATAGAGCTACATATCAGTACATTAAATCAAGACAACAGAAACCACACTTTTTTTCAAAAAAATAATTAATATAAAAAATTTTATAGTTAAATGTTCTGAGGAAACTTTATTAGTGCTTGCTTGTTTGTTTCAATAGCCAAAAGAAATGTTTAGAATATCTGCTTTCAGTTTTTCCAGGTTAAAATTATCCCAGCTATGCACTGACAAAGTCACTAGTATATCCTGGTCTGAAGTAGACCAAGAACTTTAAAAAAACAAAACAAAACAAAAAAAACTTTGTATTGAAGTACAGTATGTGCACTTCTCTGTACAGCTCAGTGAATTTTCACCTACTGAATACCCTGTCACTAGCACCCAGATAAAGAAACAGATCATCCCTAGCACCCCAAGTAGACCCTCTGCTGCTTCCCCCAAAGGTAGTCAATTATCCTAACTTCTTACAGCAGAGAATACTTGTTTTTATTTTATATGAAAGGGATAATACACTATGTACACTTTGATGTATGACTTCTGTAGCTCCACATTTTGTGATTCATTCATATTGCTGCACATACAGTAATTGTAAAGTCATTATACTTGCTGTATAGTATACCCTTATGTGAACATACCTCAACTTATCTTACTACTGTTAATGAAGATTTGAGTAATATCCAGGTTTCAGCTATTACAAATAGTATGCGATGAACATTCCATTAAATTTTTTTTTTGGCTAACATTTGTACACATTTATAATAAGCATAGACCTAGAAGTGGAATTTCTAAGTCAGAGTAGAAACTGGCCAAATAGGTTCCCAAAAAGGTTGTACCAAGTTTACATTCCACCAGATGTGCTTGAGAATTTTTGTTGCTCTACGTCCTCAGCAACACTTGGTATTTTTTCCTTTTATTTCTGTATTTTCTGATGGCTACTCTGGGGATTATTAAGTGGTGTTTCATTATGGTTATAATTTTTATGTCCCTGATGGCTTTTCATATGTTTATTGGCCATGTGTATACCCTCAAAGAGAGGTTTTTAATGCAGAGAAACATTTACAAAAGTGATAGATGGGCAGGAAAGGGAAAGAGTGGGTGTTACCTCAAATCAGGGAATTGTTTCTGCCTGGGCACAGCTAAGCTGTAGCACTGCTTCTGTAATGGGGTTGCTTCCATCTTCGTTGTTGGCACCTGAAAATGCTGGAGTCTACACTTCCCTAGTAGTTACCTTTCTGCTACTTCAAGTGTTGAAAACAGAATGACTTTGGACTCACTCTGCCTTCTAAATTCCTACCAATGCTTCCCATTTACAGAACCAATTAGGGAATGGACAAGAGAATCTTGAAGTGTCATTTTCAGGCTTTCAGTACACCACCCTCCCTCCAAGTTAAGAGAAAAGCTTGGAAGGTCAGGAAGCAAGCTGCATAACAACTGATTCTATCTAGCCCAGTGCCTTTTTTTTTTTTTTTTTTTTTTTTTTTTGCGGTACGCGGGCCTCTCACTGCTGTGGCCTCTCTCGCCATGGAGCACAGGCTCCGGATGAGCAGGCCCAGCGGCCATGGCTCACGGGCCCAGCCGCTCCGCGGCATGTGGGATCCTCCCGGACCGGGGCACGAACCTGTGTCCCCTGCATTGGCAGGCGGACTCTCAACCACTGCGCCACCAGGGAAGCCCTAGCCCAGTGCCTTTTACCTTAGCCCTCTAAATACCAAGGAGGAAGGGAGTTCATAAGGGCTATAGCCATAGAAATCTGCATTTAACTGTGTATCAACATTTTCAGGCAACTGGTTAATCGATAGTTTTCATGTATGTGAGCACTTTTCAAAGTGCTCTAGAGAAATAGTAAAGTACTTGCCCTCACAATTCTTATAACTTCTTAGTGAATAAAGAAAAATACACATGGAACGTCAGTGAATAATACAGAAAATTAGGAAGCTGAATTGTGATAATAGAGTATGAATCTTAAATGATATATCTGAGAACAGGAGGGAAGAAATTACAGCTAAACTAATTGGGCATGCAGTGGGGTTGAGCTTTATCTCAAAGGGTAAATAATGTTGGAAAAGGTGAAGGGAAGAAGAAAAAGCATTCTGGGAAACAAGAACAATATGAGTGAAATAAAGAACACAGGACTGAGCCATAGCATCTTTCTTTCTAAAATATTAAAATTCTTTCTTAACCTTGACTTGAAGTATGCTTTGGAAGAATATATCAGAATCAATAAACTAAAATTTTATAACAAGATTGCTGTTAAAGGAATCTTGGAACCACATGGCAGTAGGAATAAGAGAGCTAAGATGTTTAGCTCAGAGGGGAGAAAACTAAAAGGAATGCCTGTGAAGTTGTCCTGCAGAAGAAAGTGTAAACTTTTTTTGGTTGTTTGAAAAGGAAGCACTCCAATCGGTGCACTAAAGTTAGGAGCATTCAGCGATAAGTTCAATGTAAAAGAATTGTTATACAATTGCTATCTAATAATGGAACATATAGCCTCATGTAGGTATGATGTCTCCAGTGCCTGAGTTATTCTGATAGGAGTTAAATGACTAAGTGTACCAGAAATAGGATTCCTGCAATCAGAATAAAGAAGATGATCACAAAGTCCCTTTAATCTAAAAAATAATTTGGGGCAGGTAGAGTGACACTTATCATAAACCTGAAAGCTGGTTAGTTTATACTTTAATAACTAAAGTAATTAGTTTTTCTTACATGTCTACTCTGCCATATACTATCTAGGTAGAATGAAATGATTCAGTGTTCTCTAAAATAAATGAGGAGGAACCCTATACTTACAAGATGCTCCATGAAAAAAAATTAGTTTAAGGTAAAATAATGTTGAAAAATTATACATCCATTTACCCTCTTTTTTTTTTTCTTTTTTTTTTTTTTTGCGGTACACGGGCCTCTCACTGTTGTGGCCTCTCCCATTGCGGAGCACAGGCTCCGGATGCGCAGGCTCAGCGGCCATGGCTCACGGGCCTAGCCATTCCGTGGCATGTGGGATCTTCCCAGACCGGGGCATGAACCCGTGTCCCCTGCATCGGCAGGCGGACTCCCAACCACTGCGCCACCAGGGAAGCCCCATTTACCCTCTTAATAATAAATTCACAGAATATAAAATACTTTCATGGCTCTGTGATGTCCTTCAGTAAATAAATTTGCTTAAGCTCTGTATCACCAGCTTTTTATCAAAAACATTTCAAATTTATTTCAAAAAATAATCTTCTTAAAGTCATATCAACATTCTTGAACTGGTGCTTTCACAGGACTAATTTTTTGGATACATGTAATTGTAATCACAGCTACCGCCTATGGGAGCCTATGGTCTAGTGAGGGAAACAAGTACAACACAATATGAAGAGCAGTGCCATAGGGGATTGATGCATGTTCTGTGGAAACACATGGAAGGACACCTAACACAGTCTCCATGATGGGGGAGGGACAGGAAAGAATTCCTGTAGAAGGTAATGCAAAATGATGACCTATAGTATATCCAGGTTTTACCGGGAAAGAGAAAGAGGGAGAGCATGTTTGAGACTTAGGAAACTCCGAATGTGAGGGCCTATGAGTAAGTGATTATGATACATTCATGAAGAGCTTTTAAAGAAAAGCTTAATAGGGACTTGATATTCAGAGTATATTAACAGATTTAGTTTGCGTCTCAAATTTTCTTGCAGGGTCACTACAAAGGTTACAGACGCACAGAATTATACAATCTTGAGGGTGGGGAAAAAGCATTGAGACCCTCTAGTCAGAAACCTTGTCTACAATGGCTAACTGGAAGCTATCTCTCCCCTGTTTGAATGTGTTTAGTCGCTAGAAGCGTTCTATCTCATGAAGCATTCTCCCACCCCCTTATATTAAGATGAAACCAAACTTTCTGTAACTTTTGCCTGCCCCAGGTCTGCATTCTTGAGCTGCACAGAAAGAACTCTGGGCTTTATTACTTTGGGAGTACCAGAGTCATTTTTTGTTGGTGATGGAATTTAAAATCAGATCTATTTAATGGAGTTTTCATTTGCTCTCCCTGTTCGTTTTAATACCAGACTTCTCACCATTTTTAACATGTGAAATATATCTGTATGTCCTAAAGTTTTCTTAAGACTACAATATAAATATTGAGTTTCATATAACCTTTTTGTTTATCAAGGGAGTATTTTGGGGATTTGGTTTCGGCATCTTTTTGTAAAAATGTTAGATCTTAGGAACGTTTTCATAATTCAGCAGGGTCTGCAGTGTTAATGGGCCTGAGCAGCAGGACACTTAGACCACATACTATAATTACTCCTCAGAGTGCTTGTAATTTCAGTTCGAGAGCCTAACGCTGGCTGTAATTCATTTGCTTTTCTTCTCTTATTGAACGTGATTCGCAGCAGTCTCCTGATTTTGGAAATCTATTGCTTTTGCTCAATTCTAAGTTAGTACTCCAAATTTACATGAAAGTATGGCAGTAGAGAAAACATGGTAGGGATTGAAAAAAGTAATGGTGAAGGAGTAAATATTTTTTATGAGCAAAAGTTTCTTTTAAAACCTATAGTTCAACTGAAGCAAATTCCATGACGTTATAAGGAAAGTGAGGCCAATACAGGTTAAATGATTAGTAGTAGAATTAGAAGTGGAAAATCTCTGAGGATTTTCACCCTGGATGGTTGGCGTACTTTTTTAACCTGGTAATAGACCAGTAGTGTTACAATAAATGTAAACATGTTTTAACTGTTCAAATGGTGACTGTGGTCTTATTTGAATAAATATGGTCAAGTTAAAAGAAAAGAAATCCAAATTTGAAAATGAAACCTAAATATCATATGACATAATGCTCATCATTTCTAATTTTAATGATTTATTTTTTCCCCACCAGGGAAATCATCTTTGGGGATCTTATGAAGAACTTCCTATGGTAAGGACATTTAATTAACAAAAATTTTATAAAAATGATCATAGCATGTTTATTGCATGGCCTTATCTGTGTTTTCAAGTGGAATGTCCAGTGTACAAAGGGCTGAGAAAAAGTAGATTGTTCTTCTCCAGGCACTCTTTTTTCCCATTAAACTGTTTATTTTTTCGTAGTACTTATCACCACCTGATTTTTACTTATTTGTTTATACCTTTGTTGTCCATCTTTCCCACTAGAAGGTACCTTCTAGGGGAGCCAGAATGCTTGCTTATTGATAAATGTCTGGCCTATGGAGAATATTTGTTGAATGGATGTATTTATGATCAATAAAATGATCACCTGTCATGTATCAGCACTGAGCTAGATTGTTTCAGTGAAACATTTCTGCTTATCTTCTTGGTAAACCTAAGAGGTAGGTCTCAGTTCCATTATATTGCTAAGGAAATGGCCTCATAGCAGGAAAATTATTTAATCTAGATTATGTTATTATTAAGAAGGTACTTGAACTCTTGTTTGAAAATTTCAAATACCAAACACTTCCTTTCTCAGAATAGTTACCCTGTAATTCAAAATGTTAAAATGCTAAGATGAAAAAAATAAACAGGAAACTTATGCAAAAATCAGAAACAATATTTAAACACAAAATTTCCATTTCAAAAGACCCCACTGATCTTGGGCTGTCTGAATATGATGCAGGATAACTGATGCGCTGGTACCAACTTAATCATGTATATCTGACACATCTTTAGCAAAAGAAATAAAATTTTGGAAACGAAATATGACCTAGTCTTAATTACTTAAGTGCTTATCATTAGTTTTGCATCGGTACTTGTCTTGTAAATACATAGTCAGAAACATTGGTCTGACAGGACAAAGTTAAAGAAAAATATAAATATTCTAAAAAGAGTTAATTTCCAGGTTTTCATACTCTAATTAGAGATTATATTGATCTTAGCAATTGTCACATTATTTTTAATTAAACCTTTTATTTTGAGATAATTATAGTTTTGCATGCAGTTGTAAGAACTAATACAAGAAACCTATGTGTCCTTTACCCAGTTTTCCTCAAAGTAACATCTTACAAAATTGTACTACAAAATCACAATCAGGTTATTGACAGTGATACGTTTAATGTACAGAACATTTCCATTACTACAGGAATCCCTCCTGTTGCCCTTTTATAAATATGCCCACCTTCCTATGTCCCATAACTCCTAGTAACCACTAATCTCTTCTCCATATCTTCATACAGGTCTTTTGTCTCCTTAGGTAGGTTTATTCCTAGGTATTTTATTCTTTTTGTTGCAGTGGTAAATGGGAGTGTTTCCTTAATTTCTCTTTCAGACTTAAAAGAAATATATCGAAATTTTCTTGAATATTTATAATGACGAGTTGCAAGAAATATCAATTTCTAAAATATTGTTGTTACAAGAAAGCTGTGTAAGTGGAATCGTGCAATATGTACCCTGACAGTATTGGCTTTTTGTCACTCAGCTTAATTCCCTGGAGATGCATACAGATTAAGTGTATCAATAGTTGATTCCTCTTTATTGCTTAGTGGTATTGCTTGGTATGGTTGTACCACAGTTTGCTTAACCATTTCCCCATTAAAGGACACCTAGGTTAGTTTTAGTCTTTGGTGGTTATGCTGTGAACATTTACATGAAGGTTTCTGTGGGAATATAAGTTTTCCTTTCTCTGGGATAACTTGAATTATATTAAGTCTAAAGAAACAAACCATGATTTAAAAAATTATCCTTTACATAGGGCCCTCATAGCACAAGAATTAGCTAAATCAGGACAAGAAAGAGAGTTAGAATAAGTTGAAAGGAAATTAAATAACTGCTTTTTATTGATGTATGTTAGCATCCTTACTATTATTATTACTATTAAGGCTGGCACAACTCTGAAATTAATAATCTTGTCTTGCTTGTCTAAGAAACATGAGGTTTACACATCGTGTTCTCTTCTTTGAATGTTTATATGCTAAGTATCAACCTTTGGTTTAGTTTGCCAACCATATGTATTGAAGTGAGTGCCAGCTTTATATCCATATATCCTTGTAAAAAATTAGAGCTTTAGTATTTCCATTAAGAACTAAGAATACCCTTCTACTTTGCTGGGGCATGACACACCAAAGTGTCCAGACATGTTTTATAGCATGTATTAATAACCTATATTCCTCTCTTGAGGTATATTTGCTGGCCTGGCAGCTTGCTTTTACTCATCTAACCTCGAACTGTAAGAAAACAAATAAGATTTTGCCAAATAACCATATGGGAAGGGGACTGTTCCAAGTAATCCAAAAGGGTAATTAAATATGTACAAATATATATATATATATATATATATACACACACACACACACACACAAACACAAAGATTAGTGTGTATGCATATATGTATGTGTTGATATACATATATATGCCTACACGTATGTTTGTGTGTATGTATATATGACTACGAACAGTAAAATACTGCTCTATCATAGAAAACTTGTATCCCTAAAGGCTAAGATTAGGAGACTAAAAATAAGACACTGTTTGCTAGGTACTTGTCTTATAAGAATTACTAAAATTTTACCTGTCTTATTTATATCCTACTAAGATAATATGGGAATATACCCTAGTATACACATACTAACTATAATAGAGAATGGGTAAATGTTTCTCTACCAAATTTTGAAATTCAAACGAAGTGCAGAAATTGCTATACTGATTACTATCTTTTCACCCATTGAAATCAAGAAAGACAAAAATACTGATTTCTTAATGCATTTAAAAAATATTTATTGATCACTTTCTTTGTGAAGGCTCTGGTATAGGTGGTAGGAAATCAAAGTGAACAAGATCCTTGCATTACGTTCTAGAGCTTACATTCTAGTCAGGGGAGGTAATCAATGTGCATGGAAATAAATGAGATAAGTGAATGAGAAATTTTCAAATAATTTACTGTGAAGAAAGTAAAATAGGGTGATGGGTAACAGGTAACATACGAGCAAAGACATGAGTGCTGACCTGGAGCTAGCAATGCAGAAGCACAGAGTAGAGCATTCCAGGTAGAGGGAGTGGCAATTGCAAAGAGCTTAAAATGGGAAAGCGCTGGGAGACGTTGTTTGAAAGATCTGTAGTTGTAGCTTTCTCAGTCATAGAAATTAATTGTCTGGAGTACTTGACTTTCTGGACAGAGTCCTGACAGGCAACACTAGTCAACTGCCACACCACCATCTTGATAGCACATACTAAATGGACAATAAGAACAATTTTCATGGCAGAGAAGACATGGCATATACTAGAGAATGACACAGAAGTCAACAACAGAAAAAACAGAAAACTTGAAGTGCCAAATGGACTTGTGAATTAAGAAGCAAGGAGAGTTAGAGGAAAATGTAAGCATTTCAGTTTTAAAATATTTAATAAATGCGGAGGCCAAGAGGGAGAGGAGCTGACTGTGAGAAGGGGTGGTATGCGGTAATATCTGATGATGTGGTTCAAAGCTAGAGCATTTCAGAGAGAAGGAAGAGAGAACAATTTGGAACTGGAGATGAGGCATAAAAAGGACACTCAGCTCAACTCTAAGCCCAAGTGTATAAGGAAAGAGGGAGAAAACACAATGATCCATTGGGAAAACACTATCCTCAGAGAAGATCCAGAGGTTCTTTAAGCAAGATGAAGGGAACATTCATAGTTGTGTTTGAGGATATTGGGGATTTTGAAGATGATGTACCATGAATTCCACAGAGCACAGTGGGCAAGTTTAGGAACTATGGAAAGCTGGGAGAAGGGTACTAAACAGGAGATGTGCAGAGCCTAAGGGGGTGAAAATGTGGGAAATAAGAGGTGAAGTAAAAGCTTCTTATGGTGATCTGAAATAAACAAGAACAAAGGGTGTAGAGGTGGTGGTCTCATAGCAGGTAGAAGTGGTGATAACCTGTGGGTATCTGGGGGACCCTGTTTACTACTTCTGAAGGCAGTGGGGAGGTAAGGAAAGTTCAGTATTGTAATCACACATCTCTCTTACGACCACAGTTGCTGAAGTTTTGACACCTGGTGAGGGCTGGTCTTAATTTGAATGCAAAAAGTTAGACGTTTGTAGTAAATTTCTAGTTCATATAATAGTCATTTTTAAAGTGAAATAGTAAAAAATACTTATATTCTGATCCAGGCCAATTCTAATCACTTGGGAAGGGATGGTGGTCACTATCCCAGTGTTTCCTGCAAAGTTTCACATTGTATTTACTCTTATTTAGGTCAATCTCAAATTATTTTTCCATCTTTGTTTTAAACAATAGGTATTTAATTTCTCCATTGGCTTGATTAAGTGGAACAGTTTTTCACTCTGAGATGTCTCTCACCAGGAGATTTTTCACAACTCTCCTTGTTATCCTTTCTCTTCTTTTGCTCGTCTCACAGTAAAATCATAATCCTGTCTTTTACAACATCGCAGGCTGATAACAGCATGAACATACTCAGAGGATTCTTGCTCTCATGAAGCTTTTAATTTCTTTATTGACTTTAATTAAATTTGAGAGGCTTTTTCAATAACAAGAAAAAAACATGTTTGTATGTTGGATTAATAGCATTGTATTAGCCAGACTGTAGGTGATATTTGGGGAAAAGGATAAACTTTTATCTAACCCTGGGATCACAGATGTGAAGTTTTCCATCTTGTGAATTTCTTGCTTTTAAAGGAATGGACAGTCTACCATATGAACATAAAAATTGCATCCTTTCCTTAACAGAGCTTAAGAAGCCAGTGACTCTCAGGTGAAGCTTTCTGAACAATACTTCGACTGATTTACTCAGTGTAAATTAAAGAATGCCTATGCTTTTTTTAAAAAATAAATTTACTTATTTATTTATTTATGTATCCATTTAGGCTGCGTTGGGTCTTCATTGCTGCGCACGGGCTTTCTCCATTTGCAGCAAGTGGTGGCCACTCCTCCTGGCAGTGCATGGGCTCAGTAGTTGTGGCTCACGGGCTCTAGAGTGCAGGCTCAGTAGTTGTGGCTCATAGGCTTAGTTGCTCCTCAGCATGTGGGATCCTCCCGGACCAGGGCTCGAACCCTGGTCCCCTGCATTGGCAGGCAGATTCCCAACCACTGGGCCACCAGGGAAACCCAAAAGAGTGCTTATGCTTTTAAAATGCAATGAAGATATTTATTAATTCAATGAACAAGTATTTATTGAGCACCTCTGATGTGCTGTGTGCTCTTCAAGCAATGAGCAGCAATGGTGCTTGAGGGAATAAATGGCCTGCTCTCACAGAGCCTATATTATAGTAGCAGAGATAAACAATGAACAAGTAAAGTGATTTAAATAAATAGTATATTTGAAAATAGTTTTATGAACCACGAAAAAAATTAAGCAGGATTACATGGTGGAGTGACTTGTGGGATCAATGGGAGAAGGTGGTCAGAAAAGGTTGCTCTGCACAGCTGACAGTTTAGCCAAAGGAATCATTAATTACATTTAGTGTGTCTTTCTCTAGTTTTGGAAAACGTCGATTAAATCTGCATATTGAATTAAAGTAGCATGCAGGCATTTGGAATTAAAGCTAATGGGAAGAAATAAAGGCTTATTTCAAATAATAAATTATTTATCATAAAAGGGTCCAAATAAAACATTTTACTGATTATTTGAGATATTTGAAAGAATTAGAGTCTTGCCATAAAGGGGGAAAATGAAGTAGATAAAGATACATAAAACCTGAGATTTGTTCCGTAGTAGAAAATATTCTCTAGCTGTACTATCCAGCGTGGTCCTCACTTGTCACATGTGGCCATTGAACAGCTCAAACAAGGCTAGCTCACATTGAGATATGTACACTGTTAGTGTAAAATAAACAATCTACTTCAAAGACTTTGTATGATAAAAAAGTAAAGTATTTGTTTTTATTGATTATAGGTTGAAATGATAATATTTTGGATATAGTGGGTTAAATTACTTATATTTTAAAATTAATTTCACCAGTCTATTTTTACTTTTTAAAATGTGGCTACTAGGAAATTTTAAATTCTATATACAATTTTTGTTTATGGTTCACATTGTATTTGTGTTGGTCTGTACTGCTCAATAGAATTGTCAATAACCCCTTAAAGCATATTGCACAGAATTTATAACTTATTCATTCAAATGAATTAAATGCTCGTGAAATATGACACGTTTTCAAATTCAGATGGCAAAATCCAAATAGAATTTATTTAAGACAAAATAATACTGAATTTATATTGTTATAATTAATATCTATTAATGTTTGGGTATGACATGCTAACACAAAATGATCTTTGAAATCTAGTAATTTTGCATTCTGTTCGGAAAAGGAACATTCTGATTTGTGGGGAGACTTGGACTTTCAAGTAGAATAAGTAACTACGTTGACTAAGTTGAATAGGTAATTTTTCATTCTTCAAGACCATGTAGAACCTGAACTAAAACCTACCTATCTTTTCAGAGGCCACCTTTGGGCAAAAATAAGTTTTCACTTTCATAAATCAAATTATTCCAAGCAGAAGTTACACTGGTATTTTTAATGGGACCCAAATACCATTTCAAGCAGTGTTGGTCTGTGTAATTCAACCAGCCACACAAATTGTTAGAGAAATATTCTCTCTAGGTTGAAACAGTTCTAATGAGAAAAAGGTTACCATCTGTTGTTTTTATTTGTTTGTTTGCTTGCTTGTTTCACACAGCCATTTCCCATGCTTGTGAAGCATATTTGAAAGGCAGAAATGCTTAGAAGTAAAATATTAAACATGTGGTAGAGATACTGGTTCACAATTACCAGTTTAGTCCAAGTAGAAAACAAAAATCCAGTTTAGTTAAAAAGTCCTTAAGCACATAAATTTTCTAGATAGTTCTTGGCTTGATGGAGCCCTATAATAATACCCTGTCTGGTAAATATTGTTTAGAATTTCTAAGTGGTAGGGTTCTTCCAGGCTAAATGGAATTCTCTTTAACAATGAGTAACTGGCTATTTGAGGATAGGCTCTTGTGATGGAGATCTCTCTGCAAGGATTATCTATTTTGCTCTCCACATTTATGTGGATCTCTTTTCATGCTGATAAAAACTTATTTATAATCTTTGCATAGTGATCACTATTACAGGCATACCACAAAGATATTGTGGGTTCAGTTGCTTTATTCCCAGTAAAGCAAATATCACAATAAAACAAGTCACATGAACTTTATTTTCCCAGTGAATATAAAAGTTATGTTTACACTATATTGTAGTCTATTAAGTGTGCTATAGCATTATGTCTAAAAAAAGTACATACCTTAGTTAAAACATACTTTATTGCTAAAATGCTAACCATTATCTGATGGTGTAGGGTTGCCACAAACCTTCAATTTGTAAAAAGCACAATATCTGTGAAGCACAACAAAGCGAGCCACGATAAAACAAGGTATACCCCAACTGAATAACAATTACTCCAGTACTCAGTGGCTTAAAACAACAGTTTTGTTATGATCGCTGATTCTTTGGGTTAAAAATTTAGGAAGGGCACAGCAGAAATAGATTTTCTCTGTTTAGAGAAGTCTGGGGCTTAAGCTGGAGAGATAACATTTGAGGGTGAGTGTCCGGTATCACCTGGAGATATCTTCATTCACAAATCTGGCAGTTCATTTTAGTTGTCAGCTTAGACCTGAAACTTGGACTCTGGAATGGTGTATCTACATGTGGTGGCTTTATGTGTCTTGGGCTTCCTTACGGTATGGCTTCCTCAAAATGGTTAGATTCTTACATGGCAATTCAGAGTTCCACAAGTGAGTGTTCCAGTGAGTAAGATGGAAGCTGCATTGGCTTTTATCACCTAGTCTCAGAAATCAAATGGTGTCACTTCCATCCCATTCTGTTAGTTGCAAGCAAATTACAAGCCCACCCAGATTCAAGAGAAAGAGGGAACATAGACTCTATTTCCTGATGGAAGGAATATCAAAGAGTTGCAGACATGTTTTTTATTTTTTTAATGTATTTATTTATTTATAGCCGTGTTGGGTCTTCGTTTCTGTGCAAGGGCTTCCTCTAGTTGTGGCAAGCGGGGGTCACTCTTCATCGCAGTGTGCAAGCCTCTCACTATCGCGGCCTCTGTTGTTGCGGAGCACAGGCTCCAGATGCGCAGGCTCGGTAATTGTGGCTCATGGGCCCAGTTGCTCCGCGGCATGTGGGATCTTCCCAGACCAGGGCTCGAACCCGTGTCCCCTGCATTGGCAGGCCGATTCTCAACCACTGCGCCACCAGGGAAGCCCCTGCAGACATGTTTAAAACCATTACACATTGGGGGACAAATCTCTCTCCAGAATGCATCCTGAAAGAAAATTATAGAATTGTAAAGGTAGAAACTAATGGAATAGTTTTCTGTTAGTCTAATATTGATAATTATGTGATTTTTAAAATTACTGGGTATTGGGAGTGGTGGGAGAAATGTTCTTTGATCCATTAAGAAATGGGTAAGTATCCAGTTTTCTTGAAACTTGAAAAGAGGATTTGATTTAAGTTTTTAGCATGGCATCTTTTTTGCTTTCACTGTAGCAATTTTTATTTTCCTCAAACTTTCTCTTTTTGATTAATCCTTAAAAGAAATGCATTAGTATTACTTTTTTGGAGTAAATAATGTAGATATAATATTTTCATAGAAAATTAACATCTATGGAATTAGACTGTGATCTTTGGGAAATTATTTCTTTCATTCTTTAAGCTTTTGATATTGATTTAGGAATACTTGCTGGCTTATTTTTAAGAGTCATTCTCCTAAATGATGACTGAAATTTTGTGTGCTCATCTGTTGCCTTCATGTACATATAACATATATCTCTAGGTTAGTCTCACAGAATATTCCAGTAAGTACAAAGATATCAACACTGCTCTTATGAAACTTATATTCTTAGTGGAAATATACATGCAATAAATAAGTATGTAAAAGAAAGAAAACCATCAGGAAGTCATAAGTTTTATGGTGAAAGAAACATAGGGTGAAAAAAAAATAGAGTGAAAGTAAAATAAGGTGATGTGATAGGACTGGGGAGGAGGTATGATTTTGCTTTATATTAGAGTGTCAGGGAAGATCACAATGGCACTGTAATATCTAAATCAGAACCTGAATGACAGGACAGCTGTAGTTTTGTGAGAAGTTTGGGGGCTAGTGGTGATGAGGATGGTTAATTTTACATGTTTACTTCACTGGACCAAGGGATGTCCAGATAGCTGATGAAACATTATTTCTGGTGTCTGTGAGAGTGTTCTGGAAGAGGTTAGCATTTGATTCAGTAGACTGAGTAAAGAAGTCCATCCTCACCCATGTGGATGGGTGTCATCCAATCTGTTGAGAGTCTAAATGGAACAGAAAGGTAAAGGAAGGTTGAATTCACCCTTTCTCATCTTTACCTGGAATGCCCATCTTTTCCTGCCCTCAACATCAGAGCTACTGATTCTCTAGAGTTTAGACTTGGACTAAATTGTACCACTGGCTTTCCTGGTTCTCCAGTTTGCAGAGGGCAGACTGTGTTGGTTCCAGGCCTTCATAACTGCATGAGTCAATTCCTATAGTAAATCTTATACATATGTACCTATATATGTCCTGTAGGTTCGGAGAACCTAATACAGGGCCCATTTCAAGTAGAACAGCCTCAATCACCACATTTTTTAGTGTCTCGACTCCAATCTCATGGGATAACTCAGTGTTACTAAAACATGAAATGGTTTCACCTTGACACACATTAGCACTTCTCCCCTTGCCTATCATGTACTCCTCCTTTTCATCAAGAAAAAACAAAACAAAAAATTGAAAAATGAAAACAACTCTTGTGTAAGATCCAATTGTTATCACTTGCCTTTTTCTCACCTTCAAGACAGTCAGTTTCCTCACTTTTCAGAATGTTTTACCACTTATATTGCATTACTAGCTTTTTAAAAAATTGTTTCTGCTTATTTTTATCACTAAATGGTGAACTTGACTAGAGAAAATCTGTTTTTTTGGGTGTGTGTATTTGTGTTTGCCCAGTGTTTGGCACATGAAAAAAATGTTTCTTTAATGTAGTTCTGAATCCAATATGCAGTTTTTTAATGTTAAGAGACTGCTGTTTGGTAGTAAATATTTCCAAAAGACTTCAACTCACTCAATTATACTTGATCATGTATTTTTGTGTCTCTACCAATCCACGGTAGGTGGTATTACGGAAACACACCTGATAATACCCCTGGAACAATTAAAAAACCTGAAGGAGGGTTTAATGAAATGACTGTATTTTTCAGTCAGTGATGAAAAACAACCCCTGAATGAAAGGATTGATATTTGTTTTATGGGGTTTGAAGCTTTTCTAACACATTCTACCAACTAATCACCTCCTGTTAAGTGTAAATGTGTTTTCAGTGTCCTGCTATCTGAAAAACTACTCTATTCATTCTTCGGTAATTATAGGTTAGCTTGTCTATTAAGAACTGTGACATAAAAATAACAGTGGTGTTAAAACCGTATGTGTACATTCTCATGCAAGAAAAAACCAGGGGAAAAAACATACTGTTTCCCCCTTGTTTTCCTGAAACTCTTGCATCCTAATGTTCCTCCTGTCTTCATCTGCTCCTTTTTTGCCTACCTTGCGTTGTCTTCCTATTTAACTATGGTTCTTATCTAAAGTTTAAACTTTTTTGATTATGTTCTCTCTAAATTCTTGCATTGTTATTTTGGCTTCCAAATTATACAAGAGGAGTGATGATAGTAACAACTGATAACTAGATTACATTTTACAGTTTCTGAAGAAATTTCCACATATATCGTACATAGTTGATGCAGCTTTTATTTGTATGAATGTATTGCCTGTAAAATACTGTTTTAAAATATCTGTCTGAATTTTACTTTTCAATTTTATCCACCTCCCTTATGTGCTAAGGTTAGTTTCCTGACTCTTCTGCGATGATGAGGTACAGATACCTTCATACTTATGATCATTCTTTATTTGCTCTCATTCCACTTCCCTTACAAAATTCTGTTTACCAATCTTAAAATTTCAAATTCTACCTCTATGAGACATTCTCTCAGCCCTCATAAAGGTTTTCGTTCTTCCCACTCTAGCATTAGGGGAGCTGATGAAATAAAATTATTATTATATTCCATTGTAACTCTTAGAGATTTTTCACATGTTTATAAGTAATATTGGAAATTTCGCAAAAGAAGTAATCTGCATAAGTTAAAAGTCTTATTAAAATATTGTGCAGTGTTTAACAGGGTGTACAATAAACCTTTGTGGTAATTGTTTCATTAAGTATTTGGTAAACTAAAATACAAATGAAGAAAATGATTTTGTTTACATGTTCTGATAAAATATAAATGTTACTATATTAAAATCCAGTCATATAAGAACTGGATTTTAATGCTGTAGAGTCCCTGAGTTCCAATAGTCCCACTAAAGCCTGCTTGAAGTCTATAGGTTTTACACAAAGGTAAAGTTTGAATAAATTAATCTCGGATTAGGAACTGTATCCAAAGAATAGATTCAGGGCAGAACCTGAAGACTGAATAGCAGCTTTTTGAGAGGTTGTTAATAATACAAGATGCATACTTCTTAATTCTTGTTGAGTTGATGACGTGCTTAATTAGGTGTTGACACATGCATTCAGTTGAATTTAGTAATTTATTGAATTACTGATCATTACTGATCATCAGCCTAAAAATTCTTATTTCAGCTAACAGATAGATGTAAACTTAGCATACTTCCTATAATAGGACTTATATTGAATGCCATACATTTTCTTATAAAAATGAGAAGGGAAAATGAATGGTGTTCATTCCCTTTATCATACAACATTTTTTCTTATCAGTCAATATGTAATCATTGAGTGCATCTTAAGTGTGTGACTGGTGAACACAGATCCTATGGTATTTAAGTGAAAGCAGAATCCTTGTAACTTTCAGCCAAGGCAAATGCTTAATGTAATTAATAGAAAAGAACTTGTATCTAGGTTTCTTGGCTTGGAGTACGATTTGCATTTATCCAGGTGGAAAGAGTTCTTTCAATTAAATGGTGTGGCTTAAATAAATTCACATCACTGAAGTAACTGAAGCAAGAGTTATTAAAAATATCGCCATACCATCAGAGAACTAAGATGGGGTATGAGGGGTAGAGAGATAGTGCCTTATAGTACATTCACAGACGTGCAGTTAGGAAGAAAATTCTAGGTGATAATAACTGAAGTAGAAATTTATTAGAAAACCTTAGAAAAATGTAAAAAAAATGATAAAGATTCTACCTAAAAAGTCAACTTTGAGAAATTGTAGATGTAGACAGATATTTATGCAATTAAAAATTTAGACCAAATACATCGAAGTGACATCTCAACACAGACTGGCATAAATGACGATTGTAATACCCACAGTAACAAAACAGTATAAAGTAAGTAATATAGAGAGGAACTGTGGTCACATCGAAAAAAATCCTGCCTAACGATTTTCAGTGCTTAAGATATTGGGAAGTTCTGTCAGAAACCCACTCTTTATCATGATTTTATATATAATTAATGTGTAAGTAATTAACACAATAAATTAAAATCTCCTGTTATGGAATTCTGTCATTCCTAGTCAGTTGTATTGCTGTTATGATAAAATTCATTCCTAAATAATCTATCAGTAATTAAACAATAAAGATAACAGGGGGAAACCTCTCTTCTTTATATACTGTTACAGGTCAGGTGAGAAGGTCAGGTTAGAAGTATCCCTAACAGACTTTTGATTGAGTAAGGCTTGTTTTCATCCCTGCATTATATTTGCACGTAAAGCTATGGAGAATATCCTGGTGTTACAGTATTTAAACAAGGAAACCATTAGACTGGGGTGGCTCTAATGCCTTGGTAGTCCACGTAAGCAAGCAAACCAAAGTCTAAGCCAGGGTCAGTGCGCTCAAATCCAAGAAAACAGAATCTAAGAACAACCAATCACCAACAGCCAACTAGGATTTCCCAAACCAGGCAACTGCTTAAGCTATAACGATTCAAATGATTTCTTCACTTTGCTTTAGTGTCTTCTCTGTGAAAACCTTGCCCCTAGCTCAATTGAACCCTTTCAACCACTCTGGTTTTGTTACTGCCCAATTCAAATCCATGTGTGCTCAAATAAACTCTTGAAGATTTTAATGTGTCTCAGTTTACCTTTTAACATTGGAGAACATAGTTAATCATAAGACAAAATTTTCCTTGTAGAAATTAAATCCTATCATAAGAATAAAAACAGTCATTCCTTAATATATGCAAAATAATTTAAACTCATATAAAATTCCAGTTTTAATTTCCATAGAAAATTTGAAGTGAGAGTGATCATTGCTATGTGTCAGTTAAGGCATTTTGGTTGCAGAGTACAAAAAATCCAACTCAAATTTATTTAAACAAAAGACATAATCATTATCCCTAGTAACTGAGACTTCCAACAATATGTATAAACCTATTGGCTGCTTGATTCAGAGGATCAAACAGTCGCTCTCTCCAGATCTTGATTCTTTTTTCATATTAGCTCCAGTCTCAGACAGACTTCCTCTTTGTGTTTGTAGAGTGGCTGCCACTAGTTCAAGTGCTGCAGGTAAAGAGAATAACTCTGTATGAGAAATCTCAGCAAAAGCTCCCAAATGTCCAGTTGATTCTGATGAGGTCGTGTACCCATCCTTGAAACAATCACCAAGGCAGACAAATGTAAGGTTTTTATTGTTCAGGCTTGAGTCACATGCCAGCCAGGTACTTATGAATGAAATTAGTTTCATGGAAACCACATGTATTGAGAGTAGGGAATTTTGCAAAAATGGTTAATGATATCCAAAAACATTTAGTAATCACCGACATGATAGAGCTAGATAATGTGGGTACCTTAACAAAGAAGCCTGGAATAGTTTGGCCTTGAGGAATGAAGAGACATGACCCTCTTTACTAAATAAGAAAATGGAAACTCAAAGATTCAAAATCTTGACTGGCATGGCCTCAAATAAAGTTCCTGTCAGTAAAGATACCTCTTTTAAAAAATAAAAAAAGATCATAACAAATGCATACAAACTAATAAAACTTACTTTTACTAAATCATAATTATACTGAATAATTACAGATTAATTTATTCCAGAATCAACTACATATTTCCAAGTTCCAGTTAAATAGGAGAGAAAGCTGCAGATTATTTTTCTTTTTAATTATATTTTATATTTAGGTTTTGTTTTCTTTGAATGGTTTAGGAAAAGTTAAATTTTAAACACCAGATTATTACTGTGTCCTAAAGATGTTGTATCCTGAGTTTTATTTTTTATAGAGCCTGTTATAAATCTTTGGTGCTTAATCACTTAATTGATTTGATTGATGTGTATTGGATTAAGGCAAAGATGAAACTATTGCTTGTGGTATGATGTAGCAAGGAAATGTCGTCTGGGGTCAAGGAGGAGAGAGCAGGGAAGGGAATTGAGGGGGAGGGAAGAGAGAGAGAAAGGGGAGTAGACTGGAACATGCAGTAGCTTCATGTGCCAGATATGAGAGTTTCAACTATTTCTTGATCTATAGAATGTGTGAAGTGTATTTCTGTTAGAGTGGAAATGCCTTGTAATGTGAGCTTTCTGCAATATAAAGAAGGCAATTGGTTTTCCATTCATACTTTAGCCTTATCTTTTACCATCAAAGGTGCTTCTATTTTGGTATGAGGTCCTGAAATGTGATGACAACATACGACCTTCACAGACTCTGAGTAGAATCCAGTGGGTGGTATATACACTCCACACCTGTGTTTCTCTCACACAATTATACTCAGGATAACTTTACATCAGCTGTGTTAATGATGTTGTATAATCAAGTGATAACATGATCACAGCTTTTGACACTGATTTTCCTAGGTATGGCATCACTTTTCTTTTAAACTTATTACCTTCTTCTTTTCTTCCATTAACTTCATTTTATTTTGACTGTGAAGTTAATTTTCATTAAGGCTGAGTGAAATACTGAAGGAAAAATATAGACTCTGACAATTTCAACAAGAAAGGGAAAAGAAAAGTGCCAGAAGATTTCACAACAAATGTAAAGGAAGACAAGGCAACATTGACTCTGTAGTTAAAATTAAAAGCAAAGGAAATAGATGGGTGGAGACTCAGCTGTGAGGAAATAATGGAGTTTATCTAGTGTTCTTAAAGGGAGGTTGAATGGATCTCTACTTGCTTTTCCTCAGAGTCTGTTTTACTTAACACATTAGGTAACTAGGAAATACGTAATTAGAATTGTCAATTAATTTTTTAAGAATTATTCTAATAATTATTTATTGGAAAAAATTGAATTGTAGATAATAAGATAAATGAATGAAACAGAAAGGATTAACTTATTTTACTATGTGATCTACCATAAATTTAGGAGTATATAACTTGAACTTTAAAAAATATCATTCACTAAATAAGACTCAGTCTTATTTAAGTAGGTGATTTCTAGAGAATTGCAGTCTGTATGCATGTATGGATATGTGGATACATATGTGTATATGCTGTATTCTTTCTTTTTAATTCAAGTAATTTTGTGTTGATGTGATTTAAGATTGGAGTGGCCCAGAGTAGCTATTAGCCCATAAGAACTACTTCTTGAAGATCTATTCATTTAATGCTGAGGACAGAATTTTAAAGCCCAGAAAATTAGAAAATGTCAGGCACTATACACCTTCTCTTAAGAACTGGTAAACAAATGAACAGGTCCTTTACCCTGGAACTTAGTAGCTTAAATAAAATTTGCTCAATGTTGGTACATATTGAAAATGTTCTGTTTGTCTTATATTCCTAGTATTCATATGTTAAAAGTCTTTCATGTATTTTGAAACAAACAAAAGAATGGGCAGGCATAGGAGCTTTGGGAGCTCAAGAATCTGAAGTGGCCAAATATTTAATATAATTAGAATTTTTAATTTTCCTTCTTTTCCCTGAAAATACTCCTGCTAAATTGGGGGATTACATAAAGCTCGCATCTCACTAATATCATCAGCATTGTTTTCAATGTATAAATCCAGTAATAGGCTAGAGAATATTATGTTGATCTCATCAGATTTGACCTAAATCTGCCTTTTTATTATTATTTTTAAAAAAATTTTATTGAAGTATAGCTGAGTTACAATGTTGTGTTAGTTTCTGCTGTACAGCAAAGTGAATCAGTTATACATATACATATATCCACTCTTTTTTAGATTCTTTTCCCATATAGGTCATTACAGAGTATTGAGTAGAGTTCCCTGTGTTATACAGTAGTTCCTTATTAGTTATCTTTTTCATGTATAGTAATGTGTATATGTCAATCCCAATCTCCCAATTTACCACCCCCCCTTTTCCCCTCTTGTAACCATAAGATTGTTTTCTACATCTGTGACTCTATTTCTGTTTTGTAAATAAGTTCATTTGTACTGTTTTTTAAGATGCCACATACAAGTGATATCATATGGTATTTGTCTTTCTCTGACTTACATCACTCAGTATGACAATCTTTAGGTCATTCCATTTTGCTGAAAATGGCATTATTTTGTTATTTGTTATGGCTAATATTCCATTGTATATATGTACCACATCTTCTTTATCCATTCCTCTGTCAGTGGATGGACATTTAGGTTGTTTCCATGTCTTGGCTATTGTGAATAGTGCTGCAGTGAACATTTGGGTGCATGTATCTTTTCGAAGTATGGTTTTCTTTGGATATATACCCAGGAGTGGGATTGCTGGATCATATGGTAGCTCTATTTTTAGTTTTTTAAGAAACCTCCAATCTGTTCTCCATAGTGGTTGTATCAATTTACATTCCCTCCAACAGTGTAGAAGGGTTCCCTTTTCTCCACACTCATTTCAGCATTTATTGTTTGTAGATTTTTGATGATGGCCATTCTGACTGGTGTGAGGTGATACCTCATTGTAGTTTTGATATGCATTTCTCTAATAATTAGTGATGTTCAGTGTCTTTTCATGTGCTTTTCAGCCATCTGTATGTCGTCTTTGGAGAAATGTCTATTTAGATCTGCCCATTTTTTGATTGGATTGTTTGTTTTTTTGATATTGAGCTCCATGAGCTGTTTGTACATTTTGGAGATTAATCCCTTGTTGGTCACTTCATTTGAAAATATTGTTTTCCTATTGTTTAGGTTGTCTTTTCATTTTGTTTATGGTTTCCCTTGCTGTGCAAAAGCATTTAAGTTTAATTAGGTCCCATCTGTTTAGAATTTAAGGAAACAATCCCATTTACCATCAAAAAGAATAAAATACCTAGGAATAAACCTACCTAAGGAGGCAAAAGACCTGTACTCAGAAAGCTATAAGATACTGATGAAAGAAATCAAAGATAACACAAACAGATGGAGAGATATACAATGTTCTTGGATTGGAAGAATCAATATTATCAAAATGACTATAATACCCAAAACAATCTACAGATTCAATGCAATCCCTATCAAATTACCAATAACATTTTTCACAGAATTAGAACAAAAAATTTTACAATTTGTATGGAAACACAAAAGACCCCAATTAGCCAAAACAGTCTTGAGAAAGAAAAACGGATCTAGAGGAATCAGGCTCCCTGACTTCAGACTATACTACACAGCTACAGTCATCAAAACAGTATGGTACTGGCACAAAAACGAATATAGATCAATGGAATGGGATAGAAAGTTCAGAGATAAAACCATGCACCTATGGCCAACTAATCTGTGACAAAGAAGGCAAGACTATACAATGGAGAAAAGATAGTCTCTTCAATAAATGGTTCTGGGAAGACTGGACAGCTACATGTAAAAGAATGAAATTAGAACACTCCCTAACACCACACACAAAAATAAACTCAAAATGGTTTAGAGGCCTAAATGTAAATGTGGATACTATAAAACTCTTAGAGGAAAACATAGACAGAACACTCTCTGTCATAAATCGAAGCAGGATCTTTTTTGATTCACCTCCTAGAGTGTTGAAAATAAATCTTCCCTTTCAAAAGAGTGAATTTCTTTTTGTATTTTTATAATAAAAATTTGGAAAACTTTAAAATGTAGTCATAAAATAATATTGGAAGCATTCATAATCCTGATATTTAGAGAAAATATTTTAAAAGTTAATAAAAACCTTTGCATAAATATCAATTTTTTATATACAGTGAGTTCATATTATGTATGTTTTTGGTATTTTGCTTTAAAATTTTATTGTAGATAATTTCCTATCTCATAGAATATTATTCTTAAGATTTTAATGAATAATGATATTTTAGACTTTGAATATGCTATAGTTTATTTAAAATTTCACAGAATTTGAATATGTTGGGTTTTTTCATTTTAAAATAAAATTATCTGTATCTGGGTGCATTAAACTTTGCAAATCATATCATTTTTAATATTCATATGTATAAATGCAACCTAAAAGGTGCTAACTGGTGATGACTTTTTAGATACAATACCAAAGCACAATCCATGAAAGAAATAACTAATAAACTGGACTTCATTAACATTAAAACCTTTTGATCTGTGAAAGATACTATCAAGAGAATGAGAAGACAACTCATAGAATGGGAGAAAATATTTTCAAAAGATACATCTTATAAGGGAGTGGTATCCAAAATACACAAAGAACCCTTAAAACTCAACAGTAAGAATGAAACAAGCTGATTAAAAAATGGACCAAAGACCTTAACAGACATTTTACCAAAGAAGATATATAAATGGCAAATAAGAATATGAAAAGATGCTTCACATCGTACGTCATCAGGGAACTACAAATTAAAACAAGATACCACTACACATGTATTAGAATGGCCAAAATTCAGAACACAACACCAAATGCTGACAAGGATGTGGAGCAAGAAGAACTTTCATTCATGGCTGATGGGAATGCAAAATGGTACAAGCCATTTTGGAAGACAGTTTGGCATTTTTTTTTAATAAAACTAATCATACTCTTATATAATCCAGTAATCAAGCTTCTAGGTATTTTTCCATAGGAGTTGAAAACTTATGTTGAAGACTTATGCCCACACAAAAACCTGTACATGTATGTTTATAGCAACTTTGTTCATAATTGCCAAAACTTGAAAGCAACCTACTGTTCCTCAGTGATGAATGGGTAAATAAACTGTGGTATATCCAGACAATACAATATTATTCAGCACTGAAAATAACAACAACAAAAACAGAGCTTTCCAGCCTCAAAAAGCCATGGAGAAGACTTCAATGCATATTACTAAGTGAAAGAAGTCAGTTTGAAAAGACTATGTACAGTATAATTCCAACTACATGTCATTCTGGAAGAGACAAAACTATGAAGGCAATAAAAAGATCAGCGGTTGCCAGGGGTTAAGAGAGAGAGAGGGATGAATAGGCTTAGCACAGAGGATTTTTAGGGCATGTGATACTATAATGATGGACATGTGTCATTATACATTTGCCCACACCCATAGAATATACAATACCAAGAGTGAACTGCAATGTAAACTGTGAACTTTGGGTGATTATGATGTGTCAATGTAAGGTTCATCAGTTGTAACAAATGAACCATTATGGTGGGGAATGTTGGTAATGGGAGGGGCTGTGTGTGTAGGGAGCCATAGAGTATATGGGAAGTCCCTGTACCTTCCTCTCTACTTTGCTGTGAATCTAAAACTGCTCTAAAATCTAAAGTCTTAATTTAAAAATAGTGGTAACTGTATAGACAAAAATTATATCACATTTTAATTAGTATTTAAGTATAGTATACTGAATTTTGTTTCTTAGTTGCATATTTACATAATTTGCCCTATTTTTTCTATTGCTTTTTAGTATTTTTTTCAGTACCCATATTCAGTTCTAAGATCTACTAGGACTTTGAGATTTTATGAAGACTACTTTTGTGAATAAAAAATAATTAAATTCATATCCAATTTGTGAGGTGGTAGCCACTTTACCCTTCTTGCTAAAGACATCATTTGCAAAAATTGATCTTGTCCAAGCTATATAACATAGGATTATAGTGTCATTGCAAAGGGCAAGTCAGTAGTAATCATTGAGGAGATAGTCTAAGTTAAGCATCTTCAGTAGAACTTTTTATTGCTACACTTTTTTCTAGAATTTCAGATTTGCTATTATATTTTGATAATGTATCAAACATAGTTCAACATGAAACTGAGATGAGACAGAAACCTTTTCAGGGTGAAAAGTATTTTGACACACCAAAAACTTCACATAATTATGTTCCTAGGCATGCTCATGAATACTCTGCGTTGTCTAAATCGTCACAGGTCTGTTCCAAAGAAACAAAAAACAAAGCCAAAATAAAGCCCAAAGAAACAAACCAAAGAACTTGAGCTTCTCTGCAGATACTGTGTTAGTCATCCAGGCCTACCATAACAACCTACCACAGACTGGGTGGCTTAAACAGCAGAAATATATTCTGTCATAGATCTGGAGCCTAGAAGTCCAAGATCAAGGCGCTGGCAGAACTGGTTTCTGGTGAGACCTCTTCTGGCTTTCAGAGGGCCACCTTCTTGCTGTGTCCTCATATGGCCTTTTCTCTGTGCTTGAGCTTAGAGAGACAGAAGAGAAGAGAGAGAACATGCGCGAGCTAGCGCTAGCTGTCTTCCTAAAAGGACACTAGACCTATCAGATTAGGGCCTGCACTTTTGACCTCATTTAGCCTTCCTTAAAGGCCTCATCTCCAGATACAGTCACATGCGGGTCAGGGGGTAGAGCTTGAACATAGGAATTTTGAGGAGACACATTTCATTCTGTAACAGTTATTTAGAACTTTTGCTAAACTAATTGATACTATATAAGGGATAGAGGAGATTCTGAGCAACTGGATTTGTAATAAGTAAAATTTCTAAAATATCAACTAGGAATCGATATCAAAATAAGCAGAGTAGTGCAATAAACAAACCCGCTTCCCTCCATAAAGAGTTCGCCACAACAAGTGGTAGCTTTACATAATCCCGGGTGACAGGATACTATAGCATCCTCTCTTGCTCCTCAGGGGCGTTGCAGTGCAATTGACGAGAGTAGGCAAAAATGTGCACTTTATTTTAAAATGTATAATGTGTGTTAGCCTATATCAGGACTTTTGAAGGATAACTTAAATCCTTCATTGTGTCAAAGTAAATGCAGCAAATGCCAGTTTATCTTCCTTTTCTTTCCTTCTGCTTATAATAACTTCTTATACATCTACAGAACAAAATTATTTGAAATGTAGTCCCTAGGAGCCATCTGCCACTCTCATTCTCAGATTCTGTTGGGTCAACTCAGAAGTTTTCCTGTAAGAAAATGTACTCCTCTAAGACCATTCGAACAGATGGTTGTTATTTTGATGGTTTCCCAGATTATTCTGTGTTTTAAATGTATTGCTGAACATCTCAGAAATTGCCCACTGAGAAAGTGATTCTTTGCTTTCTGTTTTTTAATTTCCATCCACCTGAAACATCTATTCATGAAAATGACTTTATGGGAAAATTGTGACATCCCCTAAGGCAATCCCATTACATTATCTGATGTGTAGCCATACTCTAAGCAGAAGCAGATCTAGTAGCCTAACAGAGTTTCAGATTTAGCAGAATTGTATGCTGTATTTTTTCTTTGACTGTTTTCAGGGTAATGTTCTTCTTTCCTTCATCCACAACTACATTAGAATGGTAGTCTTGAAAATGCTTTCTTCATACAGATTTTAGTATGTTCTAATATAAATTAGTGTTTGAGGAATAAATTGAAGACAAGTTAATTTCACATAAGTGTAAAAAAGGTTTTTTAAACCCTCATGGCTCTAGGAGTAAGAAATTGGCTTTGGAGGTGTTAAATCCTCATTGACATATGTGATAGATCAAATGTTAGCGAACTTTTAGAAGTTT
This sequence comes from Lagenorhynchus albirostris, assembly GCF_949774975.1. Lineage (NCBI taxonomy): Eukaryota > Metazoa > Chordata > Mammalia > Artiodactyla > Delphinidae > Lagenorhynchus > Lagenorhynchus albirostris. The sequence goes on from NC_083097.1 coordinate 140,526,418, forward strand.
TATTAGACTTTTCAGATTCCGTTTTTAGAACTGATATTATTATTTCTATTATATTGATAAAATCAAAAAATCAAGTATTTCCACTTTATTTGTAACTTGTTCTATTGAATATGGATTCTTTATTATTTAAAAAAATAATAAAAAATTATTAAAAGAAAATAAAAATGAGAGGCAGATATAAGGAAAAGAGTTGATAAAAGTCAATTTTTAAAAATCATAATATGCCATTCATGGTTAAAAAGTTAATATTACCATGCTTTAAAAACATCCCTATTTAAAACAGAGGTTTGATGTTTCCATGAATCCCAAGGTTGGTCATCACGCTTAAAGAAATGGAGAAATCATTCCATGTTGCACTTGAACTTTATGGAGCATTTTACAGTATCATTTAACTAGTTTCAGGTTTTATGTCTATCATAGTAGTTGTCCTCCCACACAGATATGGTAAAAATAGTGCAGTGGGAATAAGTCTGTAGATCAAGTTTTAAAAGGCACTGTAGGAATCACGTAACCCAACAAATTTGGTATATGACACTTCCCCTATGAATTATTCATGACCAGAGGAGTGCTGAATCATTTACTGCATTCACCAGTGGGGTACTTCCAGAACGCCACATGAATAATCATTGTACATTTGTGACCAGAAAAGTAAATATAAGAGAGAAATAGTTTTTCATTTTATCTGCTTTTGCATAACCATTTTAATGTCTAAAGAATGCTAGAGGTGCAAGATGCAGAGGTTCTCTTCAACTTCATCAGCTGTACTGAATGTGTTATTTTTACAGAATAATACATTATGTTGTAAGCAGTAGAAAGACTATATTTTTAATTAATGGGTTCCACTCTAAAGCACTTTAAAACTTGGTTCTTGTCAATCCATACCTTTAAATTGCTGCTACTAAAATCTTGGCTATTTTCAAAGAGAAAGAATAAGCAAAACCCTTGAGAAATGGTGGGGTAGGTAGTAGGCGTAGGGGAGAAAAATATGCCACCCCTAAATGGCTTTCTTTGGTGTGAGGATTAATTTAGACTGATTATTTTTAAGGCCCAAAAGAGAAAGAACCTTTGACCTTGCCCCTAACTGTTTGAAAGAATGTAAATAGAGGACCTGTACCAGGCAGGGAGTTGTCACCAGAGGTAACTATAGTATGAACTAGGTGGACAGGGAGGAACCTAGGAAAGTCTGTTCAAAGTCCTCTCTGTGTTTCATTGTCTTTGCACAGGCCAGTAAACATTTGTTTACCAAACATTTGCTTTTCCATCTCCATGTAAATTGCCTCCCTCCCCTTTGAAGTCCCAAGTCACTACCCTAACATCCTCTTTTGTCTTTAACTGAAAATGGTATTTAAGGTGAGAGCTTGGGCCATTTTCGTGAGTTACTCAGTTTTCCTGGGTCTCTCCCATGTAAACATGATATTCAACTTTTGTTTGATTTTCTCCGGTTAATCTGTCTCATGTCAATTAATTTGTAGACGAGCCATAAGAACCTAGAAGGGTAGAGGACAATTTCTTCTTCCCTGACATAGGGTTCCCTATAATATTCTCCATACATAGCTGCTTTTTGTTTTGTTCTGTCTTGTTTTTGTGGAATACAGCATTTGCTGAGAGGTCTAATTTCAAACTTTCTTTTAGGGCACTACTATCCAGGAGAATTATAATGGGAAACACAAATATGAATCACATGTAATTTAAAAATTTTCAGAACTGTACTGCTTATTTATAGCTAAAATTATTTTAATGTTTTATTTTAACAAAACGTAAAAGTATTGTCATTTAAACACCTAATCAATATAAAAATTGAGATGTTTTACATTGTTTTTGTACTAAGATGTCAATATCTACTTTGTGTTTTAAACTTACAGCACATCTCAATTCAGACTAGCAACACATTTCAAGGGCTCAAAAGCTACAAATGACTAGAGGCTACCATACTGTATGCAAACTTCTAGGTACTCAAACATGACATATTTATAACTTCTGATCATCCCAATAGATATGTGGAAATTGAGAGACAAGAGTCAGGATCTCAGGTTTAAAAATCTAATAACACTTCAAAGCAAAGGAGAGGTAGGTTACTAGCTAAGAACATACAACCCAGCCTCATTATTTATGTATAAAATCAATAAGAGTGAAAATTTTTGTGACTATAACAGAGTAAAATCCTAGGTCGTAACTAACAAAGCTGTCAGCTCTGCAAGTAAATCAGAAGTTTGAAATGAGTTATTCCTATCTGACAGTGAATGAAGTAAGCAGAGATCTTAATCACCTGCGGAGAGTAGAGAGGGGTCAGAATGGCATAGAGATCCAACGAAAATTAGTTAGAAATAAAAAAGTCTCAAAACGTAACCAAAAATATCCCTAGGAGTTAGGTTTGTACCTACATTTAATTAACTGCAATTCCCAGAAAAGACTAGAGAAAATGGTCTACCTTTTGATACCTTATTAAAAACTCACTCAAATGAGTTAAATGAGTCTTATAATATTGCTGGGGGATTCCAGAAGAAAAAAATATTAAAATGTTGATTTTTTTCCTATTTTTACTTTTATGTACTGTACAGATCACCCAATTTTTTTTTTACATCTTTATTGGAGTATAATTGCTTTACAATGGTGTGTTAGTTTCTGCTTTATAACAAAGTGAATCACTTGTACATATACATATGTCCCCATATCTCTTCCCTCTTGCGTCTCCCTCCCTCCCTCCCACCCTCGCTATCCCACCCCTCTAGGTGGTCACAAAGTCCCGAGCTGATCTCCCTGTGCTATGCGGCTGCTTCCCACTAGCTATCTATTTTACGTTTGGTAGTGTATATATGTCCATGCCACTCTCTCGCTTTGTCACAGCTTACCCTTCCCCCTCCCCATATCCTCAAGTCCATGCTCTAGTAGGTCTGTGTCTTTACTCCTGTCTTACCCCTAGGTTCTTCATGACATTTTTTTTCTTAAATTCCATATATATGTGTTAGCATATGGTATTTGTCTTTCTATTTCTGACTTCACTCTGTATGACAGACTCTAGGTCCATCCACCTCATTACAAATAGCTCAATTTCGTTTCTTTTTATGGCTGAGTAATATTCCATTGTATATATGTGCCACATCTTCTTTATCTATTCATACGATGATGGACACTTAGGTTGTTTCCATCTCCGGGCTATTGTAAATAGAGCTGCAATGAACATTTTGGTACATGACTCTTTTTGAATTATGGTTTTCTCAGGGTATATGCCCAGTAGTGGGATTGCTGGGTCATATGGTAGTTCTATTTGTAGTTTTTTAAGGAACCTCCATACTGTTGTCCACAATGGCTGTACCAATTCACATTCCCACCAGCAGTGGAAGAGTGTTCCCTTTTCTCCACACCCTCTCCAGCATTTATTGTTTCTAGATGTTTTGATGATGGCCATTCTGACTGGTGTGAGATGATATCTCATGGTAGTTTTGATTTGCCTATCTCTAATGATTAATGATGTTGAGCATTCTTTCATGTGTTTGTTGGCAGTCTGTATATCTTCTTTGGAGAAATGTCTATTTAGGTCTTCTGCCCATTTTTGGATTGGCTTGTTTGTTTTTTTGTTATTGAGCTGCATGAGCTGCTTGTAAATTTTGGATATTAATCCTTTGTCAGTTGCTTCATTTGCAAATATTTTCTCCCATTCTGAGGGTTGTCTTTTGGTCTTGTTTATGGTTCCCTTTGCTGTGCAAAAGCTTTGAAGTTTCATTAGGTCCCATTTGTTTATTTTTGTTTCCATTTCTCTAGGAAGTGAGTCAAAAAGGACCTTGCTGTGATTTATGTCATAGAGTGTTCTGCCTATGTTTTCCTCTAAGAGTTTGATAGTTTCTGGCCTTACATTTAGGTCTTTAATCCATTTTGAGCTTATTTTTGTGTATGGTGTTAGGGAGTGATCTAATCTCATACTTTTACCTGTACCTGTCCAGTTTTCCCAGCACCACTTATTGAAGAGGCTGTCCTTTCTCCACTGTACATTCCTGCCTCCTTTATCAAAGATAAGGTGACCATATGTGAGTGGGTTTATCTCTGGGTTTTCTATCCTGTTCCATTGATCTATCTTTCTGTTTTTGTGCCAGTACCATACTGTCTTGATTACTGGAGCTTTGTAGTATAGTCTGAAGTCAGGGAGCCTAATTCCTCCAGCTCCATTTTTCGTTCTCAAGATTGCTTTGGCTATTCGGGGTCTTTTGTGTTTCCATACAAATTGTGAAATTTTTTGTTCTAGTTCTGTGAAAAATGCAAGTGGTAGTTTGATAGGGATTGCATTGAAGCTATGGATTGCTTTGGGTAGTAGAGTCATTTTCACAGTATTGATTCTTCCAATCCAAGGACATGGTATATCTCTCCATCTGTTTGTATCATCTTTAATTTCTTTCATCAGTGTCTTATAATTTTCTGCATACAGGTCTTTTGTCTCCTTAGGTAGGTTTATTCCTAGATATTTTATTCTTTTTGTTGCAGTGGTAAATGGGAGTGTTTTCTTGATTTCACTTTCAGATTTTTCATCATTAGTGTATAGGAATGCCAGAGATTTCTGTGCATTAATTTTGTATCCTGCTACTTTACCAAATTCATTGATTAGCTCTAGTAGTTTTCTGGTAGCATCTTTAGGATTCTCTATGTATAGTATCATGTCATCTGCAAACAATGATAGCTTTACTTCTTCTTTTCTGATCTGGATTCCTTTTATTTCCTTTTCTTCTCTGATTGCTGTGGCTAAAACTTCCAAAACTATGTTGAATAAGAGTGGTGAGAGTGGGCAGCCTTATCTTGTTCCTGATCTTAGTGGAAATGCTTTCAGTTTTTCACCATTGAGGATGATGTTGGCTGTGGGTTTGTCATATATGGCCTTTATTACGTTGAGGAAGGTTCCCTCTATGCCTACTTTCTGCAGGGTTTTTATCATAAATGTGTGTTGAATTTTGTCGAAAGCTTTCTCTGCATCTATTGAGATGATCATATGGTTTTTCTCCTTCACTTTGTTAATATGGTGTATCATGTTGATTGCTTTGCGTATATTGAAGAATCCTTGCATTCCTGGAATAAACCCCACTTGATCATGGTGTATGATCCTTTTAATGTGCTGTTGGATTCTGTTTGCTAGTATTTTGTTGAGGATTTTTGCATCTATGTTCATCAGTGATATTGGCCTGTAGTTTTCTTTTTTTGTGACATCCTTGTCTGGTTTTGGTATCAGGGTGATGGTGGCCTCGTAGAATGAGTTTGGGAGTAATCCTCCCTCTGCTATATTTTGGAAGAGTTTGAGAAGGATAGGTGTTAGCTCTTCTCTAAATGTTTGATAGAATTCACCTACGAAGCCATCTAGTCCTGGGCTTTTGTTTGTTGGAAGATTTTTAATCACAGTTTCAATTTCAGTGCTTGTGATTCGTCTGTTCATATTTTCTATTTCTTCCTGATTCAGTCTTGGCATGTTGTGCATTTCTAAGAATTTGTCCATTGCTTCCAGATTGTCCATTTTATTGGCATAGAGTTGCTTGTAGTAATCTCTCATGATCCTTTGTATTTCTGCAGTGTCAGTTGTTACTTCTCCTTTTTCATTTCTAATTCTATTGATTTGAGTCTTCTCCCTTTTTTTCTTGATGAGTCTGGCTAATGGTTTATCAATTTTGTTTATCTTCTCAAAGAACCAGCTTTTAGTTTTATTGATCTTTGGTATTGTTTCCTTCATTTCTTTTTCATTTATTTCTGATCTGATCTTTATGATTTCTTTTCTTCTGCTAACTTTGGGGTATTTTTTTTCTTCTTTCTCTAATTGCTTTAGGTGCAAGGTTAGGTTGTTTATTTGAGATGTTTCCTGTTTCTTAAGGTAGGATTGTATTGCTATAAACTTCCCTCTTAGAACTGCTTTTGCTGCATTCCATAGGTTTTGGGTCATCGTGTCTCCATTGTCATTTGTTTCTGGGTATTTTTTGATTTCCTTTTTGGTTTCTTCAGTGATTACTTTGTTATTAAGTAGTGTATTGTTTAGCCTCCATGTGTTTGTATTTTTTACAGATCTTTTCCTGTAATTTATATCTAGTCTCATAGTGTTGTGGTCAGAAAAGATACTTGATAGAATTTCAGTTTTCTTAAATTTACCAAGACTTGATTTGTGACCCAATATATGATCTATCCTGGAGAATGTTCCATGGGCACTTGAGAAAAATGTGTATTCTGTTGTTTTTGGATGGAATGTCCTATAAATATCAGTTAAATCCATCTTGTTTAATGTATCATTTAAAGCTTGTGTTTCCTTATTTATTTTCATTTTCGATGATCTGTCCATTGGTGAAACTGCGGTGTTAAAGTCCCCTACTATGAATGTGTTACTGTCGATTTCCCATTTTATGGCTGTTAGTATTTGCCTTATGTATTGAGGTGCTCCTATGGTGGGTGCATAAATATTTACAATTGTTATATCTTCTTCTTGGATCAATCCCTTGATCATTATGTAGTGTCCTTCTTTGTCTCTTGTAATAGTCTTTATTTTAACGTCTATTTTGTCTGATATGAGAATTGCTACTCCAGCTTTCTTTTGGTTTGCATTTGCATAGAATATCTTTTTCCATCCCCTCACTTTCAGTCTTTATGTGTCTCTAGGTCTGAAGCGGGTCTCTTGTAGACAGCATATATATGGTTCTTGTTTTTGTATCCATTCAGCTAGTCTGTGTCTTTTGGTGCGAGCATTTACATTTAAGGTAATTATCGATATGTATGTTCCTATTCCCATTTTCTTAATTGTTTTGTGTTTGTTATTGTAGGTCTTTCCCTTCTCTTGTGTTTCTTGCCTAGAGAAGTTCCTGTAGCATTTGTTATAAAGCTGGTTTGGTGGTGCTGAACTCTCTCAGCTTTTGCTTGTCTGTAAAGGTTTTATTTTCTCCATCAAATCTGAATGAGATCCTTGCTGGGTAGAGTAATCTTGGTTGTAGGTTTCTCTCCTTCATCACTTTAAATATGTCCTGGCACTCCCTTCTGGCTTGCAGAGTTTCTGCTGAAAGATCAGCTGTTAACCTTATGGGGATTCACTTGTGTGTTATTTGTTGTTTTTCCCTTGCTGCTTTTAATATGTTTTCTTTGTATTTAATTTTTGACAGTTTGGTTAATATGTGTCTTGGCATATTTCTCCTTGGATTTATCCTGTATGGGACTCTGTGTGCTTCCTGGACTTGATTAAGTATTTCCTTTCCCATATTAGGGAAGTTTTCAACTATGATCTCTTCAAATATTTTCTCAGTCCCTTTCTTTTTCTCTTCTTCTTCTGGAGCCCCTATAATTCGAACGTTGGTGCGTTTAATGTTGTCCCAGAGGTCTCTGAGACTGTCCTCAGTTCTTTTCATTCTTTTTTCTTTATTCTGCTCTGCAGTAGTTATTTCCACTATTTTATCTTCCAGGTCACTTATCCGTTCTTCTGCCTCAGTTATTCTGCTATTGATCCCATCTAGAGTATTTTTAATTTCATTTATTATGTTGTTCATTGTTGCTTGTTTCATCTTTAGTTCTTCTAGGTCCTTGTTAAATGTTCCTTGCATTTTGTCTATTCTCTTTTAAAGATTTTGGATCATCTTTACTGTCATTATTCTGAATTGTTTTTCAGGTAGACTGCCTATTTCCTGTTCATTTGTTAGGTCTGGTGGGTTTTTATCTTGCTCCTTCATCTGCTGTGTTTTTTTCTGTCTTCTCATTTTGCTTATCTTACTGTGTTTGGGGTCTCCTTTTTGCAGGCTGCAGGTTCGTAGTTCCTGTTGTTTTTGGTGTCTGTCCCCAGTGGCTAAAGTTGGTTCAGTGGGTTGTGTAGGCTTCCTGGTGGAGGGGACTAGTGCCTGTGTTCTGGTGGATGAGGCTGGATCTTGTCTTTCTGGTGGGCAGGTCCACGTCTGGTGGTGTGTTTTGGGGTGTCTGTGGACTTATTATTATTTTAGGCAGCCTCTCTGCTAATGGGTGGGGTTGTGTTCCTGTCTTGCTAGTTGTTTGGCATAGGGTGTCCTGGACTGTAGCTTGCTGGTCGTTCAGTGGAGCTGGGTCTTAGCTTTGAGATGACAGTCTCTGGGAAAGCTTTCGCCATTTGATATTACGTGCAACTGGGAGGTCTCTGGTGGACCAGTGTCCTGAAGTTGGCTCTCCAACCTCAGAGGCAGAGCACAGACTCCTGGCTGCAGCACTAAGAGTGTTTCATCCACACGGCTCAGAATAAAATGGAGAAAAAGAAGAAAGAAACAAACAAGGTGGGGGGAGAGAGAGAGAGAGAGAGAGGGAGGGAGGGAGGGAAGGAGGGAGGGAGGGAAAGGGAGAAAGAGAGAGAGAGGAGAGAGAAGGGAGGGAGGGAAGGAAGGAAGGAAGGAAGGAAGGAAATAAAGAAGATAAAATAAAGTTATTAAAATAAAAAATAATTAAGAAAAAAATTAAAAAAACACAAAACGGACGGTTAGAACCCTAGGACAAATGGTGAAAGCAAAGCTATACAGACAAAATCTCACACAGAAGCATATATATACACACTGACAAAAAGAGGAAAAGGGGGAAAAAATAATAAATCTTACTCTCAAAGGCCACCTCCTCAGTTTGGAATGATTCTTTGTCTATTCATGTATTCCACAGATGCAGGGTACATCAAGTTGATTGTGGAATCCGCTGCTTCTGAGGCTGCTGGGAGAAATTTCCCTTTCTCTTCTTTGTTCGCCCAGCTCTCGGGGCTCAGCTTTGGATTTGGCCCTGCCTCTGCGTGTAGGTCGCCAGAGGGTGTCTGTTCTTCGCTCAGACAGGACGGGGTTAAAGGAACAGCTGCTGCGGGGACTCTGGCTCACTCAGGCCGTGGGGAGGGAGGGGCAAGGAGTGTGGGGCGAGCCTGCGGCGGCGGAGGCCTGCGTGACGTTGCACCAGCCTGAGGCGCGCCGTGCATTCTCCCGGGGGAGTTGTCCCTGGATCCCGGGACCCTGGCAGTGGCAGGCTGCACAGGCTCCCCAGAAGGGAGGTGTGGAGAGTGACCTGTGCTTGCCCTCAGGCTTCTTGGTGGCGGCAGCAGCAGCCTTAGTGTCTCATGCCCGTCTCTGGGGTCCGCGCTTTTAGCCGCGGCTCACGCCTGTCTCTGGAGCTCCTTTAAGCAGCGCTCTTAATCCCCTCTCCTCGCGCTCCAGGAAACAAAGAGGGAAGAAAAAGTCTCTTGTCTCTTCGTCAGGTCCAGACTTTTCCCCAGACTCCCACCTGGCTAGCCGTGGCGCACTAACCCCCTGCAGGCTGTGTTCACACCGTCAACCCCAGTCCTCTCTCTGCACTCTGATGGAAGCCTGAGCCTCAGCTGCAAGCCCCACCCACCCCGGCGGGTGAACAGACATGCCTCTGGGGCTGGTGAGTGCCGGTCGGCACCGATCCTCTGTGCGGGAATCTCTCTGCTTAGCCCTCCACACCCCTGTTGCTGTGCTCTCCCCCTTGGCTCCGAAGCTTCCCCCTCCGCCACCCGCAGTCTCCGCCCGCGAAGGGGCTTCCTAGTGTGTGGAAACCTTTCCTCCTTCACAGCTCCCTCCCACGGGTGCAGGTCCTGTCCCTGTTCTTTTATCTCTGTTTAATCTTTTTTCTTTTGCCCTACCCAGGAACGTGGGGAATTTCTTGCCTTTTGGGAGGTCTGAGGTCTTCTGCCAGTGTTCAGTAGGTGTTCTGTAGGAGTTGTTCCACGTGTAGATGTATTTCTGGTGTAGCTGTGGGGAGGAAGGTGATCTCCACGTCTTACTCTTCCGCCATCTTCCCGATTCCCCCACCTTATTTTTTAAAAGAAAATTCTACATGTTACAGCAAAACTGCCCAGGTAACACAGGCTTTACCAACATATCCTAAGTATTACGTTGGCATTTCTTGCCATCTCATCTTAGTGGTTTTGATTATTCCCACAGCGTCTATGATCAGCAGTAGGACAAAGGCAAAGCTTAAAGTAAGATCCTATCACATGTAGCAAAATTAATATGTTAAGAATGAACACACATGCATTTTCTCAGGAATATAATCAGGGAACTTCTTTCTTTGGAAATATGATTTGTTATTTTATAATATAGATGGGAAGTACAGTCTTGTTTGTAGGAAGTAAAATATGTGTATGTTTTGCTTTTTGCCCTACTAAATCATCTCTAAAAGCCAGACGTTCTGGAAGAACAATTTATAATGAGTCATTCTTTAAAATTTCTCCTGAATGAGAATACTGAATTTCTCTGCAGGGCTAAATAAAACTTCAGTATTTGTAGTACCAAGTATTTACCAGGGTCCCCAAATTTATCCAGTCACCTTTACTATTTAGAATCTCATGCATAGAATAGTGACACAAGAATTGTATACCGTTCTTTTGACAATGTAGCTTCTTAAATCTTTTGAATCTGTTTTAAAGTTATATCAGTAGATAACAGCAATTAGTTCAGCTCTTTTTGTAGAAACCGTAATAGACGCTTGAGGCTTTTCCCTATATGTGTGGCTTCTCTGGCACAAACAAATCTATTTGGCATCTTCTTCAGAAGGTAGTGTCTGTATGTAGACTATGAACTTTATGTAAAAATAATTCTCACCTATAGTTTAATGGAATTGTTATCACACAATAAGAGTAAATTTTCTGAATTATGGTATGAAACATTAAAGGGGTTTTCTTTTTCGTTTTTAATTTTTATAGTATAGTAGGAATCCTGTTTTCCCTGTGAAAATAAAATAACTAATATTTAGTAATGTTTTTAAAGTTTGTCTTCTGTTAACATGCAATACGTTTGCTGGCCCCTAAGGTCCTGGACACCTTTTCTAGTCACTTCCCTCCATACCCTGTCCGATCTCAAGGCCAAATTTCTAGACCACTGTATTCATCTTACTATCCTCATAACTGTTGTGTTTCCAAAATCTTAAACTCTTTATCTGAAATCATCTGTCTTCCCCACCTTCAAATGCCCTCACTGGCATTGTTACTGAACCTAGCTCTTGACCTCCCCTCCCATTTCAAACTCCTCCCTCATCCCCTCCCATTAACTTCTATACTACCTCTATTCCTCCACCACCAATGACTTTAGAGCTTTGAGCTCCCTTAATAGGTTATTTTGTAGCTGGCTTTCCTTTGTTGCTTATCTAGCCTGGACATATTCATCACTCATTTCAGTCGTGCTCTTATCAGACTTTCTATTCTTTTTTTTTTTTTTTTTTTGCGGTACGCGGGCCTCTCACCGTTGTGGCCTCTCCCGTTGCGGAGCACAGGCTCCGGACGCGCAGGCTCAGCGGCCATGGCTCACGGGCCCAGCCCCTCCGCGGCACGTGGGATCCTCCTGGACCGGGGCACCAACCTGTGTCCCCTGTATCGGCAGGCGGACCCTCAACCACTGAGCCACCAGGGAAGCCCCAGACTTTCTATTCTTTTGTTCCCCTTAATCGTCCATCACAGAAAATTTGCCGTTGAACTCAGGGATTAGTGCAAGCATATTATTTGTCTTGTCCTCATGTCATTTGCTGAGGACTGCTAGAGAAACATTACAGAGCCATGCTGATCAGGTCCATTAGGGCTATGAGTATAGAAGCTTCCCTCCTAACTGCATACTTAATAATGCCTGACAGTCTTTTTCTTTTCTGCTTATTGTCTCCAGTTACTCTTTTTTTTGACGTGGCTGTTCTGGTGTTATCAAGCTCAGATGACATCCACAGATGTCTCGGACTATTTCCTGACTGAGAAAAAAAGTCAACAATGACAAAATGCCTTAGCTGCCTCTCCTCAACCTCTAACACAGATCCTTCACATTCAGTGATACTAGTATTTGTCTCTCTTTAATTTCTCTCATTTCAGAAAATGAAATGCTTTTGATCTTTTTGGGTTAGTTCTCCAACCACGTTCTTGATCTCTTTTCCTCCCACGTACTCTAGGATCTTAATTCATCAAACTTTCCCTCACTTTCTTGGATCTGCAAATACTCCTTTCCCACAGAACCTTTCTTAAAGCAAACTAAAATGTTTACTTGTCCCTGTCATAAATAATCCCTCCTGCAATGCTATATTTCCTGAAAGTTAAATTCCCATCTTTGTCCTATTCACATTCATACTTTAAAAATGACTGATTTCCCCATTTCTCACTGAGCACTTTGCCCACTGTAATCCATCTTCTTTTATTTCATCCATTTACTCAAATGCTCTTTGGAGTATTGACTATCGTACTCCCTATATGTCTGTTCCAGTGGACTTTCCCTAGAGTTTATTTACCTGGACATTTAAAAATCATGCACATGGGACCACCATGGCATTCTTTTTTTTTTTTTTTTTTTTTTTTTGCAGTACACGGGCCTCCCACCGCTGTGGCCTCTCCTGTTGTGGAGCACAGGCTCCGGACGCGCAGGCTCAGCAGCCATGGCTCACGGGCCCAGCCGCTCCGCGGCACGTGGGATCTTCCCGGACCAGGGCACGAACCCGTGTCCCCTGCATCGGCAGGCGAACGCTCAACCACTGCGCCACCAGGGAAGCCCCACCATGACATTCTTAAAACTCTCTCCTTCTTTCTATAAGTTGAACTCTTACTTCTTCTCCTACATGACTACTGATAAATCTATTCATTGAACAAAGTGATCAGTCCTTTTTATTTGGCCTGTCCCTTCAGTGCTGGTATATTCTCCCTGGTTCAACCCTTGGCAATTTACTTGTGCAATTTGACATTTTTTCAAATGTGAAAAGTGACCTTGTTGGATCTCGGTGTTTTGTCTGAGATTGTTTATATTCACAAGAGAACATAACACCCTTAGCTGTGAGTGCCAGGTCAGCTCCTAACAACACCAAACCCTTGCTGTTGAGTCAGCCAGTTCCTGGGTATAAGTGGCTGTTTTTCTCTTTTTCAGCAGCACCAGTGGTAGTGATGCCCGTAACAGATAATACATTTGGTGCTTTTGCTGGTAATGTTTTAATTGATTGATATATATTAAATCTTTTAATCCTCACAACACTACAAGGTAGGTACTATGATTTTTCTCTGTTTTACAGATGAGGAAATTAAGACCCCAGGAGGGGGAGTAACTTAAGACAGTGACAAAACTGATAATTTGTAGAGACCAGCTATATCAGCTACGTCTTACATACCATTGCATAGCTTCCCAACTGCACTTGTCTCCAGGACTTGGCCACTTATTTTGCATTAGCTTCCTTGTGGTTGATTCTCACAGGCACAGCTCAGCAGTATCTTGTCTTCTGCACATGCATGCTGTATTTCTCTTGCTTCCTGCCCCAGGTCATCTCTGCTGCCACTGAGGGTTGCTTGGTTATCTCTGTATGAGCAAGCTGGAAGGAGAATTAAAGGATAATTGTACATGAAAATTAAAGGTTTTGGAGTGAATATTTCACTAATGTTGTTGAGACCTTGTTGAATAGTCTCCTTTTCTTCTTCTGCATGGACTGTCCTGAAATGCAAAGTTTAAATGGCCTCTTAGAGGATTCTCCTTCAATCAGGATGTCAAGTGTGCTTGATTTAATATTGAATGATTGCTTTCCCTACATCAATGACTCACTCACATTTCTCCTCACTTCAGCTTCCCTGGAATTGTACTCCCTAATAAGCTAGTAGTATACAAGCTTTTACACCAGGTTTTGCTGTTTGGAGAAGCCAGGCAGTCTGAATCCAGAGTGTGAAAACTCCACCTGGATTGTCCAGTCTCCTTGCTTATCCAATAGAGCATAGAGGTTGCAAACCTCAGCTTTAAGAGAAAATAAATCTCAGTTGTAGCCTGGATATTGCCTCTTATAAGCAGTGTGACTTTGAGCAATTTATTTGATCTTTCTTACCCTGTCTTAAAAATTGTGGATAACAGTACAGTTGACACTTCAGCAACACAGGTTTGAACTGCACAGGTCCACTTATACTGGATTTTTTTCAATAAATATGTACTACAGTACATGCAGTGGGAGGTTGGTTGAATCAGTGGATGTGGAACCACAGATACAAAGGGCTGATGGTAAAGTTATACGTGGAGTTTTGACTGTTTGGGGTGGGGAGGTCAGTGCCCCTAAGCCCTACGCTAGTTCAAGGCTCAACTGTACTAACTTTAAATAGCACTACCTCCGTATCAACAGTTATGACTAATTTAATAATGTTTGCTCTGACTAGCACACTAACACATGATAGCATACAGATCTTCCTCAACTTATGATGGGGTTATGTCTCAGTAAACCCATTGTAATTTGAAAATATTGTAAGTCGGAAAATGCATTTACTACACCTAACCTACTGAGCATCTTAGCTTAGCCTAGCCTGCCTTAAACGTGTTCAGAACACTTAAATGAGCTTACTGTTGAGCAAAATGGTCCAACACAAATCCTATTGTATAATAAAGTGTTGAATATCTCATTTAATTTATTGAATACTGTACCAAAAGTGGAAAAACAGAATGGTCATATGGATACAGAATGGTGGTAAGTGTATTGGTTCTCTACCCTCATGATGGCATGGCTGACTGGCTGCTGCGGTTCGCTGCCACTGCCCAGCATCACAAGAGGGCATTGTACCACATATTGCTAGCCCAGGAAAATCAAAATTCAAAATTTGAAGTATGGTTTCTACTGAATGCATATTGCTTTTGCCCCGTCGTAAAGTCAAAAACTTTTCAGTCAAGCCATCATAAGTCAGGGACTATTGGTGTAAGGATTATCTTTATTATCATTGTTAATATCCCTCCAAACTTGCTCCTCCTCCTGTGTTTCAATGTTTGTTAGTGTTAACGCTATAACCTACCTCCCAAACTAAACAAATCTTAAGGAAATCACTGCCCCTTCCATCTGCTTCAGCCCTTTCTCCCTGAAAATTTCTACCACATCATTTCTCAGTAAAGCAGTACTTATTTTACCTCTCAGATTTCCTCTCACATGAATTTTTAAAATTAACCTTGCTATCTTCATTTTGATAGTCCTAGCCCAGGTCTTTCCAGCATCTCACCATAATTTGCAATAGCAGCATGCCAAGCCAAATGATTTTCCTTGCCTATTCTCTTTCTTTCATCACAGTCTATCCTTTACTGAGTTTTTTAAACCACAGCCACATTTCAACACTAGTACTACTGGACTGTAATTGATACTTATTTCTCTATGGTTCTCAAGGGTTTATCAACCTTGGCCCTTTTGACATTTTGGGATGGATAATTATCCATTGTGAGGGAAAATATTTGTTGTGTGTGCAAAATGTCCTTTACATTATAGGATGTTTAACAGCATCTCTGGCCTCTATCCAGTGGATGGCAGTAGAGCCCTCTCCCCAGTCATGACAAAGAAAAATGTCTCCAGACATGGCCTTAGGTCCCCTGAGGGGAAACTCATCCTGACTGGACATCCTTTATGGACAGAGGTTGTGTTTTATTGACAGAAATTTCTGACCCAAAGTACCGTGTTTGAAATCTGACAGATGTTCAAGGAATGCATGAATAAATGAATGAGATTCTTTCTAAAGTCTTCATTTTTAATCTCAAGGGCCACCCTTTTGTCTGTGCTTCCATAGCTTTTGCATTTTGCTGTGCATGTATCCTTTTCCCCAGTTACACTGTGTGATTTCCTTATATCCTCAGCACCCATAGAATGAATGGAATATAGTAGGTTCTCAATAAATACTCAATTACATTTAATTAGTAAATTAGCATTTATGAATATGTTCAGACCACACATTTTTAAGGTACTATATAATAACAACTGTATCCTATCACATCATGCAAGATTTCCCTTTGTGGTACTTATGCCAACTATAATTAACACTAATTATGTACTTGTTTAATATCTGTCTCTGTAAGTTATGTGAGAGTGAAGACCATGGCTGCCTTTTTTTTGTTTTGCCTCCCAGGTGGCTGAACAGAGAATCTCGTGCAGAGTACATAGTCAGTAGATTGTAAATCCTTGTCCAATGAATGAATGCATTAAACAAATTTATACTGCTGCCAAATGAAACAGAAAATTTATGTTCTTGGAGAATTTGGCTCAGTATATGTATCATGGTTCACTGATTTATATGATGCAGCAGTATTTGAACCTATATTATGCAGTTTTAGAAAGTTTCATCTTTGTCAAATTAGTGAAAAAGTAATTTGCCCCTCTAAATCACTTCACAAAATAGAGAACTTGAGGCTGTCATAAGTCAGTACAGTTGTTTGATATCCCGGGCTTCCAATCTCCTGTAGCTCAACATGTTCATTTTTTTCTAGTACTAATGAATTAGCCCACAATCTTAATTGACATATTGACCTTGAAAACTCCAGAAAATGATCTCATCTGCCAGCTTCATTATCTATGACTTTATTAGCCAAGGAAATTTGACAATAAAACATGAAACAGTCATAATTCATCTACATACTGATGCCATACATTATACTTCTATCAAATAAAGTAACCAGTGTAATCCTGAACACTGGATCTCACAAAAATATTTTGGTCTCATACTCCAAATATAATGGCTTTGTTCTGTTATTGTCTGAAACTACCTATTAACCCATACTTTTTTAAATCTCAAAAATGAATGTTGTATAAGCATTTCAGAATATTGTTTAAAACCTTAAATTTAGTGTCTTTTGAAGAATGTTCCCACATCAGAGGAAGCCAGCATGCTATCTTAAAGAATATTAAAACTAAGAAGAAAAAAAAAATTCTCATACATATTGCTGTGTATCTTCTTTACTTACCATGGATTCCTGTAGTTCCCAGTGGGGATCCCAATTTTAGAATATGCAGTAGACAACTGTACTATAGAAGCTAAAGCTCAAAATTGTTCAGGAGAAGCTGAGATATGGCCTTTCATTTGACAAGAAATTGAAAGCAAAGAAATCATAGGAAATAGCCTATAATAAATGACCTCTGATGGAAGTATTCCATGTTTTTTATTAACTGACTTAGAAAGTTCTGATGGAAGTATTATGCCAAAACAAATTTGAAAGCGATCCTAACCATAAACAGTCATATTAGGTACCTATTGACTCTTTTATACCATTCATAACTTAATAAAAAAGACAGCCATTTCTCACAAAAGTGTATGACAGTGTTCCCAATAGGGAGTAAAAATTGCAAAAGTAGTAAATTGTCATTTCAACTTAAAAGCTGCCTATATATATATATTATATATATATAATATATATATATATATTTTTTTTGTTGTTGTTGTTGTTGTTGTTGTTGTACGCGGGCCTCTCACTGTCGCGGCCTCTCCTGTTGCGGAGCACAGGCTCCGGACGCGCAGGCTCAGCGGCCATGGCTCACGGGCCCAGCCGCTCTGTGGCATGTGGGATCTTCCCGGAGTGGGGCACGAACCCGTGTCCCTTGCGTCGGCAGGCAGACTCTCAACCACCGTGCCACCAGGGAAGCCCAAGCTGCCCATATTTATGTGGACGTTTTATTTTAGCCGAGAGTGCCCCTATTATGCGTGCCTTCATTCCTTTTCAGCTTCTAACAAATACCCAAGTATTTTCTGGGACATAAAGTGAGTTATTATTTTGTTTATTTCCAGTGCCAATAGAGTCAAATTCAAATTTCCAAGATACTAACGGTTGGTCTAATGTCTCCCTTTCTAATCTCACTCCCATTTGTCTCTCTATTCCTGTCCTTGCAACTCTAAACAATACGAAAGCACCCATAGTGCCTTAACATGCAGGATTTCTGGTTGTGCTGTTGCCTCTGCCTAAAATGAAGCCCTCACTGTTTGTGCCCCTGAAAAACTCTTCTTTGCCCTTCAGATGTCATCTCAAGCCAACACTCTTCCTCTCTGAAGCTGTCATTGCCTCTTCCAGGCAGACTTAGGGGCTCATTCCTCCACATACTTCACTCCTGCTTTGACCATTTCCCTCCACTCTTTCTACTGTAGAAAGCAAATTATCAGAGGTGTTAGTGTTAACATCAGTGGACCCGGAAGTGCCACTTGCCTCTGTACTGAGCAGAGCGCATTTAGGACATGTGTTTAATTCTTGACTCTTGCCGAGCAACATTGATGAATCAGAGCACAGAGGAAAAAAAAGACCTTACAGCCATTATCATATGTGCTTCCATTTCTGCAGCTATAAAATGGTGATAATAATATCTGGTACTTTTATAAAACTGCAGTAAAATAACACATAAAAATGCTTTGTTACCTTCAAAAATAAATTTTCATAAAAGTGTTCCATGCCTATTTTCCAACTTCACTCTCCTATTTACTGCCCACTGTCTTGAAAAAATAGACTCCCCTATGTGCACTCATTTTCTCTGGTTATAAACAAACTTGTAACAAAATTACTATCTTTTATCTTTTATTTTTATGTTATTTTTATCTCCTTGATTGAATATAAGCTTTTAATGGCAGTTATTTGTGAAATTATTTCCATATTCTTTAATTCTCACACATTAATACTAAGCCCATAATACACAGTCTTTGAAGGAATATGAAGAAGAATAGAAAAAAATGAGTTTCCACCAAGGGAAAACATTATTGTGTTCTTTCAAATAGCTAAAGGGCTATCATGCAGAAGACTTGTAACTTCATTCTGTGTAGCTCCAAATAGTAGCTCAAGGAAAAGCGTGGGTAGCAGATTTCATATAAGTACTGGAAGGATACTGAAAACTTTAGAAAAAGAAACACACGTGGTCTTTTATCCCAGTATCTAAATAACCTCTGCTAATTGAAATACAAGAAAGTAGTTCATACAAATGATTAGAAAATAGAAATAATTAAAAAGGTATAAACTAAAAAGCCTAGTCTCATCTTTCTGGAAACCACTATTTATAGTATCCTTCAGGAAGGTGTTCTGCATCTAAGTGTACATATATGATAGGTACATCCTTAAAATATTTTACACTGAAGGTATTCTCCCTGTTCCCTGTTCTGAACCCTCTCTCTTTGATATACATATCTAATCTCCAATTGGTTCCTTATTGGTGGATATTAAATTATTGAGTTTATTTGATAATGTGTATAGTGTTGTCATGAGCAGTCTTGTGTATGGATACTTTGAAGTATCTTGGGGATTTTTTCTAAAAATTTAATGTTAAAAGGAAACCAAAGAAATGGCCTTTCTTGTGAGGTAACAATGTGTTCATCAGTGTAACTTTTGAGCCTTTTCTTTAGGATATTCCTGCATTGGAAGTGAAGCTAGACTAAGTGATTCCTAAGACCTCTTCATAATTCTAACATGATAATTAACAAATATATTTGTTGCTATTTACACCAAGCAGTGCTTCTCAAACTTAGCTGTGTATTACAGTCATTTGGGGAGGTTTTAAAAAATAATAATGCTCTGGTCCCAGCCCTGAAGAATTAGGTCAGAACCTCTAGAAATGGGTCTCGGGCTTCTTTAAAGTTCCTGGGTTATTCTGATGCCCATTCAGGGTTGAGAATTACTGACATAAAGGTCAAGTTATTAACATTGTCTATGAGTTTAAAAAAAAAAGAATGGCAGCAGCAAAGGTACAAGAGCTTTAAGGAATTGATTTTCATCTCTTCTAGTAAAATGTGGGGAGTATGACAGTAATTTAAAGAGTAGAAACACACTAGAGAGAACCTTAGGAAATGCCAGTACAAGAGTTTGGTAAATGCTGATTATTTTCTCAGAGAAAATACTCCTCTTTTTTGCTTTTCTCTCTCCCTGTGCCATACACAGAGGAGGAAAGGGTCCATATCTGCCTGCACTCTTTCTCATTGCTATTCATGGGTCCAAGGAAGCTGAGACGGGCATCTCAGTTTATTTAATCAGTGGTTCTCTACAAGAAGGTTAGGAATCATCTCTGTGTATCAGAACTGATATGTAGCAATGTCCATCAGAAGAGATTAGTAGGCTTCTGTCAGGGTAGATGCCTCAGGGTAGAATGAAACCTGAAGCAGGGTTAAGTAATTGGGTTCTTGTTCAATAAAAGTGCTTGTTTGTGCCTTGTAATGAAAGATCTTTGGTGCAATAGATGTCTGAATTCAAATACCCTTTGGATTTTCTGATGGATAAAGAGATAAGGGTGAAAGGGATTTAATTTAAAACTACTGAAAAACTTTAAAGAGATTAGAAAAATTGGTAAATGCACTTTCCTTTTTAAAATCAGGAAGAATCCTATCAGGACCAGTTATTTTTTTAAAAAATTGACAATAAAACTTTTTTGTTTTGTTCCTACTCCCTTTTTTTTCTTTTTCTGTTTGTCATCATTAACTGACCTTTAAGACTTAGGTTATGAAGAAGATAATGGAGAAACTGTTATATCCCAGCCCATGTACGCTAACCTGAATTTAGGAAGTGGTAGCACTTTTGGGTCTCACTGGAGTGTCACAGAAAATCTGTAGACAGAACACTGGTGAATAGATTTATTTCCATAAAGTCAATACTCACTAGTGTATCTAAGCTTCTGTTAAAAAAATTGACATTTAAACTAATATTTTTAAGAAGGTACTCTAAAAACATATCTAAAAAATTCATGTGAGCCATCAGAGCAGTGTAGGTGCGAAGAGGGTGGTATTTGGTGAAACATATTAATCCTAATAAAATCATTCATGTTTTGGGTTTTTTATAACTTTGTCCCAGCTAATTTTAATAAGTGATTATTTGAATCTGTTTACTTTCTTTGAGATAAAAAAATTCTGTTAGAGAAATGAGTAATAAAAAAGCCTTTTTCGGGACTTCCCTGGTGGCGCAGTGGTTGGCAGTCCGCCTGCCGATGCAGCGGACATGGGTTCGTGCCCCGGTCTGGGAAGATCCCCCATGCCGCGGAGCGGCTAGGCCCGTGAGCCATGGCCGCTGAGCCTGCACGTTCAGAGCCTGTGCTCCGCAACGGGAGAGGCCACAACAGTGAGAGGCCCTCGTACCGCAAAAAAAAAAAAAAAAGAATAAAAAAAAGCCTTTTTCTTTTCATTCCACTCATTTTATCTAATCTGATTAAATAAAAGCCTTTATTTGGGGAAAAGAAAGTTGTCAATTCACAACTCAAAGGAGAGGGAAAAAAAAGAAAATCTCTTGACTGACCATGATCTGTATTTAAACTCCCTTTACTACATGGCGTGTTCAGAGTGTTTTGATCTCTGGTGCAAATCACATACCTCTTTTCCTCTCAGCCTCTCCATTTCACATCCATGTGTCATACTTCTTAACGCTCTCTTCACTGGGTGATCTAGATATTCCCACTTCATATACTTTTGTTCTTTCCTCAGGTTTTCCCCCCTTTCCTCCCTTCTCTCCTATGGAGATATGTGTGTGTGTGTATGTGTGTGTGTGTGTGTGTGTGTGTGTGTGTATGTATATATATGAAATATCAAGACCATTCTGTGAGTCACAGCTCTAACAAATAGATGCTTGTTGAAATGAGCTTATCCTTGGGGTTGTCTGGCAAGCCACATAAGACGGCAGAGCTAGGAAGTAAGAACACTGGCTTGAAGCAAAAGTTCAGCTTAAAAATTTGTGTGTAAGTCTTGGCAGCTCCTAAGCACTTTACAGATACATTTTCTTTCAGCACAGGGTCAAAGGCACAACAGATGATGCATAGCAGTGCTGAAGGTGGGAGTGTCTCCTGATGAAAAACATCGCTCACAGCCTGTGGGTATCATGTGAGAGGCTGAATTAGTAATACTTTTAAAAAGAGACAAGTGAGTTCTGGAGAGTAACCTTTTTTTAAAAAAACTATTCAGGAGTTGGACTTCCCATTTATCTCTAAATGAGGAAGGAGACTTCTCCCTTTTCCCTAACTCTTGACTTCATTTTGGAACTGACAAGTTTAAACAGGATGAGAATCAGATTGCCTCTGCCTATCTCATTCTTTCGACTCAAGCCGACAATGTAATTAATGTTGCTGTAGGAGAAAGAAAAAGCATTCTTGAGGAGAACTTGTTTCCTCCTTGTCTTCTACAGATACTATTCTTGAGAGAGTAGGTGGTCTTTTTGACATATTAGTAGGGGAGGTATCACACACAAACACCCTTGATGAATTTGTGTGTGTTAATTTGTAGTTAAGCCAAAATTGCCTGTGTCTTTTTATAATTTTATGGTACACAGAAATTGGTAATTATCATACTTTAAAAAAGTAGCATTGAAAGCAAAAGAAAAGAAATTACACAAACACATTCATGCATGTAGTTTCTTCAGCTGGCCTCCCCTATAATATATGATTTTCTTTAGCACATTTATTTTCTGATTGTATTTCTCTGGGGAAATTAGCTAAGTGTTAGTTATACCAATAGTTATCTGGCATCTGTTATAACTAGTTCCCCTCAGTTTAGAGTTTTATTTCTTCTTCCTTAGATTATCAAAATAGTCTTTTAACATCATTCCTACAAATCCGAGTAGACTTCCTATCTTCTCTTGTTAGTCAGGTTTCCTGCTCAAGATCCTTCAGTTTCTCTTAGTTACCAAATCAATGACGAATGCCTTATCCTGGCACTCAAGGTTGTCCATAGCTAGACTCAACATATTTGCTTCAATCTCTGGTTTCTAATTAAATTATTTAATGGGAGTATTCAGGCCTTGCCTGTGATATTCAGTCAGCACGGGTTGCTTTTGTGGTCCACATATTTACTATTCTGCTCATTTATCAAGACCCAGTTTAAATGCCATTTCATCCATAATGTTTTTTTCCTTTTTCCCTTCATTTACTCTTCCCAGCGTCCCGTACCCACCATCTACTACTACCATGGAGACACCATTGTAATTTTTTTTTTCTGCGTTTGTTTTGGTACTATTACAAATGCCTAATACCCTGTGATGTATTTATTATTCATATGCATACCTGCCTGCCTTGCAAGCATCACAAAATAGGAGTAGAGTTTCTTTTTATACACAATATACTTAAATAATTTTTTAAGATACATTGAGTGGTTTAAATATTTATTATAGGGAATACATATAAAGTCTTTTTCTTACCTTCATTTTTTAAAAGGCCTGATTAGACTATTATGAGAAAAATTTATTGAGAATGCATTTGATGCCTTCTGTAGACAAACTTACATTTTGTCAAGAAGACAAACCCACATCTATTCTCAAAGGCAGAAAATTTTCTTATTTTCTCTCCAGTAATAATGGGAAACACATTAACCTCCCATTTTTTTGTCAAAAGTGGAATGGTGTTATTTATCATGCGTTGATTTGTCTCTGAACCTACAAAGGTGGTTTGGCTATTTACAGTCAGTGTAAGATGTTAGATATGTTCAGGGTTGCAGATGAGGACCATTACAATAAGTCCCTTCGGAACACTTAGGTATGGCAAAGGGTCATATCATACAAGTAATTATGGATGAAAAAGAAAGATAATATGGAAAGATATAAGGTGGCCTTAAACATAAGCTACCTTCTAATGCAGTTGATGTCATACCATTCTCTATAGAAATCTATGTAGAATCAAATTCCAGAATTTTCATTTTGTGATCATAATTGCAATTTGAAATGGTTTCTGTTTGTAATAGGAACCAATATTTGATCTTGTGGATCCTAAGTATACTAGAACTATTTAAGCATTTATAATTTGGGAAAACTGAGGAATATGACAATTATGAATCTTTTTTTTTTCAGCTTTAGTTTTTCTGAGATATATTTAATGTACATTGTGAGTTAATTATAAATATTAATTTTGTTCTAAGGAATATGTAATTGATTATTTAGAGTATACAGTAAAATAATCAACAAAATGGTCTTGATACATATATTCTGTATACAAGTCAAAACAATACAGAGTCCACTTGCTTGGAATGAGGATGTACCATGATTCAAATAAATTGTTACAAAAGGGGACTTCCTTGGCAGTCCAGTGGTTAAGGCTTCGCCTTCCAGTGCAGAGGGTGTAGCTCAAGGAGCTATGATCCCACATGCCTCCCAGGCAAAAACCCAAAACATAAAACAGAAGCAATATTGTAACAAATTCAATAAAGACTTAAAAAAAGTAAATTGTTACAAAATATTTGATGTTATCTAATCTTTAATCAAAAGCTAACTTGCTGTTACTTTTTACATGAAAGTATCTTTATTTTAATAGATTTTATTTTATTATACATTCATATAATAAACATTAATATTAATAAGTATTATCAATATTTACTGAGTTAATGCAAATAAAGCACTTAGCAAACTGTGTTCTACAAAGGAAACACTCAGTAAAAGTTTCTCATTGCTATTAACATTACTTATTTTAATGACTGAATGGTATTGCATGTAATTTATTTAACAGATCCCCTAATAGACATTGCTCCTAAATTTCTAATTGAATTTTAATTGGGTTTTCTGATTCAAGTTGTTTGGTAAATCAATAAAATTTTATGAGATTTTCAAATAATTTATAATAAAACATGATACACTATATATAAAAACTGTACTAAACCAAAATCCATTTTTATTAAATATCTTAAATTTTATTTATTAAATATTTATTTCCATTTATTAAATACTTTTATTAAGAAATTTTTGCAGAGGAGAATGACCTTCATAAAGATAAATAACATGAATAAAACCTTCACATCCATCTTTTATTATCCTCCTTTTTATTCAAGTGAACTTGTGATCAAAAGGGGAGGAGCCTCCTCTCACAAGGAACATACAGTTTAGTGGGCGTAACACATTAAACTAATAACCACTAAAAATTCCTTCTCTTATTACATTTTCTTTCACAATAAATAACTACTTATAAAATTAAATATTTAGGGCTTCCCTGGTGGCGCAGTAGTTGAGAGTCCGCCTGCCGATGCAGGGGACACAGGTTCGTGCCCCGGTCCGGGAAGATGCCATATGCCACGGAGTGGCTGGGCCCATGAACCATGGCCGCTGAGCCTGCGCGTCCGGACCCTGTGCTCTGCAATGGGAGAGGCCACAACAATGAGAGGCCTGCTTACTGCAAAAAAACAAACAAACAAAATATTAAACTTTTAGACATTCCTGTATTGCTTTCCACAAGGGTGATCACTACGGCCTTGTTATTATAAACAGCTGTGACCATGACCGTTAGGGGCTGTTTCCTGCGGAGCTAGTGAAGACCTTCCCTGGCCTTTACACCCACACAGTGTGTTGTGATCTTGTAAGTGCTTCATACTCTATATTAAATCATTTTCTCTGTAAAATACCTAGAATGGCTTTACAATTTTTACAATTTTCCCAATTGACCACTGACTGACATACTTTATTTGTAAATTTTAACAACAACATAGTAAAATTTTGCAGTGTGTATGATCTGGTTGGATAAAGGCACACCTCCAGCCAGGACTTCTATGTACACCCCCCAAAATTAGAGAATTACAAAAATTTGGAAATCCTCTTTGCAACTCCCAAATTTAATCACTTACTTATTTGGATGAAAAGTTTTGTCCTTATCAGTCTCCTTTTTCTGTTATCTTTCTTCATATAATACTCACTTCAGTACTTCAGTTACCAAAGTTTCCTTGCTTCAGAACCATTTTTTGGAGCTGCTTTCTAAATGTTTCTTTTTGGTTGTCAAAATCAAGCCATCATTTGTAAATATCAGAGCCATCATTACCACCTATATGCATATTATTTATCCAGTTCACTGTGTATATTAATGATATCAATATTTTTCATGCTTCAAAAGCAGAAACATTTAAAAAAAAAAAACTTCTCTTTTGCCTTGCTGCCACCGAATCATGACAACTATTTGTTAAAAACCTATTACAGCTAAATCTTTCTTTTTTATTTTAATTGTCATAATGCCAGCCACTTGACGAGGTGACTTCTGCTAAGTAGGTAAGAATTGCAATGCTAGTAATTGTGAATTGTGCTGGAGTACCTGCAACTCAAAGATGCTGTGAACTGTTGGTGCATACAACTGTAAAGATGTTAGAGAATTGTTTTAAGGCCAAAAGAAATACAGTAAAGGGGAAGAAAAGAGTGGGGGATAGAAATATTTGTCGAAAACCTATTGGCATTCCATAGGTTGTTTTAATTACTCAGTAATATCTTCATTAATCAATGAACCCTATGAAAGCATGATCCATATATATTTACTCTAAACAATACCCAGTGCTTGGTACGTAGCAGAGGCTCACTGAATATTTATTGAATGACTGAGTGAACATTGTAAACATAATGTCCCAAAGGAATTGATAGCTTGATCACACTCTACAATGGTCAGAATAGCTGGACAATTACATTATTTCTGATGTAATATTAACAAATTGAAATGTATGTTTACTATAGCCCATGTTGTATAAGTATCATATCTGTTTGTATTGCCTGTCTCTTGTACTATACTTTGATTTACACTGTTTCATTTATCTCTGTATCCTTGGTGCTCGCACACAGCACATCATTGACACAACTAAATCCTTGTTTTGTGGATGAATATGTTCAGGTAGAATGCCAAGCTGATCATGACAGTGTCTGAAGAAAGGTTGAGAACTTAAGGGTATTCAGTATGGAATGGGGAAGAAAATAACATGATGTTTTTTAAAATATTTAAAATGTTTTAATATGGAAGGAATATTAAACTTGCTTTATATTATATCATATTCTTGAAACTGAGCCAACAGGTGTAAATTCTGGCAGCAAAGAGAGAAGTATGAAACATGAAGCTGAGTAGTATTATGCTTATTTTTGGCAATGCACAGACTTATTTAAATATATCTTATTTAATTTTATAATAACAATATATAGATAATATAGTATATACATGTTAACAGTTGCATTAATAAATATGACACTAATTTCCGTAGCAAACACAGCAGTTATTATATTTATCATTCAGTATAGGATTATAAATATATTTATAATTAAGTAAAATTTAAAGATGTTCTTAATTGTCAGCCAACTCCTATATGGTAATCTAGAGACCCAGGGTCTTCATATTGTAGCTTTTCACTCTTCTATAGCCTAAAGACCTTTGCATTTAGCAATGAATTGAGAAGAACATGGAAGATTATATTTGGGTAGTTTTAAGAGCTAAAAGGCAGTGTACATCATTCTCACTCAGGTTGTTTTGAAATCAGTCTCATTGCCACAATGTAACTTCCTGAGAAAGGCACTCAGGCTGTGTGCAACAGGAGGAAGAAGAGTTTAGAATGCATGCATATATCCAGTCTCTATTAGTATATAATTATCTAAGACTTGGAATTTAAGTAGGGTTCTGTCTAATGCCAGAATCACCAAATTCTGCTATGGTATGGTGTCATCATTTAAGTACCAAGAGCTAGTTGTATGTAAACAGATCCCAGATAGCCCGTTACCAGACTTGTGGTTAGAGCCATCACCACCACCATATGTGAATTATCTCCCCTGACTTTGTTCTTTGTGTTAATGAAATGTAGAGGTGATATTTATATTAGGTAGCCTCTCAGACAGAATGACCTCTAAGGTCCATATAACTTCAAAGTTAAATGCCCAGCTCTGGGTTCTACTTTGCTTAATAGGCAATGAAGCGACCTTGAATATTTTTAATGAAGGGAATGGCTGGATAAAATCTATGTTTTAGGAATATTATTCTCATCTGTTGCAGTGTACATTCAACTCTATAAAACAGAGTGACTGAGATTCAATAGTCTTTTTTGTGAAGAACAGTAAAATATTAAATACAGTTAATTGAAAGAGAATTAAATTATTTTACTTCATTTAGTATGTACTGATAAATAATCCTTAATAATTTAAGGACTAGTCCAGATTGCTACCATGTGTGATCTCTAAAATATTTTAATTCCACTTATGTATCTAATTTGTATTTGATGAGTTTGATTCTTATATTTAAGGAACAGAAAAAAAGAAATAGTTAAATTGGCATAATAGTTCTTTCTGTCCTTTCTTTGAGATTTCTATTTAAAAAGTCAATAAACTCTTATTATTACTAATTAAAACATTGTACTGAACATGCATTCATCTATTTTTTTCCAATTAAGGAAGTTTCCCTTTATGGTAATCAGTGCTATATTTTTATTTCCATAAGAATTTTTATCCTATAAACTTTCCATGA
The DNA here is from genome assembly GCF_949774975.1 of Lagenorhynchus albirostris. Classification (NCBI taxonomy): domain Eukaryota; kingdom Metazoa; phylum Chordata; class Mammalia; order Artiodactyla; family Delphinidae; genus Lagenorhynchus; species Lagenorhynchus albirostris. The sequence goes on from NC_083097.1 coordinate 140,554,261, forward strand.
GTAGTGTTATTGATAGATTATTATTTTATTTTTTCTGTATAGTCATTTATATATAAGCAATTCTGTATGTTTATACTACCAATCTTCTCAGGCCACTCTATATTAATTTTTCATATATAATTTTGTCTTCAAATATTGTATATGATATAATATTGTTACCATTTTGAGGCTAGAAATCACACTTCTAATTATTTTATACTCCAGTATATAATAACTAATATAGAACTGCACATTCAAGCAGTATACAAAAAGAACTTATTAAGTGAATAAAAATATACAGAAAATGTAATCATTTGTAAACATATTATTAAAAATCTGTATATTGGTACAACATGAAAAAAAACCCTTATATATATGTTGAGTAGCCAACTCCATTTATGTAATAGAGAACATTTTCTTAATATAATGTAAGGTTATTTTAACTTGTGTAATCAGATGCTAAAAGCAAACAGCAGAGCTTTGGGCAGTGAGGAACTGTACTTTTTAAAGGATATCAATCATATATGAGAAGCATTATAGCATTTGGAAAATGAGAGACTAATTATTGGATAAGCCCAGAAAAGTTCAATTTCTTTTTAACATACTATTGTTCAGTGAGTTGTTTGTGATTCTTATCACATGGGCTCTAGAATCATAGATGATAATATTATAGCAAATATCAGTATCTGTCTCTGTATCACTTCTCTCCCCAAACTAAGTTATCCTCTCTCCCTAAATGATCAGTGTCAGCATGACCCTACTGGTAAAGAATTAAGGTACTTTAGTTCAGTATTCTATAATAAGTCATTTTTAGTTCTGTTTTGGAAAATTGACTTGTCATGACCTGAATTGTGTAACAGTGGCAACTAGATCCCAATTTTAAGCCCCCTTTGCCTAGATCTCAGCGGTCTCTAGGCCTCCCAACTCCAGAGCCTTGAATCCTTTTTTTTAATATTCATTTCCACTGAAAACCCTGCTATCTGCTTACAGACTTTCTTGATGCTAATGGTTTGTTGTCCTGCTTGGTAGAATCTCCAAATGTTGCTTTCTTCTAAACAGCCCTTTCAATGCTCCAGAAGTGCCTATTGGATTACACTTTTCCTCTGTATTAAAGTTATGCCAACTGCTTGCCCAGATTACCAGATCTTTTACTATGCTCTCTCAATCCATATCCATGGGATTTTATGAGTAAAATCAAAACCTAACATTATCTTACTAAAGCCTGACTAAAACAATCAGGGAAATGTAAAGAAGAAAATCTACATTGGCTGTGGAATTTTGTGGAGGATTCTTTCCATACACTAAATGTTTGTTGTGCATAATACGTATAGGGACAGACTGAAACAAAATATTGGCAAAAGTGATTGTGGTGAATAGCTTTCATTAGAGGTTTGACAGAACCCTATCAATATTCATTAACCTGGTTATGTAAGATCTAGAGGCCAGAGAAAACTGGGATAGCTGTGTATCCTCCCCTTAGATTAGTGTTCTGGGTGAGTGCCCCAAGAGCACAATGGCCACTGGAAACAGAGAACTGGTTGGAAACATCTCCTTGATGTAGTTAATTTCGTCTGTGATCCACCTAGCAGTATCACCAGAACAAGGGTCCTACATAGTTCCCATTTACCTGGAGTTGATGTCGGGTTAAACAGAAAACTAGAAAGAATAATCCAGCAGTTTTGTTAAATCCAGAGACAACACTTTACTCTTTAGGTCTGTCCGTTTATGAGAATCCTGCAGAGTCTCTATTGGCTTTTGGGTCCTAAAACTGATAATGTAAATGATCAAATAGCTCTGCAGCTGAACACATTGTTGGAGGAGTCCCTATGCACAGTGAATCATCTCTCCTCTTTAGACAGAAAAACTAGGCTTCTTGTTCATAATTAAACATTTTTATTGATTATTACTATTATTATCATTATTTTTTTTGCGGTACACGGGCCTCTCACTGTTGTGGCCTCTCCCGTTGCGGAGCACAGGCTCCGGATGTGCAGGCTCAGCGGCCATGGCTCACGGGTCCAGCTGCTCCGTGGCACGTGGGATCTTCCCAGACCGGGGCACGAACCCATGTCCCCTGCATTGGGAGGCGGACTCTCAACCACTGCACCACCAGGGAAGCCCTATTTTTTATTTTTATTTTTTATCTTTTTAGGAGTATAATTACTTTATAATGTTGTTAGTTTCTGCTTACAACAAACAAAGTGAATCAGCTATATGTATACATATATCCCCATATCCCCTCCCCCTTGAGCCTCCCTCCCACCCTCCCTATACCCACCCCTCTGGGTGGTCACAAAGCACCGAGCTGATCTCCCTGTGCTATGCAACATCTTCCCACTAGCCATTCATTTTACATTTGGTAGTGTATATATGTCAGTGCTACTCTTTCACTTCGTCCTAGCTTCCCCATCCCCTCCGTGTCCTCAGACGTTTTCTACGTCTGCATCTTTATTCCTGCCCTGCCACTAGGTTCATCAGTACCGTTTCTTTAGATGCCATATATGTGAGTTAGCATACAATATTCGTTTTTCTCTTTCTGACTTACTCTGTATGACAGACTCTAGGTTCATCCACCTCATTACAGATAACTCAATTTTGTTCCTTTTTATGGCTGAGTAATATTCCATTGTCCAGTGACAGATGAATGGATAAAGAAGATGTGGCACAAATAAACATTTTTAAAAAGGAAAATAATGACATTAAGCCTATGTATTTTCCAACAATAAATGAAAAATAAAACATTCAAGGGACATAACATTTTTAAAAATAAATATTAACTACAGAAACCAAAAGAAAGAGTTGGAAAAAATAGATGATTTAGGAGTTGGATATTTCAAAAATGAACTTTAGGAAATAAATACTCCACCCAAATATTGAAAAAATCGGACGGAAAAGGGGGCAGATTGTATTACAGAAGTCTGATCAGAGTCTATGAAGGATGAAGTTGAGGATCTCTCTCAAATTGCTGAGAGAAGAAAAAGATTTAAAAAATGAGGAAGGGGCCAATAGATAAGATAATTTATAAATAATTGATATTCCTGGAAAAGAGACTAGATGGAATAGAAGGAAGAAAGGCAATATGAAAGATGTATTGAAAAAAACATTACTCAGCAGTTTGATGTCTGAACTTTAGGTATCATCCAGGAAACCAATGGGTGGATGAAATTAACTCTAGAATGGGAAAGTTGTTATTATATTAAAGTGCTATTTATGTATGTACATTCAAACAATTTAATAATTCAATATAAATAGTTGTTGAACTATGATTAGCATACAAAACATATAACTAAATAAAAATCCTTTTAAGTATGATCAGCATATTAAGATAAAAAGCCAGAAATTATTCCTAATAGAGAAAATAGATGATATTTTTAAAATCATTAACAAGTTTTACATTGTTGTTTGTATATGCACATTATCCTTTAGAAGCAAGAAATTCTATGTGGAAAGACAACATACAGGTGTGAGAGAGGTTAAAATTCAGATTAGTGACTAAGTGATAGAGACAGAACACAGTGCAGGAACTCAGAAAAGGTGTACAGTTTAAAGTGGTCAGAGAAATCATCAGTGAAGATGGGACTTATGAGTAAGTTTCTGAATAATTTGGCATCAAAGAGATGTAGGTATATATTCTACTTCTGTCATATTCTAGCTTGAGACCAGAGACTAAATATCTGATTTCCCTGAACCTCATTTCCTTGCCTATAAAAACAGAGAACATGAAACAATGTGGTGTCATGGGCTGCTTTCTAGGATTAAGTGAGATATTGGATGCGGAGCATCTGACACAGGTTCTGATACATGATAAACTGTTGATAAAATTCTCCTCAAAACCAATTGTTGTTATTATTATTTCCTTGGACTATATTAAGGAATGTCTTGGAAGGGTTTGCAATATAAGCTAAGTGTTTTCATTGGAAGAAACATGATATATGGGGACCAGAGAGAAACATTTACCGGTTATGGGGGATAACCATGCTGTGTATCTGCACTTCAGATGTGATTTGTTTGATTTGGTGTCTTAAGAGTGGCACTGACTTTTTGATCTTCCACATTCTCATCATTCTGTATAGTCTTATATCCAGCTTTATAGAAGCATTTGCATTGCCTCATTTAACTTTAAAAAGTCCAGGACTTTTAATTTCTATAGCATAAAGTTTAATTGTTATTAAAAATGCAGATATGCCTGGTAAGGAAAGTGCTTTAACATATCTGTGGTCATTTTATTTATTTTTATTGTAAACATTGGGTTAAATATGACCAAATGCAGATTCTGATGGTCAGGTGTGGGGTGGCAGGTGTGAAGGACAGGAACCATGAAGACATTGATTCGCCAGAGTACCCACCCTAGAAAGGGATAGATGTGTAGAAGCACAGGGAGAAAACACTGAGGACGACCTTGGCTTAATGCTCTGTTTTTCCTTAAATAGGCTTAGGGATGCAGCTGAGTCAAACTTATCATGATAAGTCGTGTATTTTGTTTTGTCATGAAGTAAATAGGAAAATCTTTTCAAAGTTTTTTTTTGTCTTAAAAAGAGATCATTTTATACCCTTCATCTCAGGTCATTTGCCCGTGTTCACTGATTCTTGACATAGGAGTCAGAACCAGCCATCTATCTAGAATTTTGTGGCAAAAATGAAGTGCTCTATTCAAATATCTTCTGACATTTCATTACATCTTAAAGAATTTATGGATACATTTATTGGAGTTATGAGAATACAACAATATAAATCCTGGAGAACTAGAGTTTGAACTAAATCTTAGAAACTTCTTGTTCAATTTTCAACATTATTCAGAAACCACTTCTATAAGTTGAAATCAATGATTATCAGTCTTTTTAAAGAAATGAATTTATTTTTGTTTATTTGAATTTTTACAAAGAACGGAACATGTAAAACAAAATTACAGGATTTTGAAAATAGGGTGGCGAGCTTGGAGTTCCGTCTCACCCTGTCCCCTCTGGCCTCAACACTTGCTTGGCGACTCCAGAAGGCCACCTGGAATACAGTATGTTAACCATCAATATAAATTCATCTTGAAATCTTACAGAGTTTGGGAATTCCTACTCATGTGAGAGAGGCCTTTTTAATTTTGGGCTATCCTATTTTTTAAAATGCATTGCCATATACCTTTTGTTATTTCCCTGTGACTTCGGTTTAGTTGTACCCTAATACTGACCCTACTTTGAGATATTTAATATTTTTACCTCTCTTTGGCTTTATGCCTCTGTTTCCAATTCACTTAATGAAAATGCTAGTAATCATACTATTGTGAATGAAAAGAACAGTTTTGTCCCTTTTCCTAAACATTGAATATATGCACATAATAAAGACGTAAATGGAAGCTATTTTTGGAAGCTTCAAGCATATCAGAAATGGGAATTGTGTGCATACACACCCATGCACGTGAGAGGGAGAGAACAGTGAGAACAATGTATTACTGTCCCTAAAATTAATTGTTAGTCTTGCCTATGCCCCATAACACTCTTGGATCTTTAAATATCAAATGCACTCACGTATTCAAAATTGGAATCTTGCTTCAACTCTCAGTTTGAAGCTAACACAACTCAGACCTCATGATAAGTATTTTAGCTGCTCCTGATGCTCAGTCCTGACGCTTGCAATTGTCTCTGACCCTCAAGCTTGTGTGGCCTGGCACTGGAGAATGCTTTGAAGCTCTGTTGGTTCATGATGAGAGGAGAGTGAGCATTATAGAAGATTATCAATTGGTAGACCAGAATAGAGAGGTAGGTGAATCAGAAAATTGACTTCATAGACCAGTATAATAATCTAGAATGAGATGATATATACCTGGATCGAGGTCATATTAGAACTGGAAATTGTGTGTAATGTTTCAAAGTAAAATTCATAAATGTTAAATACTAGTTGTGATGAGGAAGAGAGTAAGAAATGATGTCTAATTCTTGAGCTTAGTTGATTAAGAAAATGTAAAGAGGGAATTTGGGAATAGGTACCAGTTTTAGTTAATTGTACTTGACATGGATTATGAACTCTGTTAACATTTGAATAAATGAATTGAAACAGAGATGATCTGTCAATTATTGTAGCTGGCAGAGTTTTCCTACATTGAAATTTCCAAGGTGAGAGTTGAAGAATCCGACTCAGTAGCCAATCGCTGCAAAAAAAGTTTTGGTGTAAAAAGGGAAGATGGCCAAGAAGTGATTGTTGAAGACTTCTGGAAGTCATTGGATTTTTAAAAATGCAGTAAAAGGAAATAGAAATGTGGGGGGTAGGGAAGGATGGGGAGCATGAGAGATGAGGTGAGTGTTTAGAAAAGAGGCCTGGAAAGTGCACAGTCCCTGAGGCAAAGAAAGGAGAGCTTCAAGAAGACTCTGTTCGAAAGAAGGTACACTGAGGAAAAGGCCTCATACTTTGCAGGAACAACTGCCATCAATTTGTATAAAGCTACTGCTTCAGTCAAATAGTTTGTCTGTCTTCTACCAATTATTTAATTTCTCATCTTCATGTTTTCATTTCCTTCATTTGAAATCCCTACCTCTTTCCTTCACACTTTTTTAGCCTTTCCTTTTAAAATACCTAAACAAAACTACTGTCTTTCATAATTGATACCATTCATTACAGCTATTAATGAAATGTTGTCATAGTTGCATATCTTGCATTGTTTTAATTTTCATTTGTATAAATGTATGTGTGTGTACATAACTTCATTTAAACGTGAAACGGATTATTACATTACTTTTGTTGTATACACCAGAAAAGAGTTTTGATAGGTTGGAAAGTATAGACTTATAATCAACATCGGTATACATAAAATTTTATCTCTAAACTCTCTCTCTCCCCCTTGGTACCCAGTACCCCTGAATAGCATGAAATAGATCATGAATCATAATATCAGTTGTGTTGTTTTATCCCATATCAGAAATCTCACCATATCAGCAGTACGTTCAAGGTGAGAATGTCGCAGGGGGGGAACATGAAGTGGAAGTGTTTAGGCAATGATTTGTTTGTACTGAGTTAACTTTTAGGACTTGTTACCTTTCATGTGTCCAACAGCAATTGAAGAAAGAGCCTTTAGTGATTTTAAAAGTGTGAGTAACATTGACTCAAATATAATCTTGCAAGTAAGTTGGGAAGTGTGTGTGTAAGGGGGAAGAAGGAGGTAAAGTGTGTGAGAAAAGGAAGACTTATTTTCTTTGAACGTGTCCCAGAATGCTTTGACTGTTGAGGTTTTGCTTTGCTTCACTGATTGTTACAGATACTTATCTCACATAATCAGGGGCAATACCTAGAACAGACTGCTATCTGTACAGCTCTCAAGTCTACTATGAGCTTCATCAGTTGACTCCACAACCTTTTACTTTTTTTTAAGCTTAAAATTTTAGAATAAAATTCCAACCTGGGCTTTTCTATATTTCCATTCTGGAAGTGAACATGCTCCATCATCCAGTGAGAGAGAGAAAAGTGAGCTGGAAAAGGAGAAAGCATAATCTCTCTCACTCCAGATATTCTTAGCAGAAAATCTAGAATAAGAAATTCAATCAAAAATTTTAAATAACAACAAATAGAACTCTGTGTAACAAGAAGTTCCATTTGGGCAGGTTCTTAGAATAAAGTTCATGATAGAGTTAAGGCAATCTAATCAATTGTGGACTATAATGGAGTAAAAGATTAAGTTAGAAAAATAAATCTGGAAATACTAAAGTCAAGACATACCCCTCCTATCTCACCTCTTCCCACTCTTCCTCTCTTTTACTGTGTTCCATGAACATTGTCCTATTTCTCCTTCAACCATGCCAAGCTCTTCTGAATCTCAAGGCATTACATACACTATGCCCTCCGTGGACACTGCTCCCCCCCACCCTGTTTTTACATGGCTGCCTACTTCTTGTCATTAGTTGAAAGCTCAAAATTTTCCTTCTGTTCCACATACTACATGTGTGGGCACATACACACAGTCGTTTTCTTCATAATACTTAAATGTTTAGACTGAAGGATCTTGTGCAGAGCAGTAACCTTTCTTGTCCTCTCTCAGTATTCCAGTGTATAGATCAGTATCTACTTGGAGTGAGGACTCATTAAGCATTTGTTGAATGAACATAGCCTTTTACCAAGGCAAAGAACAGAATAGTGTGCCTAGATTCCCAGGAAATTTTTACAATTGTGTCTTAGTTAATGTTTTCCTAACATTTTGTTGACTTTGGCTGACAGATATTGGCCATTTCTTCATTAGCCAGTAATAAGATGAACAGGACTTAAATAGCTGTATGTCATTACTATGTAGATCAGCATGAGACTGAAGATTATTGTAGATACACTGCCAAGAGGGTAGCAAATTTGTGTTAAATTATGTATAGACACTCTTTTTAACCCTTGGGTGCTGTGTGATCTGCATATTTATTATTAAGTTTCGCTTAATGCATTGTTGCCATTTGCTAAATATATTTAAATCAATTCCTATGTTTTTATGGCTGAAGATAGATGTTGATACACACATGTATAGCAGAGTTTTGGAGGCCAGAACACTTGTTTATGAATCATTGCATATTTAATTGTCAATGATTTGTATTTAGAAAGCATTTATATTTAAATATGTCCTATATTAGACAACTACCAAATGCCTAAGCCCTACTGCATATTTTAAATTTTCCAAGGATGGTTGAAGTGTAAGATGGTAATTATCTTTTTCTGATGTGTTGGTGCTATTAAAATCATATCATGATAACTTATCATTTACATATAAATCTTGTTAAAATTTCAAAGCCCTGTGCTGAAAATATAAAAATAAGTATATTTAATATAATTGACATAAGATTGCTATTTTCCACAATTTTTCTGACGGTAATAAGAGAGATCCACTTTTGCATTCCTCTTCAAACAGCATTTTGAATTCTATCAACATCACACTCCTTTTATCCCCAGTAGTTGAAGTCCTAAAAGACTATCTCACCACAAAAATAACATCTGAAATATCAACTCTATGCATATAAATTCAGTTGGAAGGAGAAAACACTTCATGACTTTAGAGATGTCAATTTTGTTACAAACTGTTTCTTCTACATAGAGCTATGTGAGCATGTGAGAATATATGTGTAAATTAATGTGTAATTCTTTCATTTTCCATTATAACTCAGTGTGCAAAAGAAGTATATAAATGCAGGTATACAGTAAAATCAAGAGTTACCACAGACTATATACCTGTTTACATGTGAATTCTTTATACCTTAATTCTAAATTTACCACAGAGAACTCAGGTTAACAAATGATATGTAGGCGCTCATCATCCCAAAGTTCAACTCTTCCTTTTTTTCTTCTTTTCTTTCTTTTGAAATCTTACAAACCAATTAAAAATGTCCTGCCTCTTTCTCTTCTTCCTCCCACTTACTGCATACACATACACAATCTTAAAAACCTGGATTTCTCATCTTTAAATTTTTCCTTTGTTTTTAAACTAATGTTAGCATCATTTTCCTGATTATTCACATTTAAAAGCATGTATTCAAATCTACTTTCTCCTCATCTCACACATCCATTTAGTAAACAATGATGAATTAAAATCCAAATATGGCATATATGCAGCCAGCTCATTCCAGTCTCTCTGTTGGTCTCTGAATCAAGACAATTAGCTTGGATCGCCAGGAATAAAATAGAGCACAGCTATAATTATGATGCATGTCACCCCACAAATGCCCCATGATTCTTCATTACAGAAAAAAGAAAGCCATTCTCTGGTTTTTAAATCACACTTTTAAATCAATTAATCGATCATGCTTGTTGCAAAAATTCAAACTGAAAAATATGTAGAAATAGGGATAAAAATTCTTCAGTACTATCACTTTCCTATAATACTGCTCCCATCTTAGTTAATATCTGATGGTAAACAATTAGGACGGCATGATTCCACATCTAGTTTTGAATGTGTGTGTGTGTGTGTGTGTGTGTGTGTGTGTGTGTGTGTGTGTGTAAAATAGTTTGTAGCCATATTGAAAACAGATACTGGTATGATGAATTCACAATTTACTTTTTTATAATTAAATTGAATTTCAATTTATGTAGCCATTTTTTCATTAGAAAAGTAGATACAGTGTTTTGAACATAGAAACCTGTAAATTTAATTGAAAAACAATAAATTTGTTTAATTGAATTATTTATATTTTACCAATATAAGACCAAATAGTAATTTAAAAATAGTTTAATTTGTGAAGTCATAAATAATTAAAAATAATTAAAACACTTTTTCTCTAAGTATCTTATTTACTGATAGCATCAAACATAGAGTTTTAGATTAGTTGCTCAATGAATACTTGAATCATTTAATGTATGATACTTTAGGTATCATTTTAATTAATTTAAAGGACTTGAGGACATAGCACAATATTTTAAATAAAACATATTCTGATATATTTTATCAACAGCATTGGATAAAGTGATCTTTATTGTATACATGGTAAATAAGGAAAAATGACTTTCCTTTTTTTTCTTGTTACCTTTCCTATTCTGTACTCTGATGCCTGTTATTAAAATTTAAAGATAAATATTTTTCACAACCTCCCTGCATAGTTCATATACACAATTAAGATGAAGAATTACTGCCTTTCTATGGTATGCAGTTAACACTACTTAATATTTGTGATTTAAAATGTATTTTTCAGGTTGAATTGAAATCCATCCAGAGTTTATAGAGAACTCTTACAACTCAACAAAATTTCACAGATGGATAATAATGTTGACTATCTTTTCATGTGCTTATTGGCCATTTTTATGTCTTTTTTAGAGAAATATTTATTCAAATTCTTGGCATACTTTTATTTTATTTTATTTTTTAACATCTTTACTGGAGTATAATTGCTTTACGTTGGTGTGTGAGTTTCTGCTTTATAACAAAATGAATCAGCTATACATATACATATATCTCCTTATCTCCTCCCTCTTGCATCTCCCTCCCACCCCCGCTATACCCACCCCCGCTATACCCACCCCTCTACTTGGTCACAAAGCACCGAGCTGATCTCCCTGTGCTACGAGACTGCTTCCCACTAGCTATCTATTTTACATTTGGTAGTGTATATATGTCCATGCCACTCTCTCACTTAGTCCCAGCTTACCCTTCCCCCACCCCATGTCCTCAAGTCCATTCTCTACATCTGCGTCTTTATTCCTGTCCTACCCTTAGGTTCTTCATAACCATTTTTTTTTTTAGATTCTATATATATATATGTGTTAGCATACGGTATTTGTTTTTCTCTTTCTGACTTACTTCACTGTGTATGACAGACTCTAGGTCCATCTACCTCACTACAAATAACTCAATTTCGTTTCTTTTCATGGCTGAGTAATATTCCATTGTATATGTGTGCCACATCTTCTTTATCCATTCATCTGTTGATGGACACTTAGGTTGCTTCCATGTCCTGGCTATTGTAAATAGCGCTGCAAAGAACATTGTGGTACATGTCTCTTTTTGAATTCTGGTTTTCTCAGGGTCTGTGCACAGTGGTGGGATGCTTGGGTCATATGGTAGTTCTATTTTTAGTTTTTTAAGGAACCTCCATACTGTTCTCCGTAGTGGCTGTATCAATTTACATTCCCACCAACAGTGCAAGAGGGTTCCCTTTTCTCCACACCCTCTCCAGCATTTATTGTTTGTAGATTTTTTGATGATGGCCATTCTGACTGGTGTGAGGTGATACCTCATTGTAGTTTTGATTTGCATTTTTCTAATGGTAAGTGATGTTGAGCATTCTTTCATGTGTTTGTTGGCAGTCTGTATATCTTCTTTGGAGAAATGTCTATTTAGGTCTTCTGCCCATTTTTGGATTGGGTTGTTTGTTTTTTTTTGATATTGAGCTGCATGAGTTGCTTTTATGTTTTGGAGATTAATCCTTTGTCAGTTGCTTCATTTGCAAATATTTTCTCCCATTCTGAGAGTTGTCTTTTGGTCTTGTTTATGGCTTCCTTTGCTATCCAAAAGCTTTTAAGTTTCATTAGGTCCCATTTGTTAATTTTTGTTTTTATTTCCATTTCTCTAAGATGTGGGTCAAAAAGGATATTGTTGTGATTTATGTCATAGAGTGTTCTTCCTATGTTTTCCTCTAAGAGTTTTATAGTGTCTGGCCTTACATTTAGGTCTTAAATCCATTTTGAGTTTATTTTTGTGTATGGTATTAGGGAGTGTTCTAATTTCATTCTTTTATATGTAGCTGTCCAGTTTTCCCAGCACCACTTACTAAAGAGGCGATCTTTTCTCCATTGTATATTCTTGTCTCCTTTATCAAAAATGTGACCATATGTGTGTGCATTTATCTCTGGGCTTTCTCTCCTGTCCCACTGATGTAAATTTCTGTTTTTGTAACAGTACCATACTGTCTTGATTACTGTAGTTTTCTAGTATAGTCTGAAGTTCAGGCACCTGATTCCTCCAGCTCCGTTTTTCACTCTCAAGATTGCTTTGGCTATTCAGGGTCTTCTGTGTTTCCATACAAATTGTGAAATTTTTTGTTCTAGTTCTGTGAAGAATGCCATTGGTAGTTTGATAGGGATTGCATTGAATCTTTAGATTGCTTTGGGTAGTATAGTCATTTTCACAATGTTGAGTCTTCCAATCCAAGAGCATGGTATATCTCTCCATCTGTTTGTATCATCTTTCATTTCTTTCACCAGTGTCTTATAGTTTTCTGCATAAAGGTCTCTTGTCTCCTTAGGTAGGTTTACTCTTAGGTAATTTATTCTTTTTGTTGCAGTGGTAAACGGGAGTGTTTCCTTAGTTTCTCTTTCAGATTTTTCATCATTAGTGTATAGGAATGCAAGAGATTTCTGTGCATTAATTATGTATCCTGCTACTTTACCAAATTCATTGATTAGCTCTAGTAGTTTTCTGGTAGCGTCTTTAGGATTCTCTTTGTATAGTATCATGTCATCTGCAAACAGTGACAGTTTTACTTCTTCCTTTCTGATTTGGATTCCTTGTATTTATTTTTCTTCTCTGACTGCTGTGGCTAAAACTTCCAAAACTGTGTTGAATAATAGTGGTGAGAATGGGCAACCTCGTCTTGTTCCTGATCTTACAGGAAATGGTTTCACTTTTTCACCATTGAGAACGATGTTGCCTGTGAGTTTGTCATATATGGCCTTTATTATGTTGAGGTAAGTTCCCTCTATGCCTACTTTCTGGAGGATTTTTTAATCATAAATGGGTGTTGAATTTTGTCAAAAGCTTCTTCTGCATCTATTGACATGATCGTGTGGTTTTTCTCCCTCAATTTGTTAATATGGTGTATCACATTGATTGATTTGTGTATATTGAAGTATCCTTGCATTCCTGGGATAAACCCCACTTGATCATGGTGTATGATCCTTTTAATGTGCTGTTGGATTCTGTTTGATAGTATTTTGTTGAGGATTTTTGCATCTATGTTCATCAGTGATATTGGCCTGTAGTTTTCTTTCTTTGTGACATCTTTGTCTGGTTTTGGTATCAGGGTGATGGTGGTCTCATAGAATGAGTTTGGGAGTGCTCCTCCCTCTGCTGTATTTTGGAAGAGTTTGAGAAGGATAGGTGTTAGTTCTTCTCTAAATGTTTGATAGAATTCGCCTGTGAAGCCATCTGGTCCTGGGCTTTTGTTTGTTGGAAGGTTTTTAATCACAGTCTCAATTTCAGTGCTTGTGATTCGTCTGCTTATATTTTCTATTTCTGCCTGGTTCAGTCTAAGAAGGTTATGCTTTTCTAAGAATCTGTCCATTTCTTCCAAGTGGTCCATTCTATTGGCATATAGTTGCTTGTAGTAATCTCTCATGATCCTTTGTATTTCTGCAGTGCCAGTTGTTACTTCTCCTTTTTCATTTCTAATTCTATTGATTTGAGTCTTCTCCCTTTTTTTCTTGATGAGTCTGGCTAATGGTTTATCAATTTTGTTTGTCTTCTCAGAGAACCAACTTTTAGTTTTATTGATCCTTGCTTCCTTCATTTTATAAAATGCTTCCTTCATTTTATTTTTCATTTATTTCTGATCTGATGTTTATGATTTCTTTCCTTCCGCTAACTTTTGAGTTATTTTGTTCTTCTGTCTCTAATTGCTTTAGGTGTAGATTAGGTTTTTTATTTGAGATGTGTCTTGTTTCTTGAAGTAGGATTGTATTGCTATAAACTTCCCTCTTAGAACTGCTTTTGCTGCATCCCATAGGTTTTGGGTTGTCATGTTTTCATTGCCTTGTGTTTCTTGGTATTTTGTGATTTCCTCTTTGATTTCTTCAGTGATCTCTTGGTTATTAAGTAGTGTATTGTTTAGCCTCCAAGTGTTTGTATTTTTTTACAGATTTTTTCCTGTAATTGATACCTAGTCTCATAGCGTTGTGGTCGGAAAAGATACTTGATACGATTTCAGTTTTCTTAAATTTACCAAGGCTTGATTTGTGATCCAAGATATGACCTATTCTGGAGAATGTTCCATGAGCACTTGAGAAGAAAGTGTATTCTGTTGTTTTGGGATGGAATGTCCTATAAATATCAGTTAAGTCCATCTTGTTTAATGTATCATTCAAAGCTTGTGTTTATTTATTTTCATTTTGGATGATCTGTCCGTTGGTGAAAGTGGGGTGTTAAAGTCCCCTACTATGATTGTGTTACTGTCAATTTCCCCCTTTATGGCTGTTAGCATTTGCCTTACGTATTGAGGTGCTCCTATGGTGGGTGCATAAATATTTACAATTGTTATATCTTCTTCTTGGATTGATCCCTTGATCATTACGTAGTGTCCTTTTTTGTCTCTTGTAATAGCCTTTAGTTTAAAGTGTATTTTTCCTGATATGAGAATTGCTACTCCAGCTTTCTTTTGATTTTCATTTGCATGGAATGTCTTTTTCCATCTCCTCACTTTCAGTTTGTATGTGTCCCTAGGTGTGAAATGGGTCTCTTGTAGACAGCATATATACAGGTCTTGTTTTTGTATCTATTCAGCCAGTCTGTATCTTTTGATTGGAACATTTAATCCTTTTTCATTTAAGGTTATTATCGATATGTATGTTCCTATTACTATTTTCTTAATTGTTTTTGGTTTGTTATTGTAGGTCTTTTCCTTCTCTTATGTTTCCTGCCTAGAGAAGTTTCTTTAGCATTTGTTATAAAGCTGGTTTGGTGGTTCTGAATTCTTTGCTTTTGCTTGTTTGTAAAGGTTTTAATTTCTCCATTGAATCTGAATGAGATCCTTGTTGGGTAGAGTAGTCTTGGTTATAGGTTTCTCTCCTTCATCACTTTAAATATGTCCTGCCAGTCCCTTCTGGCTTGCAGAGTTTCTGCTGAAAGATCAGCTGTTAACCTTATGGGGATTCCCTTGTGTGTTTTTTGGTGTTTTTCCCTTGCTACTTTTAATATTTTTTCTTTGTATTTAATTATTGATAGTTTGATTAATATGTGTCTTGGTGTGTTTCTCCTTGGATTTGTCCTCTGTGGGACTCTGTGTGCTTCCTGGACTTGATTAACTATTTCTTTTCCCATACTAGGGAAGTTTTCAACTATAATCTCTTCAAATATTTTCTCAGTTCCTTTATTTTTCTCTTCTTCTTCTGGGACCCCCGTAATTCAAATGTTGGTGTGTTTAATGTTTTCCCAGAGGTCTCTGTGACTGTCCTGCATTCTTTTCATTCTTTTTTCTTTATTCTGCTCTGCAGTAGTTATTTCCACTCTTTTATCTTCCAGGTTACTTATCTGTTCTTCTGCCACAGTTATTCTGCTATTGATTTCTTCTGGAGAATTTTTTAATTTCATTTATTGTGTTGTTCATCATTGTTTGTTTGCTCTTTAGTTCTTCTGTGTCCTTATTAAACATTTTTTATATTTTCTCCATTCTGTTTCCAGGGTTTGGGATCATCTTTAGTATCTTTTCTCTGATTTATTTTTCAGGTAGACTGCCTATTTCCTCCTCATTTGTTTGGTCTGGTGGGTTTTTACCTTGCTCCTTCATCTGCTCCTTCATCTGTATTTGTCTGTCTTCTCATTTTGCTCAACTTACTGTGTTTGGGGTCTCCTTTTCACAGGCTGCAGGTTCGTAGTTCCTGTTGTTTTTGGTGTCTGCCCCCAGTGGCCAAGGTTGATTCGGTGGGTTGTGTAGGCTTTCTGGTGAGGGGCACTAGTGCCTGTGTTCTGGTGGCTGTATCTTGTCTTTCTGGTGGGCAGTACTGCATCCAGTGGTGTGTTTTGGGGTGTCTGTGACCTTATTATGATTTTAGGCAGCATCTCTGCTGATGGGTGGGGTTGTGTTACTGTCTTGCTAGTTGTTTGGCATAGGGTGTCCAGCACTGTAGCTTGCTGGTCGTTGAGTGGAGTTGGGTCTTAGCGTTGAGATGGAGATCTCTGGAAGAGCTTTTGTCATTTGGTATTATGTGGAGCCGGGAGGTCCCTGGTGGACCATTGTCCTGAACTTGGCTCTCCCACCTCAGAGGCACAGCCCTGACACCTGGCTGGAGCACCAAGACCCTGTCAGCCACACGACTCTGAAGAAAAGGGAGGGAAAAAAGAAAGAAGGAAGGAAAAAAATAAAGTTATTATATTAAAAAATAAATAAATATTAAAATAAAGAAAAATTATAAAGTAATAAAAAAGAAAAAGGAAAGAAAAGAGCAACCAAAAAAACAAAAAACAAATCCATCAATGATAACAAGCTCTAAAAAGTATACTAAAAAAAACAAAACAAAAAAAACGGACAGACAGAACCCTAGGCCAAGTGGTAAAAGCAAAGCTATACAGACAAAATCACACACTGAAGCATACACATACATACTCACAAAAAAGAGAAAAAGGAAAAAAATATATAGTTGCTCCCAAAGTCCACCGCCTGAATAATAGAATTTGCATGTGAAGCCATGTGGTCCTGGACTTCCTTTAGGGGTTTTTCATAATTACCAGTTCAATCTCTTTTCCTGTTGTAGTCCTTTCAGATTTTTTTTCCTTTCGAGTCACTTTTGGCACTTTGTATCTTTTTCAGGAATTTGTTCATTTTATTTAGATTATTTAATTTGTTGGCATAGAGTTGTTCATGTAATAAATACCTTTATATAATCTATTTAATTCTGTAAATTTGATACTAATGTCCCCTCTTTTATTTCTGACTTTAATAAGTTTTCTTTTCTTTTTATTTCCCTTGTGGTTGATATAGCTAACAGTTTGTAAATGTTCTTGATTTTTTCAGAGACATTTGATTCCATTTATTTTCTCTATTGTTTTCCTATATACATTTTCATTTATATCTGTTGTAATCATTTTCTTCCTTCTGCCTGCTTTTGTTTTAGTTTGCTCTTATTTTTCTAGCGTATTAAGGTAGAATTGATTTGAGATCTTTAATGTAGGGGTTAATATAGGAATCAGTATAGGAATTTACAGCTATAAATTTCCCACTAGGAATTGCTTTAACTTAAACCATTAGTTTTGATACATTGTGTTTTTGTTTTCATTCATCTGAAAATATTTTAGAATTTCACTGATTTATTAACACATTATTTATTTAGTAATGTGTTCTTTAATTTCCACGTATTTGTGGATTTCTCAGATTTCTTTCTATTATTGATTTCTAATTTCATTCCATTTTGCCCAGAGAAAATACTTTGAAGTATTTTAGTCCTTTAAGTGTATTGTGGTTTGTTTTATAGCCTAGCATATAATCTGTTATGGAAAATGTTTCATGTGCACTTGAGAAGAATGTATATTTTGTTGTTGCTGGATATAGTGTTCTTAGATGTCTATTAGGTCTACTTGTTTTATAGTGTTTTCAAGTCTTCCATTTCATTCTCATCTTTGATGTAGTTGTCTAATCCATTATTTAAGGTGGGGTATTAAAGTGTCCAACTATTATTATTATTTTTTAAAGATACTTTTTGATGTGGACCATTTTTAAAGTCTTTATTGAATTTGTTAAAGTATTGCTTCTGTTTTATGTTTTTGGTTTTTTGGCTATGAGGCATGTGGGATCTTAGCTCCCTGACTGGGATCAAACCCACACTCCCTGCATTCGTAGGTGAAGTCTTAACCACTGGACCACTAGGGAAGTCCCCCAACTATTATTGTTGAGTTATATAGATAGTTATATCTCTCTTTAGTTTTGTCAGTTTTTCCTTATGTATTTAGGGTCTTTGTTATTAGTTTCAGATAATGTTTGTAATTGTTATATCTACATGCAAAAAAATCAATTCTGCCAATATCTGCCATTTGATGTGAGGTTTTAATTTTTTATTTAATGTGATTACTTCTAAGTTATCTACCTCTGCCATTTTGCTATTTTTTGTATATATCTTATGTCTTTTTGCTCCTCTTTTCTCCCTTCTTTTTTTTGTTACATAGTTTTTTCTAGTGTACCATTTTAATTTCCTTGTTGTTTTTTTAAACTGTATATCCTGAATTTTTTTATTGGTTGACTTGGAAACTAAAATTAACAGCTCAAATTACAACAATCCAGTTCCAATAAATACCAACTTAATTTTAGTAGTACACAAAGGCATTGCTCCTATATAGCAGCATTCTCCTCTTTTGTTTTATTGTTTTATTAATTACATCTTTGTACACTGTATGTCCATCAACACTAATTTATAATTATCTGTTTATGAAGTTGTCTTAGATCAGATAAAGAAGAAAAATGTTATAAGCAAAAACTACAGTTATGTTGTCTTTTATAGTTATCTATGTAGTTACATTTACTGTGTGCTTTATTTCTTTATGAAGATTCATGTAGCTCCCTAGTGTCCTTTTATTTCAGCCTAAAGGACTTCCTTTAGCATTTGTTATAGGGCAGGTAACAAAGTCTTTCAGTTTTTGTGTATCTCAGTATGCTATGAATTCTCCTTTACTTTGGAGGAATACTTTTGCCGATGTAGAATACTTTGTTGACATTTAAAAAAAATTCAACACTTTGAATATGTCATGCTACTGTCTTCTGACCTCAGTGGTTTCTGATGAGAAATCAGCTTGTTAAAGTTATTGAGGATCCCTTGTCCATGATAACTTGTTTCTCTCTTGCTGTTTTCAAGATTATCTCTTTTTCTTGGCTTTTACTAGTTTATGATGTGTGTAGCTAAGGATCTCTTTACATTTACTCCACTTGCAATTTGTTGAATTTCTTGTATATCTAGATTATTGTTTATCAGTTTTTGAAAGTTGCCACAATTATTAATTCAAATAATTTTTTCTATCCCTTTTTCTCTCTTTTTTTTTTCCTTCTGAGACTTTATTCATGCATATCTTGGAATGCTTGATGGTGTTCCACAGACCTTTTATTCTTTATTTTTATTTTTCTTCATGCATTCTTTTTTCTGTTTCTCAGACTGGATAATCTCAATTGATCTATCTTCAGGTTCATTGATCCTTTCTTCTCCCTGCTTAAATATGCTATTGAACCCTGTAGTGAATTTTTCAGTTCAGTTACTGTGCTTTGCAGCTCCACAATTTCTATTTATTTCCTTTTTATAATATCTGCCTCTTTCTTTATATTCTCTTTTTGGTGAGACATCATTCTTCTGGTTTACTTTAGTTTTTATCAATGGTTTCTTTTAGCATCTTCAACACATTTAGGCAGTCTACTTAAAGTGTTCATCTAGTAAGTATAATGCCTAAGTCTCCACCTGGACAATTTCTATTAATTTATTTTTTCCTTTGAATGGGCCATACGTTCTTTTTTCTTTGCATTCCTCTTAATTTTTTTTAAAGAAAACTGGAAAATTTGAATATTATGATGTGTTAACTCTAGAAATCAGTTTCTCCTACCTCACTGGGTTTGCTGTTATTGCTTTTTGTTTGTTTAATGATGTCCTTGAGCTAATTTTGTAAAGTCTTTGTTTTCTGTTGTGTGCAGCCACTATAGTTTTTTCTCAGTTAGCTTAATAGTCAGGTAATAAATGGGAAGAGATTTCCCTAAATGCCTGGTTCCGATGAGTCTCCCATCCTATGTGAAGAATCTCTCTGATTATGTTGGAGCATGCTGTTAGTGTTCAGGAAGACAGTTTAAAACTTTGCCTTTTTCTTCCATTCCTACTTGTGCATAGCCTCAAATACAGGTGAAGATGAGAGTTTAGCACCTGCTCTTTCTTGGGTATGTAGACTATCCTACTCACGCTTCCATACCTCTCTGCATGCATAAGGCCTTCTAGATTCACAAGAATATGTTAGAGGTTTTAAACTTCCCCAGTAGACATCCGATTCTCCCACTTTTTCTTTTTAAATGTTTTTGATAAACCTTTCTTTATTTCGTTTTTTCCTTTTCTCTCTCTCTTTTTTTGTTGCCCCAACCCTTTTAGTTTTCTGAGACATCTGTAATGTTAAACACTTGTTATTGATTGTTTTTACAAATGCCCCCAGGAAAAGGCTATTTACACTGGGTGATCTCTCAGACCAAATAAACACAAGTATTGCAAGTGAAGCTGTCCAGGGAATTTCCAGACAAGTCAAATATGACAAATCATTGAGATCAGGGCATTGGTGAATCTCCAACCATGTTCAGCCCCCTCCTGTGGTTCCTCAGCTCTTCAAATCTACCAGCGTGGAGAGAGGGATGGGAATAGGGCAAGTTAAAATGCCACAAAGGTCACTGTTCTTTCCTGGATTCAGTTGGACTTTTGATTAAGCACTAGATTTTTGAAGGTCTTTAGTTAGCTTCATGAGTTCTGAAAAATTTGATCTTGACAATTATTTTACTGTCCTCATTGCATTAATGGATAAGATTTTTTAATTTCTTATTCCATCATTCCTGCTAAAATCCAGTACACTATAATGTAATGTCCTCTTAGAGTAAATGTTGATAATTTCCTCCATAATTAAGTAACCACTGGAACAGTAATTTTTTTTTTTACTTTGTCGGAAATATTGAAATTAATTTGGAGAAAGTGAAGCTCAATTACAGGAATCTGTCTAGTTTCCCTTAGATGGAAAAAAAAATTGAACATTAAAAATTATCTCTTATCATACTATTCATTCCCACATTGGATTCTGACATATATAAAGAAAGTGTAAAATAAGTCATTAAAGGTATTATGTGTTTTATTTTTATTTTCCTGTATCTTCAGTAGAATAGATACCTTAGTCTTCCTTCAGCTGTGCAGAGTAATTTCAGTTAGTAAAGGTGAGAAAATATATTTGCATTCTACAATGTATAATTGATGACAATGACACCAACATAATGTAATGTTTTTACTGATGGCATAATAGAACATTATTATATGACAGCATCATTAAACAGCAAAGCATCTTCCATAAAATTAAACATAATATTGTTTATACCAAGATACAGAATATAAAAGTTACATTTTAAATTAGAAGTTTAACATAGCCTTAGGGATGAATTTGAAATATACTGTTACTTATTTCCATACTTGTAGAGAAAAGCAGCATATTATATCTCTCAAAATTTATCTTCATTGTAACCAGTATATAATCATGTTAAAGTGTTTTAACACTATAATAATAAAAATAAAAGTATTCATCATTTAGTACAGTAGAAACCATTTTAGAACTAAAACAAAAGTTCTCTTCCAAAGCAAATAGATCCTCTAAACTGGAATGAAGTTCCAAGCCCAGTTACCTTGGTTTCATAGGTATGAAACATTTATATTTTAATTTTGTCTTTATCTGTGATTGAAACTCTTTGGTTTTAAGGGAGTTTATTTTTGTACCTGTTGTTATCAGTATCAAACCAATCTGCTATGACACATTTTTAACTTCAGATTGTACACAGAATTATTCTTACATTTTCTTTTCTTTCCTTTTCAATATTATATTGAATATAATATTTATACTATATTATGCATGAAAAGACAATGCAGGGATCATTCTAACCATAATGATAACATTCTCGGTATAATACACACACACACACACACACACACACACACACACACACACACAATCTTAATATATCTATTTACCGTAATACTTCTTGGTGTGTCATTTAGAGCTCTTGCCTTGGTTGCAAGAATAGAAATCAACTTTACCTTATCTAAAATTATTGAAATTGTATCTGGAAGATCAGTGACTTGATAAGAGTCAGGAGTCTGGGGGAAACAGAAATGAACAGAAACAGGCAGATCTGGAGAGCTGAAAGGCTAGGAGCTAGAAAAAGAATAATTTTCTCATGAAGTTAGGAAGGAAGGAAGGCCGACAGGTAGATAGGAAGGAAAAAAAGAAGGAAATTTATAACTGTGAATTTCTCTTATAAAGGAGTAACTTCAACTTGATTTTCAGAGCTTCTCTCCTGTCTGCTGTTTTTAAAATAATCCTTATGCCAGAGGGGCATATTTTGGGGTGACAATTCTGCTCTGTTTCACCTGAAAGGATTTCAATATAGAAAATCAGATATAAGTTACTCACATGGTTTTAGAAAAATCATTTTTCTATTAAACTACTGCTGTGAAATTACTGTTGTCTTGTAGTAGCACTTAGAAAATTTTATATTGGAATAGACCATTTGATTTTCTTTTAACTCTCTATTGAAAACCTTTGAATCTAGTTTAGAAACCCATTTCCCAAGTGAAATTTTAGTAGAATTTTAAAAGGATTCTAGTTGTTTCTTCTAGTTGTGTGTTCCTTTTTTTTTAAACTCTGACATCCACTTAAAATTAATTTATTCAACAGATACTTACTAAAGAAACTTACCATGTATCAAGCAATGGCATAGGAATAGAATCTGATAAACACCTGGTACCAAGGGACCATTGTAAGAAAAAATTCATCATACTGTCTCCATACAAAAGTATTTAAAGTTCTCATGATGGAATTTTATTATCAAAATTAGGGTATTTATTGGAGAGAGAGTTGAAGACTTTGTTTTCTCTAGGTCCCTAAGCCTTCTTTTGGCAGTACTACTACCAACCCATTTCAGAGTTGTCTTCATAGTTTGTGACATAGTTACATGTTGAGGAATCTTTGTATGTCTGATGAAAAGCACCTACCCTGTGGAAGTTTTGGTTCCTGAAAGCAGCCACTCAGAAAAATACAAAACACTTTTACATATCCAATAAAGAATTTTGAAGTTGTGGAACATGAAATAATTTCCATGAGAAGAGACTTGATCTATAAAATTTGGTATATTTATGTGATGAAGTCTCAAAATAACATGTTAAATTGAAAATGCAAGCTACAAGATGTTTCATAAGACTATAAAAATGTAACAATAATATATTAATGTGTGTGTGTGTTTGTAAAATGTAAAACAAATGAAAAGTATGCACAGCAGATTCATGATTTGTGGTTAGCAGAAAAGGTTACTTTTAATAAAATTGTGATTAAGAGTGAAATGAATTTATAACTTTTCTGTAAAGTTTTACTCCTTTTATTAAGTGTAAAACAGTATTATAACCTAATGGCAATTTTTACTTATTATTATATGTTACTTTGTGTTCTTAACTTTTTTCAAAATAAAAATTAGAACTTGTTTGAGCTCATGTTAAATATTTTACCCTCTACCTTGAAAAATCAAATTAAGTATTTTTAATATCTAAAATTTTAGTCTAAAACTATTTCAGAATGCTTTGCATATAGGAGATATATGTATAAACATAAGGAATTAACAATGGTAAGTTTTCTAACTTGAGTAACTCTTTTAGCAAGTAGTAATTCCACCTAAGGGATAACTTGGAATATAGTGTATTATATTTAGTTTCCTTTTTAATTACACTTTTAGAGAAAGACACATGGTTTAGAGCATATGTTTTGCCATTAAGGCACTGGAGAGAAAATTGCTGTGTGCGGCAAACATTTAATTATATGACTTCTCATAAAGTTTTGGTTATCTGTTGATTCTTTGAATAAATAAAATAAATGAGCTAAGAACCTGTGAGTACCTGTGTCTCAGCTCAGTGCAGAGAAAAGTGCCTGATCTCAAATTGTTCAGCTACCAACTCTGCCAGTGACTAACAGAATGAGAGAAGTTACATAACTACAAATGTAGTTATTATATACACTGAGGATTTTGAATTTATTAAGAGACATCATGTTATTTGAAACCAGATAGATAAAAACTAATTACAGGACTGTGATAATATAAATTATTACTAAGTTAGGCTTTAAAAAATATTATTTAGTGAGAAAGAACAGAAAAGTCTTATTTTTAAATTATGTTTCAAACTATATACTTCATCCATAACAATAGTTCAGACTCTAGGACTTTCTCTTCCAGTAAAGATGAATTAGCTAGTTCATACCAACCCACTCACTGAAGATACTAAAATGCCAGAAGAAATTTAAAAAAAGTCTTGTTAAAAATGCCAAATACACATACACAAATACATATATACACACAAATGTACGTTTATATATATGTATTGAATATATGTATGTGTATATGTTACACATATATGTAACTCAGGTTCAGCCACTCACAGCTGGAAAGCCAGTACTAAAGAGGCAAGCATTGGTAGAAAGGAAAGGCAGCTTTTATCAGGTGGCCAGCAATCTGGGGTGCAGGTGGACGTGTGTCCCAAAACCCAACCCTGAGGATTCTCCTCAGCCATGACAGTTTCATTGAGGCAGGAGGTTAGGTTATCCATCATTTTCCATTGCATGCAGACTGGCTGATTCCTCATGATCTTTCTTCTTTTGTTACCTTACCTGTGTGGTCTGCCTGCAGGATTGCTAAGGGGGCTGCTGGGAGTAGAGAGGTAGTCATTTTTTAACTACTTAATTCTTCGTTTCTACTTCTTTTAATCTAGGGAAAGAATCAACAGGTTAGGCAAGGTATTATGTGCATTTAGTAGAGCATAAATCAGGAGTGAGGTTAAATTACCTAGTGATCTCATCCCCATAATTAGGTTCTTCTAGGGTTAGAGGGGAACAGGAATGTGCAAACAGGAAAGGGGAAAAGAACTGATTACAGATCCTCACTGATGACATAGGACACTGTATTCTTAGAGTGGAAGATATTGACATGGGTCTGTAGCATCTCTTTGCTGACAGTTTCAGATGCCTGCTTACATGTATGGGCAGAGCAAGCTTCAATTATTTTGATGCACACAAAGATATAGATTTTTATGAGCAATAATGTTAATCCCATTCTCCTGAGGCCAGTTCTTGGAATTGTGCTAGCCATAGATTCAGTACTGGTCGAGATGGAGCAGCTTATGTCATACCACAGTCTGGTCATCATACAGTAAGTTTATTGCCTCTGGTGGCAGTTATAGTATCTGTAAAACAACTCAGAGATGTGTATCAGACACTGAAAGAGTCTGTGACTCTTTTGTCCTAATCACTAACTGCTTGAGCCTGCTCTTTTGTAACTCAGGGAGACTTGGGAGACTTCACCTTTTCTAGAAACAACAGGTAGAGGGCATGGAGGGGCCTTTGTACAGTGGAGGGGGTGTGTATATATATTTGTATTTATGTGTATATATATATATAAATATATATATATATGTATAAAGGAGTGAAGATCTTGAAAATTTCCTGGAGGCATTTGCCAATCTGTATGAGGTGGCTAAGAAGCTGAGCTGTGCTTTTGGAAAACTTACAGGCATAGGTGGACCAAAGTGAGAAATCAGAATCAGTTTGCATTAGTATTGCAAAGGGCTGTACCCTAAAAGAAAGAGTGTTTTCAGAATTGCCTGTAGTTGAAACGACTGCGTCCCAGCTTCATGCCATTTTGGTACTTTGGATCATCTCAAACTGTTAACAGAGATTAAAAGAATTCTAGATTTCTGATTCTCCTAAGTTGCTGGGAAAAGCAAGCAAACAAAACCAAGGAAAAGAATCATCTTTGATTAAAGGTAACATCATTCTTGACCTTAAAATATTTCTGCAAATGACTTTTTAAATATCCAGCACACCATCACAGATAAGAAAGAACAGGAAGATTCAAGACATTATGAGAGAGAACAAAGCTATTGTTATTCTTTGGATTACCCCTCAAAGAAAAGAATGAGAGTATGTAACTCCTAAACTACCAGAGGGAAATATTGAGGGAAATATTTTCTTCTTTTTTAAATCAATACAAAATAAGGCACAAGGTGAAAAGAAAAAGAAACAGAACAGGTAGGGCAAAATAGAAAGCATAAAATGTATTAAAAATGATAAATGATGTAATTTATATGTGGAATCTAAAATAGCCGAACTCATAGAAACAGAGACTATAATTGTGGTTACCAGGAGGTGGGGAGTGGGGGTGGGGGAATATGGGGAAATGTTTGAAGAGTACAAACTTCCAGGTATAAGTTGAATAAGTGCTGGGGATCTAGTATACAGCATGGTGATTATAATTAATAATAATGTATTATATACTTGAAAGTTGCTAAGAAAGTTGTTATGAAAAATCTTAAATATTCTCATCACATAAAGAAATGGTAATAATGTGACCTAATGGAAGTGTTAAACTGGTAATTATTTTGGAATATATAAATGTATCAGATTATCACATTGTTCACCTTAAACGTATACAATGTTATATGTCAAGTTATATCTCAGTAAAGCTTCAAAAACAAAGGAACTATCACCTTTAAATATAAATGAAACAAAAAATTCATAATTACATTATTTTTTTTTTTACTTTATATTGAAGTATAGTTGATTAACAATGTTGTGTTAATTTCGGGTATACAGCAGAGTGATTCAGTTATACATATACATGTATGTATTCTTTTTCAAATTCTTTTCCCATTTAGGTTATTACAGAATATTGAGCAGATTTCCCTGTGCTATACAGTGGGTCCTTTTTGGTTATCTGTTTTGAATATAGCAGTGTGTACATGTTAATCCCAAACTCCCAAACTATCCCTCGTTCTTACCCTTCACCCCTGGTATACATAAGTTCATTCTTTGTTAGTCTGTTTCTGTTTTGTACATAAGTTCATTTGTATCATTTTTTTTTGACTCCGCATATAAGTGATAACATGGTATTTGTCTTTCTCTCTCTGACTTCCTTCACTTAGTATGATAGTCTACAGGTCCATCCCTGCTGTTGTAAATGGCATTATTTCATTCTTTTTTAATGGCTGAGTAATATTCCATTGCATACATGTACCATATCTTCTTTATCCATTCATCTGTTGATGGAAATTTAGGTTGCTTCCATGTCCTGGGTATTGTAAACAGTGCTGCAGTGAACACTGGGGTGCGTGTATCCTTTCAAATCATGTTTTTCTCTGGATATATGCCCAGGAGTGGGATTGCTGGATCATATGGTAGCTCCGTTTTTAGCTTCTTAAGGAACCTCCATACTGTTCTGCATAGTGGCTGTTCCAATTTACATTCCCACCAACAGTGTAGAAGGGTTCCCTTTTCTCCACACCCTCTCCAGAATTTATTGTATACATCTTCATGATGGCCATTCTGACTGGTGTGAGGTGCTATCTCATTGTAGTTTTGATTTTCATTTATCTAATAATTACCAGTGTTGAGCATCTTTTCATGTGCCTCTTGGCCATCTGTATGTCCTCTTTGGAGAAATGTCTATTTAGGACTTCTGCCCGTTTTTTGATCGGGTTGTTTGTTTTTTTGATATTGAGCTGCATGAGCTGTTTGTAAATTCTGGAGATTAATCCCTTGTTGGTTGAATCATTTACAAATATTTTCTCCCATTCTATGGGTTGTCTTTTCGTTTTGTTTATGGTTTCCATTGCTATGCAAAACCTTTTGAGTTTAATTAGGTCCTGTTTGTGTTTTTTTTTGTTGTTTGTTTTTATTTCCATTACTCTAGGAGACGGCTTGAAAAAGATATTGCTGCAATTTATGTCAAAGTGTGTTCTGCCTATATTTTCCTCTAAGAATTTTATATTATAGTATCTTGTCTTACATTTAGGTCTTTAATCCACTTTAAGTTTATTTTTGTGTATGGTGTTAAAGAATGTTCCAATTTCATTTTTTTTATATGTAACTGTCCAGTTTTCCCAGCACCGTTTATTGATGAAACTGTCTTTTCTCCATTGAATAGTCCTGTGTCCTTTATCGTAGATGAATTGAACATAAGTTCATGGTTTTATTTCTGGGCTTTCTATCCTGTTCCATTGATCTATATTTCTATTTTTGTGCCAGCACCACACTGTTTTGATGACTGTAGCTTTGTAGTATAGTCTGAAGTCAGGGAGCTGATTCCTCCAGCTCCATTTTTCTTTCTCAAGATTGCTTTGGCTATCCAGGGTCTTTTGTGTCTCCATACAAATTTTAAGATTTTTTTGTTTTAGCTCTGTGAAAAATGCCATTGGTAATTTGATAGGGATTGCAATGAATCTGTAGATTGCCTTTGTTAGTATAGTCATTTTGACAATATTGATTCTTCCAATCCAAGAACATCTTTTCCTCTGTGTCATTTTCAGTTTCTTTCATCAGCATCTTATAGTTTTCAGAGTACAGGTATTTTGCTTCCTTAGGTAGTGTATTCCTAGGTATTTTATTCTTTTTGATGCAGTGCTAAATAGGATTGTTTCTTGAATTTCTCATTCTCATCTTTAATTGTTAGTGTATTGAAATGCAATAGATTTCTGTGTATTAATTTTGTATCTTGCAACTTTGCCAAATTCATTGAGCTTTATTTTTTTTCTGGTAGCATCTTTAGGATTTTCTGTGTATAGTATCATGTCACCTGCAAACAGTGACAGTTTTACTTCTTCTTTTCCAATTTTCATTCCTTTTATTTCTTTTTCTTCTCTGATTGCCATGGCTAGGACTTCCAGAACTATGTTGAATAATAGTGGCAAGAGTGGACATCCTTGTCTTGTTCCTGATCTTTGAGGAAATGCTTTCAGCTTTTCACCACTGCATATGACGTTAGCTGTGGGTTTGTTACACATGGCCTTTATTATGTTGAAGTGTGCTGCCTCTATGCCCACTTTCTGGACAGTTTTTATCATACATGGGTGTTGAATTTTGTCAAAAGCTTTTTTTCATCTATTGAGATGATCATATGGTCAAACGGAATAATGGAAGAACTGTTTCCATTTGAAACAAAGATAGTCAAATTGAACAAATACCAAAATCCATTTTTTCCTTTTTTAAACGTATCGTAAGAGACACATCTATAACAAAAAAAAAATATAGGAAGTTTGAAAATAAAAGAATTGAAATGGCATGTAATTATAACATTAAACAAAAGAGAGCTGATATTAATATCAGGAAATGTGGGCTTTAAGGCAATAATCATTATAGAGATAAAGGAGATTATCTCAGTATATCAAAAGGGTCAAAGGCTAATTCATGAGGAAGACATAACAGTTCTTAATTTATAGGCAGCTATAACATGGCCTCAAAGCATATGAAGTGAATATTGACAGAACTAACAGAGGAAACAGAAAAATCCATAATCCTAGTAGAAGATGTTAACAAATGTTGTTTAAAAGTGTGTTAGTAATAGAAAACACAGACAATGTTTAAATAAGTGTATAGAATATTTGACTCGCAAATCAACAGAATTGTTCTAATAAACTAGTTATTATACTACCCAGCAACTGCAGAATATGTCATTCCAAGTACATGCAAAATAATTACAAATAAACACATTATATACTAGACATAAGTCTCAAGAAATTTCAAAGGACTGAAATCAGATATGATTGTTATCTGAACATGGTCCTATTACACTAGAAATCAAAAACAAAAATAAAATAATAAAATTCTGGTACATTTGGAATTTTTAAATTTTTTACTAAATACCTATGGGAAAAAAAGTAGCACAAAATTGGAAATTAGAAAATATTTAAAACTGGATTTTAGTGAAACACTACTTATCAGAAATTGTGGTTTATAATTAAGGTTCTGCTTAGGGGAAATTAATAGTCTTATGCATATTTTTTTAAGAGGCTGAATATCACTAATCTGTGTAACCATTTTAAGAGGCTAGAATCCAAGTAATATAAAGCCAATGAAAAATAAAAGGATAGAAATAATAAAGGTATGAGTAGAAATTAGTAGAATGAATAAAACTATAGTAATTAAGAAAAGTCTATAAAAGTGTGTATAGATGTATATATGTCTATGTGTGTGTATATATTTAAAGAAAAATGCACAACATGAAAGTTGTGAATTTAAGGTTTATTCAGCGTCTTACTGAAGACTATATAGCCTGGGAGACAGCCACTCAGTAGCTTTGAGTAAACTGCTCCGAAGAGGTAGGGGAGGAGCTAGTATGTATATGAATTTTTCTGGCTAGGAAATAATATATGTAATCAAGCATACATCTTGGTAAAAGATTGCTTATCACAAGGAACAGATATTTGAAGTTAATGATTTTAGTGCTTTTCTATGTATGGGAAGGTGCAAGAATCTGGGGTAATTGAAAGTCTTCCTGAGATATACATCTGACTCTAGAGGCCTATTTATTCAAAGCACAGATTGCCTCATCGTTTTTTTTTTTTTTGCCATTCTGAATTCCTTTCAGGATGCACTGTTGATGGGCAAATGCAGTGGGTTGCAACTTAACTGTAGTATAACTGGGTGATGAGTGATGTTCTTTGTTCTTCATATGTTCATATATCACACATATGTATGCAATAGAAAGAAAAAAATGCCCAAGTATTTTTAATAGATATGATAAATCCTTGGTATGAGTAAAGAAAACAAAGGAGAAAAGACAAGAATATCTATTACCAGGAATGAAAACAGAATTACTATATATCCACTTACAGTAAATATTATAAATATAAAAGAAAGTTACAAACTTTATGCCAAGAATGAAAATTTGAACAAAATGGAATTTATAGTAATGTACGTCAAAATTGTCACAAAAGAAATGGATAACCTGAATATTTTATACTTATTAAAGAAATCAAATCAGTAATTAAAAATGTTCATTATTTTCCAAGTCCAGTTGCCTTCACTAGCAGTTTCTAACAAATATGCATGAAATTTAAAAAATACTGATATTTCACAAACTACTCCAAAGAACAGAAACAAAACAGTGATATTTGTTTCTGCAGTTTTTCAGACTGACAGAACTTGGACATTAAAATGCATCATGGAGTGGTTAAGAAAGGACTGTTGTTAAGTAATCTTAGTCATAGTCACAAATTTTAAAATATTAAGCAAAATTGAGAAAGTCATATCTATAAACAAACAAAAACATGCTCATTTGGGGCTTATTTCAGAGATTCACAGTTCATTTAGCATTTGGAAAATCAATAAGTATAATTTGCCACATTACACAAAAGAAGAAAACTCACGTTATCTGAGTAAAGAAAAAAATGATTAAATTTAGAACCTATTTGCAACAAAAGAAAAAAAAATCAGCAAAGTAGGAAAAGAAAGGAACTTTCTTAATCTTTTAAAAATAACAAAAATACCTAATCACCTCACACTGGTCAGAATGGCCATTATCAAAAATTCTACAAACAATAAATGCTGGAAAGGGTGTGGAGAGAAAGAAACCCTTTTGCACTGTTGGTGGGAATGTAAATTGATACAGCCACTATGGAGAACAGTATGGAGGTTCCTTAAAAACTAAAAATAGAACTATCATATGACCCAGGAATCTCACTACTGGGCATATACCCAGAGAAAACCATAATTCAAAAAGACACATGCACTCCAGTGTTTACTGCAGCACTATTTACAATAGCCAGGACATGGAAGCAACCTAAATGTCCATCAGCAGATGAATGGATAAAGATGTGGTACATATATACAATGGAACATTACTCAGCCGTAAAAAGGAATGAAATTGGGTCATTTGTAGAGATGTGGATGGATCTAGAGTCATACAGAGTGAAGTATGTCAGAAAGAGAAAAACATCATATATTAAGGTATATATGTAGAATCTAGAAAAATGGTATAGGTGATCTTATTGGCAAAGCAGAAATAGAGACACAGACGTAGAATACAAACATATGGTCACCAAGGTGGGAAGCGGGGGGTGTAGGATGAATTGGGAGGTGGGGATTGACATATATACACTAATGATACTATGTATAAAATAGATAACTAATGAGAACCTATTATATAGCACAGGGAACTCTACTCACTGCTCTGTGGTGACCTAAATGGGAAGGAAATCCACAGAAGAGGGGATATACGTATACATATAGCTGATTCACTTTGCTGTACAGTAGAAACTAACACAACATTGTAAAGCAACTGTTAACAAGCTTACCCAAACGAACTTTTTGGCCAACACAACGTTTACTGTCTCAGAAACATTAAAAACTTTTCCTTTGAGAACAGGCTCAAGAGGTGGGTTCTCAGTGTCACCAATGCAGTTTAATTTTGTTCTGGAAGACTTAGAGCAATCAGGCAAGAAAAAGGCATAAAATTTAAAGGGACTAAAGAGAATATGCCACCTTTTATTTAAGTGGGTGATATGAATGTGTATTAGGAAATTGGAAAATCTGCAAGCATATTATTAAAATTAATAAAATACTTTAGCAAAATTTCTGACCAAAAGATTATATGTTATATACATAGCATACCCTATTGTAGGGAAAATTAATGAATTACAGCTCCATGCAACATAGAAATGAATCTTAAAAAACTATAGAGTTCAAAACAAAGATAAATAATGTTTTAAGTGTGCATACCCAGCAAGTAAAACTATAAAAGGGGAAGTAAGAAAATAAAATTGAAAGCAGAATAAAAAGATTTCACAGTTGGGAAGACGTAGAATAGGGAAGGCAAGGCACTTCTGGACTGCAGGCATCTTTGCTGTGAAAATTACAGCAATAATGTGTTAAGCTAATCATTTGCATTTTATAAACTTTCTTTTATTGTGTTATCTTACAAAATAAAGTTTAAAAAATAACTTGAACTTTGGGAAAGTTTGGAAAGGTAGTAATACGTAGGTGGACAGAGTCAGCTCCATTTCACAAAGAATGCTTGATATATTAGCAGTATAAAAGGTATTTTACTGAAAGTTGTCTTCTCTTAATTAAAAAAAAAGTATTTATATATATATATATATATATATATATTTGTATGTATATGCTCTTCTGCTCTTAGACCAAATACCAAAGGGATAAGGAATGTTCAAAGATTATTACTTTGATTTGAGATTTTATGTCTCATAGTTAGAATTTTTTTTTGAACAAACACGTTTGCACCTTCTGGAAACAGAGCATGAGTTTAATTTGTGTCATCTGGGGAAGAGAAAGAAACTGAAGTATGATTTAAACTTAATTATATATATATTTGCATGATTTCGTTAATAAGTTTTAAGAAACTGTATTGTCTTTCAAAGTTAGTGTTTACCACTAAATTATGTTTTGGTTTTAAAAGTGAATACATTGAAAATAAAATGTACCTAATATTCTAAAAGGGTATTTCTATTAAATTAAAAAAAATGAATTTATAAAACAGTGGTCACAGTGACACTTATTGATACTCCACTTTACAATATGTTTTCATCTCCCAAACCATCACAAAAATAGATTAGTGTAACATTAATAAAATTACTTTTTTTTTGGTGGAAAACAGCAGGTACAGTTTTATTTTTGCCTGAACTTATGAAGTTTGTATACTATGACTATACAGTAGCTACACAAGTCATTTGTTTGTATTTAAAGAAGGATCAATATCCAATTCTTAGATGAAAGCATCTTTTTATGAAGAGAATGTCAAACATAGTTAACTTGATCTATTATAGTTTATCAAAAATATAATGGATGGCAGTATCAAACTGTTTTATGATTACCACTCACAGATGGCTGAAGTTTCTTAAAAGGATCATTTATGGCATAGTACAGTCTTTAGTTATTTGAGGAGAAGTGAACAAATCTATTGGAATTCATTACATTGCCATAACCCGCAAAAATAATATAGGGAGTTTTCTAAAATCTAAGTTCCCTCACAAAATATTATTTCCTCCCTTTAGAAGTCATTTGGTAATAATTATTTTGAATCATACATGTTAGCTACCGTAGGAAAGGCATCAAATAAAAGAGATTTCTATAGTAATTTGCTTATAATGTTCTGAAAATCAAAACAGATTTCATTTATGGCACCTAATATTTTAACGTGTTTAAGAATCATGTTGATGGCTTTTTTGTCTATTCCTATCACCATCCACAACTCCCTTCTCTTGAAAATTAGGCTGTCACAACACACAGAATGTTCCAGTGGCTGACAGTGGTACAAAATAGCTACATTCCAGATTAAGAGAGGACTATTATATAATTAGAATTTGATATGCAGAGGTCATTTTGGAATTCTAAATTAAGAGCAAAATATTTAATATAAAAAATATATTGTTGGCAATACTATGCAGTGAGGGTTTGCCAGATCACCATGGACACAACTTAATATTTTCCTGTGAATCAAGCAGGTCTACTGTTTTATTCACATATAATTCGTACATATTCACCTGGTCTAATACATTTCTAGAACACAAATTTTGATTTCTAAGTAATAGCTCTTAGGAATTGCATGCTTCATTATTTGAATTATATTTAATTGATAAAACAACAACGCTTGCAAATAAAACTAAGAGAAAATATGAATTTTTATTATGGTCATCAAATTAGATGAATGTCTATGAGGGAAAGGCTTACATAATTTAAGCATAGAATAAAGTTATATTTTTCAAGTTAACTATGTACCTTAGGGATATGATATCAACAAAAATGAATTTACTCTAGATTGCTGCCTAATTATATGCCTTCTAGGAATTAAAAAATCCAAATTTTTGTCTTTATGATATATTAATCTAGGTGATTGTCACTAATTCCCCAAATATTTATTGAGTATATTTTATAGTTCAGGTGATTTTCTAGGCGTTGGAGATAAAATTGTGAGGAAGTCAGAGCAGTAGCTTCTTTTCAGAGTTTATATTTCGATGGAGAGAGAAAAAAATAAAAAAAATAAGATCACTTCATGTAGTAATGAGCTCTGTGATAAGATAAAATTATGTGCAGTGACAGTGCCTGCAGGTATACTTATTTAGATATTGTAGTTAATAAAGTCCTCTTTCAGATGTGACAATTACATGAGCTGAATCCTATACTAGAAATTGGCTATATCAAGGTCTAGAGAATAAACTTTCCAGGCAGAGTGAACAGTGGTGGCAAGACCCCTAAAGTAAGACTAAGCCCAGCAGTTATGAGAACATATTATAAGGCCAGTGTTGTTGAATCCTAAAAAAGCAAGGGGAAGAATGATAGGATATATACTGAATAAGTAGACAAGGACCAGTTTAGTAAGGGCCTTTTTGTGACATGGTAATAAGTTTGAATTATAGTTTCTATATAATGGGAAGGGAATATGATTATGATCTGAGTGACATTGAAAATGCATTTCAGTTTTGTATGGAGGATGAATTGCAGACACCCGTTACGGGTTATTACTCTGGTAAGCCAAATGTGTTTGCAATAGCTACAAATACGGCAATTGTTTAAAATTATCTTTGCCAGGGGCTGTTTATCTGGGGGGAAAAATCTCAGGAGGCAAATTGATTTGAATTTTATTTTATTTTTTTAGTTTCAAATGGTTTGAATGATATGTTTATGTCCTATACAGTCTTTTGATAATACTTTTCAGTGTGATATAATAAAGTAAAAAATAAAGCAACGATATATATATATACATTTTGCCAACATTTTTATGAGATATGGTAGTTTATATAGTATAAGCTTCTTGTAGGATAAACT
This sequence comes from Lagenorhynchus albirostris, assembly GCF_949774975.1. Lineage (NCBI taxonomy): Eukaryota > Metazoa > Chordata > Mammalia > Artiodactyla > Delphinidae > Lagenorhynchus > Lagenorhynchus albirostris. The sequence continues at coordinate 140,589,734 of NC_083097.1, forward strand.
AAAGGGTTTTATGTTGGAATTCTTTTAGAAAGAATAACAGGGTCATTAAAGGAAATAAATCCAAAAATATTTCAATGCTTTGTTTTACTCAAATTATTATCTATTGATCCTTCTCTTAGATATGAAAAATTACTAATTTTTCTAACCCTTACTGAAAGCGTCTTCAACTCTGTAATTGATGAGGTTGAGTTCCTCACACTTGTTTGAAGAAACATTGTTGGAAAAAATATTAATCGACATGCTTCAAAAAGAGGGTCCCATGCCCACCTAGGTTGAATCAGTTGAGCCTTTAATGTGGTAACCTACATGATTGTATATTTTTAAAAGAAAGAATGCAAGCAGAATTTCTCATACATATTTGCATATGGGACAGTTTTTGCTTTGAGCAGTGCTACTCAACTCTATCCCACAGAACACCATTTGAGAAGGCCAAATAATTTAAATAACTAATTTAGGCACAACTCTCTTGATGAGCACTGAGCTTCTATTATTCTTAGATTTACACAGGTATTGTGTGGTTCTTATTAGCCTGGATAGGATAAATATATCATTCGTGTATATAAGTATATGTATACACACATACACACATATATGTATATGTATATAAATCACTCAGGTGTATATATGGAGATCTATATACATATATTTCTCTACAGGTGGCTTTAGATGAATACTATTTATAGTTGCTTAAAGAACATACTTCCTGTTTTTATGCCGTAGGAAACACAAACTACACATTTTCACTATTCTATAGTAAGCATCCTATCACCATGCTTCTATAAATTCTTCTCAGTCTAAATTGTGAGAACTGGTATGGTAAATAAATAATCAAAATGCCCCTGTATGGACCTTCCCTGCATGTGGTTAGCATAATGACTATTTCATAGCTTCCTTGATTATCTGGGTACTGTGTAGCTTTTCCCAGTGGACTGCTGGGATTGACTAATACTGGTTCAGAAGAGTGTAGCTTCAGTCTTGCTTCACAATAGGTGGTTGGTTAAGGCCACCTTTCTGTTCTTAGGGAGACCAGGATTATTTTTAATAACAATTCTTTACTGTTTAATGTGCTTGTTTGCCTTCTTATTACATGATTTTACTTCTACCATGATTTTATATAATTTTCATATTATTCTGGAAGATAAAATGTAAAAAAAAATTACCCAAAATGCATAGCTAGATCCACTTCTCATTCACCATTAAATGCCATCTTTTATATTAAGTAGAAATAAATAATACCCCAAATGAATAGCCAATGGGTAATCAACCAATAGATTAGCAATTTTTAATTGCGGGCTATTTGGGATTGGTATTATTCTTGGGGTTAGCTCATTGAAGAAAGAAATGTGTGATATAGTCAAGCAAATATGCTGGCAGATTATGGGAAATCCAAATGTTTGACAATATACTGAACACAATTATCTTGATTTTTTTTAGAAGTAGTATTTCTTAGTCATTAAATGTAGCAAAGTATATAAACAAAAAGGAATACTTGTTCTGCACATTAATGTAGAACTTTCCCATTTCATGAACATTTGTTTTCATATTTCCAACAATAAAAGAGCTTAGTGGGAATATTCTTGCACTTTTATTTTGGCTTGGGCCTTTATTTAGCCTTTAATATTATTTTTAAAAATTGTAGGTAAGGTATATCATGTTCTGTTTGGCCTACTTTATTTTTTTTATATTCAGATTTTGATCTTAGTGCTAAAGCACGTTTAAAGCTATCAAGTGGAGGAAAACACATAAGAAGAAAGTAAAATAATCTTAAAAACATAATTTAGCCAGTCTCTATGAAGAGATGGTCTCTCCGTATGCTCTGCCACTAGTCAGAGATAATGCTCTGCCATTATCTCAGTCAGTAGTATTGGATGCCCCTTCTTCTCTGTGCTTTGTCTTGCCTCTTTGTATTAGTATTCAATGTCTCTCTTTTTCCTGAATACACCATTCAAAATTATGACATATTAATCACAGACATTAGGGATGGGAATGATCTATTACTGTAGGTCATCTGATACCCTCCAGAGGCCAATCCTTCTTGCTGTATTATCCAGTGCTTTTCACGGGTTATTTGAAATGATTCAAGAAATGAAGATTTCCCCTTTTCCTTATTATGCAATCAGTTTCCCTATGGAATTCATTCTGCTTTGATACTCTAACCAGTTGCTAACAAGCAAACCATTTCTTGACACATGTAAAATTGCATAGACTTGTAATACCTCAGGCACATTGTGCTCTTTAACACTGTTATTAATATGTTAACGGGTGGAAACATTATCATCTGACTGCTTGGAGTGTGAAATGTCTTATACTCATTTCATTTTCAGTTCTTTGTAGTTTATGGTTACACTTGATTAAAGGTGGTACTGTGAACACTTCAAGTTGTTTTATTTCAAGATAAAAATGCTGCAGACTACATTAGGAAATATATTAGATATTGATTCTTATATGGCCTTAGCACCTGTGTAATGTGAACTCAAATGCAAAAATTTTGAAACCAGTATGGAAACAGTGGATTAATACGTAACCAAACTGTAATCATAAGTAGTAAAACATATGCTTTGGAAGAGCTGTGAAACAGTAATAGGAAAATGCTAGAAGGCAACTTAAAATACTGATATGTTGCCAAATACAGAGTTTGAGAAGATTTATTTTTAGATTGTAGTTTATCTGTATTGCTCTGATATTTGCAAGCCAAGTGTATACTGGAGAAGAACGGTGACATTAGGGATGCCCTTGTAAAAGAAATATCAATGCTTTAGATGTACATGGTTTATATTTTTAAGAATACTTTTTTCTGATTTTTGTTTGTTTTCTGATTTGTTCCTATAACTCAAAATGGAGTATGGCAATCAAACACCAAACAACAACAGTACCCGGAAATAAATATAGTAATTTTACCGTAAGTAATGTTAAGAGGAAGATTGTCATTATGCAATAAAATATTCCTTATCTTAAATATAAATGGAAAGTTGATGCAGTATGTAACCATTTAAAGCAGGAATCCATGACAGTATTATCAGTTAATCTCATGTCTCCTTTGTTATGGGGTAAAATTATGTTTCATAATGGGTCCAGCTGAATTTAATCTGATTTACTCATCATCAGGCCTAGAGTTGGAGCCTAGCTTAGAGGCTGATAGAAAATACAGAAAGAAGCAGAGTAGATCTTACTCCCTAGAAAGTCGAGTCCTCCAGAAGCTGCCTGTTGCTACAGTGAATGTCCTTATGTTGTGTTCTCAAATTTTCACTCTCAAGATTATATCACTTTCTTAAGATTTGTCAAGGGGGAGTTTGTGTGAATGGGCTTGAGACGTAAGTTTGTTGCCTCAATGCACTGGGGAGAAGGAGGATCTGATTTTGCTGTTTTTTCTATTGGTGGGATTTAACTTCCTCCCACCAAGTCTGTACTTGTTTGGAAATCTCTGAAAGAGAGGTATGATTATGGAAAGTGGATAGAGGTGACTAGGGAAGGTACTAGAAAGCCAAAGTGAGAACCACTTCAAACACCTGTAAGAGTCAGGAATTATACTAGTTATTAAAAGGAATTAAAGAGAATAAGACACCATCTTTTCTCATATGGATTTAATAATCTACTGTCAAAATGTATTATAAAAAACTAACATATGTTTGAAATGTAGTTATAATCTGAAAACATTTAATAATTTCTTTCCTCTGGATAGTCATTATTAATTATTCGTTGTTCAGAAAAAATAAGAAAAACAAGACATTTACCTCAGAAATTTTGCCCATAGTGAGAGGTTATGGAATATAATCTCCTCTTTTCTAGTATATGAAGAATAATATTGTGAAACTTATAGGGGTGTTTTTAAAAAATATTTATCTATTTTTATTTTGGCTGCACTGGTTCTTAGTTGTGGCACACGGGATCTTTAGTTACGGTATGCGGACTCTTAGCTGTGGCATCCATATGGGATATAGTTCCCTGACCAGGACTGAACCCGGGCCCCCTGCATTGGAAGCACGAAGTCCTACCCACTGGACCACTAGGGAAGTCCCTTATAGGGCCATTTTAAAGGTTGAATAAGGCAATAAATATATGGCGCTTAATAATGAGTGCAGGTTACCTCTTATTCCTTAGACCCAAAAGTACACTTTAGAGTGTTGTTGTTGCTATCACTACTACTTTCAATAATAACAACAGTAATAATATTATTTTATTATTTTAATGTTCTTGCATGTAGTGCAGTAGTTGTGTGAAGTTGTGCAGTCTGAGTTTCAGATTAAATTTGATAACCACTGGTAATGTACTATAAACATCTATTAAAAGTCTATTTACACATGGTGATACATAGCACATTTGCAATAGACATACACAGACCCCATTCTCTGCTATCAAATTCAATCTAAAATAATATCCATGTATAATAAATACTCATACCTAAGTTTATATTATTTGCTTATTGTCTTCCCCAGTTGCCTCCCCTTGCAGAGTATATGACAGTGAAGGCAGTCACATGTTTTATCTTGTTTACTGTTATATAGGCAATCTTTACCAGTGCCTGGCACATAATAAGTACCTAATAAATTGTTGTTGGAAACTATATGGATTCACCAGCAGCACAGGTTCTATTCCCTTAGCTCTTCTGAAGCATCTTTAATTCAAGGTACAAATGTATACATTTGGCATATTCCTTTTTCTGTATCATCAACACACATCCACACACACACACACACACACACACATTACCCAGGTTTTAAAACCAGCATACATAGAAGACAGAGATGTTTCTTAGTTGACCATTATCTTTGCTAACCCTTATGTACTTCATGCTTATATTGCTTATTTTAAAGCATATTCATATTTTAATGAACTAAATATATATAATCAGTCTCTAATTTTATTAATTCTTTACTAGCAATGTCTCTTAGATTCTTTATCTTTCCACTTTGATTGCCATGAACTTAGTCTAAGCCCTCAAACACCTTTATTTTATACATTGGTTTCTGCAGTATCTTTAATCTCTGTTACCATCTCTTTAAGTTATGTTCTACTCTATCCCATATGAGTCACTTATGAATCCATATTGTTTTACCAAAGGTAGTGTCCTCCATGGACTCCTCTGTTCATTCCCTTTCTTTTCCTAAAATTCATTAACAAAAAGTGGTAAGAAAACATTGCAAGTTGAGAAACAGCATGAGGAAAGAGAGGGTACAAAAGTGAGAATGCTATTGTGAGAGGCACAGAGGAGAAAAACTTGATTACAGTGTTGGGGGACACAACATATTAGGTTGGATTGTTGTTAATCTTACGTACACAAGAATTGTCTTTTGATTCACTGACGCATTTAAAGCAGAAGAAATAACAGTAGTAGCAGCAGCAGCACTATCAATAATAGTGGCAATAACATTTATTAAAAGCTCATTCTTCGCCATATAGTTTCCTAGTGCTTTGTACCCGTTATTTCATTTATTTCTCTTGATAACCCTTTATGAGACCTGTAACACAAATATATAACATGGCTAAATTTTGCCTTATATTTGTAATAATTTACAGAAGAGAAAACTGAGATTTAGAGACGTTACGTGAAGAAAACTGAGATTTAGAGACGTTACTAAGGTGAAACAGTTACACCAAGCAGAACTTGTGGTTGAACTTGCGTCCGTCTGATGCTGAAGCTTGAGTGCTTCACCACACTGCACTCTTTCTCCAGTCCCATAAACACATGGAATATTTTTGGTGAATGAAAGATAAAAATAAATAAATAAAGTCTATTATAAAAAATTAAGTTCTAAAAAGAGAGGAGACAGATAAATTGAGTGACACAAAGGAAGAATGTGTCTGCTCTTTAACTTTATAAAATATAAAGTCATTTGAAAAAGTTGAATAAAAACCACCAGGATCTTAGAGGTATATTCCTATTTGACAGTAGAGAACTATGTATGGATGAAGGTGTTGGAACAAGGTCAGGGAGTGGTGATAAGATCTGGCTTGCTCTGGCATATTTTCCATTGGTAGAGTTCAAATTGTGTACTAACGTGACTGGGAAGTGTATTGGAGAAGGACTATGATTTGAATGAAATTTTGCCCACGTATTTAAGTGACTTGTGATAAAGATTTCCTATCCAGAAACCTGAAGCCTCTTTTAGAGTCTTCCTTACTCAGACTTCTGTAGCAGAAACCATATGTGTTTTATCTATCTTGTCAAGATAAGTGGAGTAAAGGCTAGGCAGAAAAAGTAAAATTAGGTAAAAAGTTCTCTATGATAATATCCATGGTAAATAATTCAATTTTAGCATGAGTAAATGTTAATTTATGCAGAAATGGGAGCTATTTAAGTAGGTGATAATGACACATTGAAGAGTGTTGTGTAGTTTAGACTGGCGAATGATGTTATTAGAAACCTATTCTTTATACTTAGTAGTAAATACTTTAATAATGATTATAGACCAAGAAATAAAGCTGTCCACATTCATTGCTAATGCTGTTATTAAACAGTCAGTGACCATTCACACAAGATGGAAGGGAATTGACCTGACATATGAAAAGCAGTATAGCTTAATTAAAAATGGCTTCAATATTTTTTAGAAGAAATAAGTTGAACGTGTGAATGGCTTTTAAAGTGGCATTTGAAAGAAAAAATAAACCAGCCCATAATTTGAACTAGCTTATCTAAATCTTAAAGTCTTAGTATATTTCATTCTGTATAATCCGAGGTGATTGCAAAAAAACTAAGTCAAACAACACCTAAAATAACATTTAATTAATATCTCATACTTAAATGTCTTTCTGGGAAATAAATTTTTGTTATTTATCGTGATACAGTAAGCATTATTGGTAGTACAAAAGGCTTACAAAAGTTGCTGAGTTCTCATAGGAAACATATAGTATACCTTTTTCTTTTGCCTTTTCTATTTTACTTGCATTTTCTGGGAATTTTTATGGGAATTGGTAAGTTTATGTATCGCTAGAAGATACTTGTATTTCCTAATAGTGTATATAAGAAGACTTTATGAGCTAGATTCATTCCTTGATAATCTTGCAGTTAATAACAGTTTCCATATCATGAATATGTATGTACAGTTGTAAATTGTCTTGAATTTATATGAAAAGTAAAAATTGGCTTTTATCAAGTTATTTTATGCTTGGAAATACACTAAGCAATTTGCATTATTTCATTTCATTCATTCATTTGAATATCTATTTAATAGAGAAACTGAGGCTTGAAGAGTTGAAATTGTGCAAAAATCACACAGCTAATAAGAGATAGTCTCAAGATTTGAGTTCAAAATATATGACTCCTGTGTAAACCTCCTAACCACAGTACTAGATTCATACGCATCTGTCTTTATCTTTCAGTTCTCTAAAGCTGTAAGGTTCTTGTGTGCAACACACATATGTGTTCTTCCTGAGCTTTTTTTTTAATCATAGATTTTTTTACTGTGTATACTAATAAATAATTTTTGCACTGTTTAGTATTGTAATATCAGACATATAAAATGTGCATAGAGGAAATGTAAATCTTAGAGCCGAGGCAGAATTTGTGCTGGCTAGTGACTCAAAAAATACTTTTCAAGGCCAGTTTGAATGATGGTATCATTATAGTTTTTCAGTTTAAAAAAGATCTGTGCATTCTGCTTTGAAACAACTCCAGTGAACCTATACATCTGAAAATTTTCTGTTTTCCTTTTAACATTTATTCCCATGGCAATAATATGCATGTAAAGCATATCCTTAAATTTTTTTTATAACTTAGAAATATCCAAGTAGTTTAAGAAACTTCTCAACCTCAGATTATACTGGACTGTCTTGCAAAGTAAATTGTAATTACCTCTAGAGAGATGTGAGTTGAAAAAGATTAATTCTTGTATCATTTCTCTACATCAGCCTAAATGTTTTTCAGCCAGGTTTTATTATTAAGTTAAATATTTGGAACATGTTAGAAATGTGTAGAGAATAAGCACACAGATGGTTTTATTAAACGGTCAATATATGATTATAAGGATCTTGAAACCCATAGCAATAACAATAATAGTAACTATGACATCTAGTTCTTACTGATATTGCTATCCAGTATGCTAAGCTTCTTGCATATTGAATTATTTCATTCATTAAATAATTACTTGTTGGGCTTCCCTGGTGGCACAGTGGTTGCGAGTCCGCCTGCCGATGCAGGGTACACGGGTTCGTGCCCCGGTCCGGGAGGATCCCATATGCCGCGGAGCGGCTGGGCCCGTGAGCCATGGCCGCTGAGCCTACGCGTCCGGAGCCTGTGCTCTGCAACGGGAGAGGCCACAGCAGTGAGAGGCCCGCGTACCGCAAAAAAAAAAAAAAAAAAAAAAAAAAAATTGTTGACTGCATGCCATTTTCTAGATGTTGTTGTAGGTGCTTACAATATGGCAATGAAAAAGACAGCAAAGTTCTTGCCTTTATATAATGAATACTCTGCTGGGCCTCAATACCTACTGGGAAGTAGATACTATTTTATCCCACGTTTTAGCTGAGAGCTGTATGGTTTCCTCAGAAAATAAGCCACGTGCCCAAATCATTTTTGAAAGCCAGAATTCAGCTCATGTTTGTTTGACTTCCAATTCCAAGCACTAAAGTATTGTGTATACTACTTGATATACTATACCAAAAATAAGTAGGCTGAGTAGGTTGAGCCACGACATCAATATTATACTTCAGATGTTAGCTAAAATGTTATCCAAATATTTTGTGTTAATACTTTGTCTTTGGGATTATGCTTTACATTTGTCATCTCTGGTTACTCAGTTCTTTTTTGGGCCTCATGTACTTTTGCCTGTGAATGATATGGGTACTCTCTATATTGAATATCATTCAATATTCTTATCTTTGAATGATAAGAATATTGAGCAATAGGAGAATCATAAACTACACAGGAGGCTTGAGTACAGGTGGAGCCATTCAAAAGAATTGCTTTAATAGTATAAATTTTTGCTTTGTAAACAAAATAAATCAATGTTGTCCCAATAAGTGAATGCATTATTTGCTGAGTATTACTCAGAGGGTTATTTAAATTAAGTAAATATGCAGTAGTCTAGAATTCTACCTCATATAGTGATAAATGCCAAGTGATGTCCCTTTTTAGAAGAGAAAAGAGAGACGTTCCATTCAAATAGTTTAACAGTGTGAAAGGAGTATATCTATCTAGTCTGTATTTCTGTCTATCTGTTAAAGAATTTGCTCTTTCAACCTCAGAAGGCAAGAACTGAGTCAATTTTAGAAGTAAACAAAAGGCTTCATTTCTGTGTTCTTCATGCTCTGCCGATCACAACCCCAAGAATGTGGCTAATATCTAAAGCAGAGTATTTTTTGGATGTCTTGCTTTTTGTTGCATGGGCTTCAGATAGTAATCATCAGCATTCTTCAATTTAGAATTCATTAGTAGATTATATTGGTGAGGGAGAGGGTCCCTAGGCTTTACTATAGCAATTTGAAAACCTCAGTGTGTAAACAATCACCTGGAGAGCATGTTATAAGGGGAATTCTTGGTTGTATGCTATTAATAGGCATAGGATAGGCTTTCCATGGGATCTTCATTTTCAGTAGGAACTTAAGGTAGTTCTAAGAGAGCTTGTTCCTGGTCTCTCACTGGGTTACTATTGGCTTTACTGAGTAAACAAAAAGGACAGAACATTGCATGCAAAAAATAAATAGTTGAAAAGAAACAGTGTAATATACTTTTCCTTCTTAAAAATTGTTCCTATGATTTGTGACAGTTACTTGCCTTTAATCTGCTTATATTTATAGAATTCATAAACTTCAAGTACCCTCACAGACCTATGCTGTCATTGAAATTTCTAATACTTAGAAATAAACAGATGGCATAAATCCTTTCTTGATAGATCAAAGTCTACATACACAATCATTAATAAAATTAAATCAGATATTTAGAGTGAATGAGTTGTCTATGAGATAAGACAAACACTAGATGAGTTTGCTTTTTAAATTATTTTTTAATGCCATCTTCTAGTTTTCGCAAACTGTTTTTGTTTTTGTGTATGTGACATTATGATTTTTTTTGACATTATGATTTATAATAAATATATATTTGGTTTTAGTCCCTTTCTATCGCTAAGTTCCTAAAACCCTTGGAATTTCATAAATAATAAAGAGCAATAAGGGTGAAAAGAGTACATTTTATTATTCATAACAAGTCCCTTTTAACCAAGTCTGAGGTTATGTTAATGAGGTAACTTTTAGAAAGCCCTTAAGGAGGGACTGGTTGCCAGGGGAACCAATCCAGGGAGGGAAGAGGGCCTGGAGATTGAGGTCAATCACCAATGGCCAATGATTTAATCAGCCATGCCCCTGTAATGAAGACTCCATAAAGACTCAAAAGGACAGGGTTTGATGAGCTTCCAGAACTCTAATTACTGAACCAGAATGCATCCATGGGCTGGGACAGAAGCTCTAGTATTCAGGACCCTTCCAGACCTTGCACTATGTGCAGGCATATCTCTGAGATGTTGCAAGTTTGGTTCCAGACCACTGCAATAAAGTGAATCTCACAATAGAGTGAGTCACACAAATATTTTGGTTTCTCAGTACATTTAAAATTATATTTACCCTGTACTATAGTCTATTAAGTGTGCAATAACATTATTTCTAAAGAAAACAATGTATATGCCTTAGTTAAAAAAACTTTATTGCTAAAAAATGCTAACCATCATCTGAGCCTTCAGTGAAAAGTGATCTTTTTGCTGATGCAGGGTCTTGCCTTATTGTTGATGGCTTGACTGATGAAGGTGGTGATTGATGAAGGTTGGGGTAGCTGTGACAGTTTCTTAAAATAAGACAAAAATGAAGTTTGCTGTATCTATTGACTCTTCCTTCATAAATAATTTCTCTGTCGCATGCAATGCTATTTGATAGCATTTTATCCACAGTAGAACTTCTTAAAAAAATTGAGTCAGTCCTCTCAAACTGCTGTTGCCTTATCAATTAAGTTAGTGTAATATTATAAATCCTTTGTCATTTCAATAGTCTTAACAGCATATTATCAGGAATAGATTCTGTTTCAAGAAATCATTTTCTTTGCTCATCCATAAGGAGCAACATTAAAGTTTCATCATCAGATTGCAGCAATTCAGTCATATCTTTAGACTCCATTTCTAATTCTGGTTCTCTTGCTGTTTTCACCACATCTGCAATTACTTCCACCCCTGAAGTTTTTAGCCCCTCCAAGATGTCTGTGAGGGTTGGAATCAACTTCTTCCAAACTTCTGTTAATGTTGATATTTTGACCTCTTCTCATGAATCAAAAATGTTATTAATGGCATCAAGAATGGTGAATCCTTTCCAGAAGATTTTTAATTGAATTTGCCCAGATCCATCAGAGAAATCATTATCTATGGCAGCTATAGCCTTATGAAATGTATTTCTTTCATAATAAGACTTGAAAGTCAAAATTACTCTTGATCCATGGGCTGCAGAATGTATGTTGTATTACCAGGCATGAAAACAACATTAATCTCATTGTACATCTCCATCAAAGCTCTTGGGTGACCAGGTGTATTGTCAGTGAGCAGTAATATTTTGAAAGGAAATTTTTTTTTCTGACAATAGGTCTCAAGAGTGGGCTTAAAATACTCAGTAAACCACATGTTATCAACAGATGTGCAGTCATCCAGGCTTTGTTGTTCCATTTATAGAGCACAGGCAGAGTAAATTTAACGTAATTCTTAAGGGTGCTAGGATTTTCAGAATGGTCAGTGAGCGTTGGCTTCAACTTAAATTCACCAGCTGCATTAGCACCTAACAAGAGAGCCTGTTGTTTGATGTTTTGAAGCCAGGTGTTGACTTCTCCTCTCTAGCTATGTAAGTCCCAGATGGCATCTTCCTCCAATATTAGGCTGTTTTGCCTACATTGAAAATCTGTTGTCTGGTGTAGCCACCTTCATGAATTTTCTTACCTAGATCTTATGAATAACTTGATGCAGCTTTTATATCAGCACTTGAGGCTTTATCTTGTGCTTTTATGTTAGGGAAATGGCTTCTTTCCTTAAACCTCATGAACCAGCCTCTGCTAGCTTCAGACTTTTCTTCTGCAGCTTCCTTACCTTTCTCAGCTTTCATGGAACTGAAGAGAGGGCCTTTCTCTGGATCAGGCTTTGTCTTAAGGGAATGTTGTGGCTGGTTAGATCTTCTATCCAGACCACTAAAACTTTCTTGTTGTCAGCAATAAGGCCGTTTTTCTTTCTTATCATTCATGTGTTCACTGGAGTAGCACTGTTAATTCCTTCAGGAACTTGTCTCTTGTATTCACATCTTGGCTAAGTGTTTGGTGCAGCAGGCCTAGCATTGGCTTATCTCAACGTTCCATAGGCCTTACTCAGTAAGCTTAATCATTTCTAGCTTTTGATTTGAAGTGAGAGATGTGTGACTCTTCCTTTCCAGTGAACACTTGCAGGCCATTGCAGAGTTATTAAATGTCCTAATTTTGATATTGTGTCTCAGGGATTAGGGAGGCCCAAGGAGAGGATGGCAGTCGGTTGATAGAGCAGTCATCAGAACACACACGTTATTAAGTTCATGGTCTTACATGGGCATGGTTTGTGGCACCTCAAAACAATAACAATAGAAACGTAAAAGATCACTGATCACAGATCACCATAACAAATATAATAATAGTGAAAAAGTGTGAAATATTGTGAGAATTAACAAAATGTGACACAAAGATATGAAGAAAACAAATGCTGTTGGAAAAATGGCTCCATAGACTTACTCAATGCAGGGTGGCCACAACACTTTAATTTGTAAAAACTGCAATATCTGTGAAGTGCAGTAAAGGAGAGGGCAGTAAAACGAGGTATGCCTCTTTTAATTTGCCTGCTCATTTATATCCTTTAATGTCCTTTGTAATGAGGCAGTAATTTGATTAGTAAATTGGTTTTCTGAATTCTGGGAGCTGCTTTAGAGAAATAATAGAACCCACGAGGAGCTAATAGGAACCTTCAATTCATAGCTTGTCAGAGGGCTTCCATGGTGGTGCAGTGGTTGAGAGTCCGCCTGCCGATGCCGGGGACACGGGTTCATGCCCCGGTCCGGGAAGATCCCACATGCTGTGGAGCGGCTGGGCCCGTGAGCCATGGCCGCTGAGCCAGCGCGTCCGGAGCCTGTGCTCCGCAATGGAAGAGGCCACAACAGTGAGAGGCCCATGTACCGCAAAAAAAAAAAAAAGAGTTAGGTATAGCTTGTCAGAAGCACAGGTAACAATCTGAGCTTGTGATTGGCATCTGAACTGGGGGCAGTTTTGTAGGACTGAGGCTTCACCTGTGGGATCTGACATATCTTCAGGTAGATAGAGTCAGAATTGAGCTAAATTTGTAGGCCACCCACTCAAGGTTCACTGTAAATTGGAGAACTACTTGGAGGTATTGGATAATACACAGCAGAGAGTGGAAATGCTTTTTTAACTTTGAATATTTTTAAACACTTTTTCCTTTTGTGGCCCTATGTTTTTGTAAAGATCGTATTTTTGACTCCTGAACCCTTCTCTGTCTCTTCCTCCACTTATTTTTGCCTCCCAATTTCCTGCTACGCTGCATAGCACCTACTGCTTTTCAAGATCACTCGATTTTTTTTTTTTTTTAATTCCCAGTTTAGATCCTCCATATATGTACTTCTCTTTTGGTCTCAAAACACAAGTATAAAATTAAAACTCTCAAATATTATAATACAAATCATTTGAGGATAGTTTAATATGAAAAATGTATAAATATATTCTATGTAAATGTATTTAAAGTTGTTTTTACATTTTTATTATAATTCAAAATTTTGATAAATATTTTTATAATGCAGTTTTGATATTTTTGTTATAATAAACTTTTTTAATATAAAATTTAGTAAGAGAAAATATTATGAAAACTTTGGAGTTCACGAGAAATCTTATTTATATTCCGATTTTTGATATTTGGATATTTTGCCTGAGAAAAGAGTAGTTTGATTCAAATGAGGATAATAGTCTCAACTGAAAACTTTTCTTTTTCCACAGCAACATTCTTTGCAGTTTTTTTTAACACCTGCATTTTCTTTTTCTTTTTTTTTTTTTTTTTTTGCGGTACGTGGGGCCTCTCACTGTTGTGGCCTCTCCCATTGCAGAACACAGGCTCCGGACGCGCAGGCTCAGCGGCCATGGCTCACGGGCCCAGCCGCTCCGCGGCATGTGGGATCTTCCCGGAACGGGGCACAAACCAGTGTCCCCTGCATCGGCAGGCGGACTCTAAACTACTGCGCCACCAGGGAAGCCCAACACCTACATTTTCTTATTGCCTCCCTTACGGTTCTGTTTGGAACCATGTGAGTGTCATAAACTAGAAGGAAAAAAAACAGTGCAGTGGAGCTTCTAGTAAAGGTAGAGTAGGTAATTCAGATCAAGTTTTTCTGCCGAGGACAACTAGATAACAGAAAATGGAGAAATGTTATAGACAGCACCAGAATTAATAGGGAACTATCAAGGGGAAATTCATAGCCAGAATGTTTTCCCCTATCGGTGTTTTTCAGTTCCTGAATGGGTTGATAAAGGGTTGAGCAATTCTTTTGACAGCTTCTTTGGGTTCAGAGGAAAGGGATAGGTGTCCAGGGTGGCCTCATAGGGATATGGAAAAACTGAATGTAGTACCCTGCAGGGATAGCAGCTCAGTTTTTTTATTCTCTCATACCTGGAATTGGGTTGAGGTAATCTTATTGTTAGTCTCTCTAGAGACCTGGCAGAGCAAATATTAATACTCTCTGGAGTAAGATATTATCATCTGAAAAATCAAATGATCTATAAGCATTAAAAAAAGAAAAAAAAACTGGCACCCAGTGGAAAAATCATCAAGAACAGGAATAGAGAACACATCATGAAGAAAAGCAATAAAAGCAGTAGAAGATAGAAACATACCCACTAAGTTCCAAATGGTAAAGTTATTAGACACAGATTTTGAAATAATGATCTCACTCTGTCAAAAAAGTTAAAGCAAATATTGAGTATTTACAGAAGACTGGGAAATTTAAAATACCAAATGGAAATATTTGATTTCAGTAAATTGAAATTAAGAAACCAGTTGATGAGTTTAACCCATACTAGACACAGTTGAAAAGAGAAGTAATCAAAAGAGGATAGCTTAGAGGTGAATATTCAGAATAAAGGACAGAGAAGTAAAAAATGAAAATTACAGAATAATGGAATGTGACATATATCACACAGAAAGCAGGCCTAACTTTCTGAAATTTTAATCCAAGGAAAATTAGATAGGAAGTGGGGCAGAAGCAGTAACTGAAGAGAAGATGGCTGAGAACTGAATGAAACTGGAAAAAGGCATCAAGTTATCAAGTCACAGAATCGAGAGCACTACAAAACCCAATCATGATAAAATTAAATTGAAACTCAGTTCTGTATTTAAAAACTGCTGAGATAAAAATATAAAGAGCCAGAGTTAAAAGCAACCAGAGATTAAAGACATGTTATGTTTCAAAGAACAATAAGATTAACAGTTGGGTTTTCAGTAGAAATGATGGAAACCAGAATACAGTGGAATGGCATCTTTAAATGATGAAAGAATACAAATATTAACATAATTTTATACTCAGTAAACTGTAATTCAAAAACATAGTCAAATTAAAGATGTTTTCAGAAAAACAAGAAATGAGAGAATTTATTATAGGAAGATGCACAGGAAAAGAAACACTAAAGGGGTTCTTCAGGAGAAGGAAACTTGTCTTCAATGACAGCAGGAAATTATAAGGAAATAAGAATACCAGGAAGGGGGAAGTATTTGGGAATATCTAGATGAATTTGACTTCATTAAACAAAAATAATGATATCTTATGGGGTTTAGCACAACTTAGAATAATATGGGTTAGGCACATTGAGTTAAAAGAGTTTATAATTTTAGAACAAAAAGAGGGAGAAATTGAATAATAAAAACATTCAAGCAAAAAAGTTGAGAGAAGGAAAATAAGAAAACAGAACAAATGGCATAGAGAATATTGAAAAGCATAGTATATTTAAAGTCAAATATATGAATATATATGTATATATATGGATTAAATGTTTCAATTAAAACAAAGATTTTCAGGGCTTCCCTGGTGGCGCAGTGGTTGGGGGTCCGCCTGCCGATGCAGGGGACACGGGTTCGTGCCCCGGTCTGGGAAGATCCCACATGCCGCGGAGCGGCTGGGCCCGTGAGCCATGGCCGCTGAGCCTGTGCATCTGGAGCCTGTGCTCCGCAACGGGAGAGGCCACAACAGTGAGAGGCCCGCGTACCGCAAAAAAAAAAAAAAAAAAAAACAAAGATTTTCAGATTACGTAAAATAAAGTCTAGAGTAATGTATCAAAAATATAAAAACATACAATTTGAATTGGTGAGTTGTATATTTAAACTATTTCTCAATAAAGTTGTTAAAAAATGACAGATATATCAAAAGAAGAGGGGAAAAAAGGTAGTTCATACAGATACTTAAAAACAATTCTAAGAGTTATATTAATGGTAGGAATACTATAATTAAAGGTAAAAAGAATAAAGATAGGCACTCCATAATAATTTTAATTCACCAAGGAGTTATAATATGTCTAAAATTGTATAAATGATTTAGTATTCAAGAAGATATAAAAAGGAAAATTTACAGAACTATAGCAGAAAAAGCAAGTCCACAAAGATAGTGGGAAATTTTATTATACTCCTTCAGTAACTGATAGAAAAAGCAGATCAAAAATCAATCAAGCAAAAAAAAAAAAAAAAAAAAAATCAATCAAGCTATAAAATATTTGAAAAACAGCAAACTTGACATAGTGGATATAATGTATAGAACGTTACACCCAAGAAATGCAGAAACAAACATTCTTTTCAGCACACACATTTACAAAAATTGTAAAAAAAAACTGGGTCATTAAGCAAGTCTTAAGGCCAAGAAATGGAAATCATAAAAAGAAAATGCCTTAAACCACAAATTATTTTATATAAAAATAAGTTATAGGGCTTCCCTGGTGGCGCAGTGGTTGAGAGTCCGCCTGCCGATGCAGGGGACACGGGTTCGTGCCCCGGTCCGGGAAGATCCCACATGCTGCGGAGCGGCTGGGCCCGTGAGCCATGGCCGCTGAGCCTGCGCGTCCAGAGCCTGTGCTCCGCAACGGGAGAGGCCACAACAGTGAGAGGCCCATATACTGCAAAAAAAAAAAAAAAAAAAAAAGTTATAAAGTTAAATAGAAAGCCCCAGTGTGTTTGGCAACGAAGGAAAATACTTTTAAATAACTCAAAAATCAAAGGGAAAATCATAATATAGACTAGAACAGGTTTTAACCTCAACGATAATAAAAATAACATGTCAAAACTTGTGGGAGGCAGAAAAATCTTTGCTTAGAGAGAATTTTTGGCTTTCACTGCATATATTTGAAAAGAAGGTAGACAGTATCAGTGAACTAAGCATCCTTATTAAGAATTTATATAGCAGTAATTTGTATGTTTTCTAAAAATAGGAGAATTAAAATAAGACAAAAATAGAGTTAATAAAATATAAAGAATAAAGAACAATCAAAAGATCAGTAAAACTGACAAACCCTGGTGTGTTAAGGGAAAGAGAGAGACAGAGATAAGACCAATTTCAAGAATATTATGCTTAGAGATTCCAACTAACATTCTGGAAAAGACAAAACTGTGGAGAGAGTAAAAAGTCTGTGGTTGCCAGAGATTAGGAGGGTAGGTGAAGGGCAGAGTGGTGGAGGACTGAGAATTTTTAGAGCAGTGTAAATACTCTCTATGATCCTATAATGATGGATACAATTATTATACATTGTCCAAACCCATATAATATAGAACACCAAGAGTGAACCCTAATGTAAACTGTGGACTTTGGGGGATTATGAGGTGTTGTAACAAATGTACCACTCTGGTGTGGGATGTTGATAAAGGGAGAGGCTATGCCTGTGTGAGGGCAGAGAGTATATGAGAATCTCTGTATCTTCTCAACTTTACTGTGAACCTAAACTGCTTTAAAAAATAAAATTTTAGGGCTTCCCTGGTGGTGCGGTGGTTAAGAATCCGCCTACCAGGGCAGGGGACACGGGTTTGAGCCTTGATCCCAGAAGATCCCACATGCCGCGGAGCAACTAAGCCCATGCACCGCAACTACTGAGCCCACGCTCTAGAGCCCGCAAACCACAACTACTGAGCCCGCGTGCCTAGAGCCTGTGCTCCACAACAACAGAGGCCACCGCAATGAGAGGCCTGCGCACGGCAGTGAAGAGTAGCCCCCACTCGCTGCAACTAGATAAAGCCCGTGTGCAGCAACGAAGACCCAGTGCAGCCAAAAATAAATAAAATAAAATAATTTTAAAAAAGAAATAAAATTTTAATAGAAAAATTCTCAGAAACATTAAAAAGTTGAGGATGTAATGAATAATCTTGAAATCAATAATATAACAATATAGCAGACACAGGAGAAATAGAAGTTTGAGCAATCTTATGAATACTACCTAAATTTAATCACTAGTTAAAAGCCTTTCTACAAACAATTTTTTTTTCAAATTTAAGGAAAACATTACAAAGCAATGCAAAACAAAAACCTAGGTCTAGATGCTTTCATTTGGTGAACACTTCCAAATATTTAAGCAATAAATAATTCAATTTTGCTCAAAAACCTCTAGGGGAAAAAAAAAAGCCACAGCACAAATGCTTCCCAATTCATGTTATAAGGATGGACTACTTCCAGAAAGGACATTTTTATGCCTATCTTAAGTATGAATATAGAATTCCAAATTCTAATAGAAATATTATCAAACTTAATTCAGGAAATTATAAAAAAGGGTAATGCATCATAACCAGTTAGGTCTTATTTGGTCTTATGTGAGGTTAGTTTAATATCGGAAAATCTATTAATGAAACATACTAACAGGAAAATAAAAATTATAGCATCATCTCAAAAATGTTGCAAAAGAGAGTTGATAACATTTAATATTTAGTCATTATTTTTAAAAATGTTAGAAAACCAAGAATAAAAGGAATATTCTCAGGCTAATAAATGAATACACCAAAAAAATGTGCTATAGCAAAAATAGTGCTTGATATTGAAATTTTTAAAGTCGTCCACTTAAAATAGAGACATAGGTGGCTGCTGTCACCAGTCTTCAACATTTTATTGGAGACATTAACAGCATAGTAAACCAAAAGAGACAAAAGGAATGTAATTTAAAAGGAATCCTCATTATTCACATATGATAATGTATAGATAGAAACAAAAAAATACAAATAAAGTATTAAAATCAATAAACTACTTTAGCAAGGTTTCTGGATGCAAGTTAAAGCACAAAACTCAATTCCAAAGAAAATGAAATTCTTAAACAATGTCGTTTAAAATAACATAAAACATATCAAATAATAAATCTAGCAAAGTGCAATATGGCTCTGGAAGAGACTACAAAATATTACTGAGAGAATTTAAAGGAAATGTAAGTATATTCATGTGTCTAACATGTTTATGGAGTGAAACAGTCATTATTGTAAAGATGCTAACTTTCCCTAAATTCACCTTTAGATTCACAGCAATCCCCATCACAATCCCAGTAGGAGTTTTATGGAACATGATGGGCCGAAACTAAAATTGATATGAAAATGCAGAATGCTAATAGCCATTATACTCTGCCTTGAAGAAGATGAGCAAAGGGGAGGACGTGTTCCATCCGATATCAAGACTGATATCACATTGCAGTAAAGGAGACGTGTCATTTGTGCAAGAATAGATAAATAATCATTCGAACATAAAATACTACAGCAAATAAGTAGATTTGTACATATACGGGCACAATTCAAATGTAAGTTGTAATGTAGAGCAATAGGAAATCAAAGTGTCTTCAGCAAATGATGGTAGATCCTGATGGAAAATAGTGCAACTTGACGGCTACCTCACACCATATATTAAAAATGAATTCCAGGAGATTATAAATTTAGGTGGGAAGTACAAAACTTCTGAAAGATAATATAGAAGAATACCTTTAAAATGGAGTGGGGCAATATTTCTTAAATAAGACACACAAAATGTTAACCATAAAAGAAAATATTGGTAAATTGGACATTAGATATCAGAACTTATTTTCAAAAGATGCCTGTAAGAGAAAAGGAAGCAGTTCACAGAGTGGGAGAATTTACTTACAATACATAAATGGGTAAAGGACTAGTGTCCAGAATATGTAAAGAACTCCTACTAATTAATAAGAAAAAAAACCCAAAGGAACCTGTAAGAAAGATGGGAAGGAGGCTTCAGTAAGATATCCAAGTGTCAAATAAAAGTCTGAAAAAGTTCTCAATCTTATTGGTATTCAAGGAAATGGAAAATAAAACCTGATGAGAGACCACTATGTATCCATTGGAATGGTTAAAAAAAGTAATTATTTACTTTTTAATTTTTATTGGAGTATAGTTGCTTTACAATGTTGTGTTAGTTTCTACTGTACAACGAAATGAAATCAGCTGTACATATGCATATATCCCCTCTTTTTTGGATTCCCTTCCCATTTAGGTCTCCACAGTGCAATAAGTAGAGTTCCCTGTGCTATACAGTATGTTCTCAATAGTTGTCTATTTTATACATAGTATTGATAGTATGTATGTGTCAATCCCAATCTCCCAACTTTTCCCACACCCCCCTTCCCCCTTGGGATCCATACATTTGTTCTCTATGTTTGTGTCTCTGTTTCTGCTTTGCAAATAAGATCATCTATACCATTTTTCTAGATTGGAATGATTAACATTTAAAAGACTGGCAACTCCAAGTGTGGGCAAAGGTGTAGAACACTGGGAGCTCTCTTACATTGCAGAAGGGAGAGTAACTTGGGAAATCAATTTGGCCCTCTCTCCTAAATGTGAATGTTTACATACTCCACTTCCCAATAGTTATGCCCCTAGATATGTAGCAAAGAAGAATATGTACAAGAGACATGTACAAGAATATTCATAGCAACGTTATGTAGGATATTTGGGTAAATGAAATTGTCATATATGCAAATAATGGAGTACTATAAATTAATGAAAATGAAAGACCTATAGATACACTGAACAATATGGCTAAATCTTACAAATATAATATTGTTTGAATGACACCAGACATTAAAAACTATGATATCATTTATACATATTTCAAAAAATAAAACAAACTGGTTTTAGGCTTTTAAGCTTAATTTGTACAAAATATAAAGAAATATAAAGTGATTGCCGTGAAACTCAGTTATCTTTTAGAAGTTGGGAGTGGATAGCTGGGAGGGAGTATGGGATTATATTTCTAGGTTGTTAGCAATGCTCTATTTGTTAATCTGGATGATGACTACACAAGTATTTGTGATAAAATTTTGTTATATACTTTTGTAAGATATTTTACAATAAAAAGGGTTAAAGAAAATATTTCTATTTCAGCATCTTCTTTCAGAAACACCTAACAGATTGTTGGGGTAGGGATAATCTGGAAAAACTGCATGTACTAACAAACCAGAGCTATGGTCGAGGTTACCTCCATGAGTGCCAACATAATGCACTAAGGCAAATTACTAGAATCAAGACATGTCAATCAGGTGTGCAGTTCTGCAGAAACCAAAAGTCACAGCAGCGGCTTTCTCAGCACTGCTGCTCTGGACAGAACAAACTAAAAACCAAACCAAACCAAACCAACAAACAAAAAACCAGAGAAACTAAATTTGTGAAGGCAGTTTTCAGCTTTACATTCTGTCAGGAGTTATCTTTGCACAGTTGGATGCGAATCTCCTACATGGTCTCTCCAAGTGGCCATCTCTAATGCATCTCTAATGTACCTGCTAAAAGAGCTTTCAGAAGTGGGATTAATTGACTTTCGTGAAGTACTTATTTGATCACTAAGACTGTGCCATGGATGGGATGGTGGTGATTAAATTACTTTCTAAACTAATTGAGAAAGTTTCACTGCTTGTTAGCAACACTTACAATAAAAAGGCCCTGTTGCCAAAAGAAATACATGGATTTTTAAGATCAAATAAAATTATATGTTGCCTGCAGTTGTTAAAAGTCTTAAAATTGTGGTTTTAGCAGAACATCTGTTTCAAATCTCAGTGATTAGGGAGGAATATATTTAAATTTTATATAGCAAGCATATTTGAAGTATTTGGCTATTAAGTCCAATAAAGATATTAGAAAGTATACTGGAATTAATGGCAAAATATACCTGATGTGGTCAACCCTACAATATCAGCCTTTCAGATACTGCATCACTCTTAAATTCAGGCTCCACTTTTCTCAGTGTAGTTCTCATGCTTCCATGAAGATATTCTCTGTTTTATCTTTTACGGTTATAAAATTCTGAAATGACTTCCTATATAAAAATAGCAATTGCTATTTAGTTTCTGCTCAACATTTTGCTCTCCCTTTTCTCAAATTCCTGTTTATGTTGTTTTTAATTTTGGAGACTCTTATTTTCTTCACTTTTTATTTCTTTGTGCAACTCTTAGAGCGATGAAACAATAATTTGTGCAATAATCCAATCACCTTTAATTATTATTCATGTATTTTTCTGATTTTATTATTTTTTCTTCTTTTTTATTGACTTACGAACACCTGAATTTTGTCTTAGACTTCTGCCTGCTGCCTCTACTTTCCCTGAGTCTCAATCACTCCATGATTTTAATTACCATCTATTACTAGTAGCTACCAAGTCAGTATTTATACCCTAGATAGCTGTAGTAAACACTCGGTTCATATTAACACTGTTTCTGTAAAGACATTCCAGAACTTGGTGATTGATAGGGCAACCTCTTTTTTGTTCTTTTTTCTTAGTTGGAGTATAATTGCTTTACAATGTTTTGTTAGCTTCTGCTGTACAGCAAAGTGAATCAGCTATATGTATACATATATCCCCTCCCTCTTCGATCTCCCTCCCACCCACCCCCATCCCACCCCTCTAGGTCATCACAGAGCATTGAGCTGAGCTCCCTGTGTTATACAGCAGGTTCCCACTAGCTACCTGTTTTATACATGATAGTGTATATATGTCCATCCTAATCTTCCAGTTCATCCCACCCTCCTTTTCCCCCCACTGTGTCCACCCTTCTGTTCTCTATGTCTACGTTTCTATTCCTGCCCTGCAAATAAGTTCATCTGTACCATTTTTCTAGATTCCACATATATGCCTTAATACATGATGTTTGTTTTTCTCTTTCGAACTTACTTCACTCTGTATGACAGACTCTGGGTCCATCCACATCTCTACAAATGACCCAATTTCATTCCTTTTTTATGGCTGAGTAATATTCCATTGTATAGATATATCACATCTTCTTTATCCATTCCTCTGTTGATGAACATTTAGGTTGCTTCCATGTCCTGGCTATTGTAAATAGTGCTGCATTGAACATTGGGGTACATGTGTCTTTTTGAATTATGGTTTTCTCAGGGTATATGCCCGGTAGTGGGATTGCTGAGTCATATGGTAGCTCTAGTTTTAGTTTCTTAAGGAACCTCCATACTTTTCTCCATAGTGGCTGTATCTATTTACATCCCCACCAACAGTGCAAGAGGGTTCCCTTTTCTCCATTTTCTCCTTTTTCTCATTTCAGCATTGATTGCTTATAGATTTTTTAATGATGGCCATTCTGACCAGTGTGAGGTGATACCTCATTGTAGTTTTGATTTGCATTTCTCTAATGATTAGTGATGTTGAGCATCTTTTCACATGCCTCTTGGCCATCTGTATGTCTTCTTTGGAGAAATGTCTATTTAGGCCTCCGCCCATTTTTCGATTTTTTTTTTTTTTTTTGATATTGAGCTGCCTGAGCTGTTTGTATATTTTGGAGATTAACCCTTTGTCAGTTGCTTCATTTGCAACTGACAAAGGGTTTATTTTCTCCCATTCTGAGGGTTATTTTTTTGACTTGTTTATGGTTTCCTTTGCTGTGCAAAAACTTTTAAGCTTAATTAGATCCCATTTGCTTATTTTTGTTTTTATTTTCATTACTCTAGGAGGTGGGTAAAAAAAGATTTTCCTGTGATTTATGTCAAAGAGTGTTCTTCCTATGTTTTCCTCTGAGAGTTTTATAGAGTCTGGCATTAACATTTAGGTCTTTAATCCATTTTGAGTTTAGTTTTGTGTATGGTGTTAGGTAGTGTTCTAATTTCATTCTTTTACATGTAGCTGTCGTTTTCCCAGCACCACTTATGGAAGAGGCTGTCTTTTTTCCACTGTATATTCTTGCCTCCTTTGTCATAGATTAGGTGACCATATGTGCATGGGCTTATCTCTGGGCTTTCTATCCTGTACCATTGATCTGTATTTCTGTTTTTGTGCCAGTACCATATGGTCTTGATTACTGTAGCTTTGTAGTATAGTCTGAAGTCAGGGAGCCTGACTCTTCCAGCTCTGTTTTTTTTTTTTTTTCCCTCAAGATTGCTTTGGCTATTTAGGGTCTTTTGTGTTTCCATACAAACTGTAAAATTTTTTATTCTAATTCTGTGAAAAATGCCATTGGTAATATGATAGAGCTTGCATTGAATCTGTAGATTGCTTTGGGTAATATAGTTATTTTCACAATATTGATTCTTCCAATCCAAGAACATGGTATATCTCTCCATCTGTTTGTATCATCTTTTATTTCTTTCATCAGTATTTTATACTTTTCTGAGTACAGATCTTTTGCCTCCTTATGTAGGTTTTAGGGCAACCTCTTTCATTTATTCATCCTAATATTTGTTGAGAACACATTGTTAGAGAAGAAATTTCTAAGTTATTTTAGCAGTGGCATTAGGGTATGGGAAAGCATGTTTGGGTGGGAAGAAATCACTTCAACTAAGTAAATGGCTGGGGAAATATAGATTCCAAACTAATGAATAACTGTTCAACATCAAGGATCAGAAAAAAGGGATAATAGCTTTATCCCTTTATTTGAATTTGTTGGCATTTTATTACATTTTTTCTCAATTTATTTCACCCCAAAATCTCATTGCTTTCTGTTTATGAGTCATGATTCTATTTATTAAACCCCCCAGTACAATAAATCTTAAAGGTTGAGCTCCTTTTACCAATATCAATATTATGATTATGATTAGTATGAAAGAATTATATTATACACTCAATGCCTGAACACAAAAGGAAACAAACAAAAAAAGATGTTCTTTTTGTACTGTGAAAAATGGCATGTATTGGTACCTCCTTAGAACCTTCTTAAAATATATATTCTTAAGCTATAGAATATGAAATACAAAAAAAAAATTGGAAATGGGAGATGAACAGGCTTAGAGTCTGCTTATAAGAAAATTATTTAAATATAAATTGAAAGTAAAAGTTTCAAAATATATTTTTCACATTCAGGTGAGAATGGAAACATTGGTGTATTTTGTTGGTTTCATAAATTCTTAATCTTCAAGACATGCTAAACATTTATGACGTATTAACAGTATAGTAATGTTTGCCCCCCAGTATGGCATCCTCATAACATAACTGGGGGTTCTCAAATTTGAACAAGCACCAGAATTCCCTGCAGAATTTGTTCAACTAAGATCACTGGGTCCCACGCCTAGAGTTTCTGATATAGTCGTAAATCTGGGGAATGGACTGAGAATTTGCATTTCTAGTAAGTTCCTAGTTGATGCTTCCTAGAAGACCACGCATTGGGAAGCATGGACATATAATATTAATAATTCTTTCATACCTCTTTTAAAACATTCTATACATTTAATAGGCTACTTCAGTAAGTAGTTGAAGAAAGTAAAAAGTGTAGCTTGATTTAGGACCTGCATAATGGTACTCCTTTCACAAAATTCTTATTTAAACCTTGACCAAGCCATTTGCACATCTAAGATAAAATCATTTACACAAAGCTTCAGGGAGCAATTTTATTGTATTAATTCCTAGACCGGCACGCTTACTGAAATATCACGAACTTTCTAGTCTCTTTCCTGGAAACAACACTGTGCAAAGGACAACTTGTTTGGAGAACTATTTCAGAAAGAGCTCCAACATCATGAGTGATTATTATGCACAGCAGGTGTAAATGAATTATTTATCAAATATGTTTTCATTATTTCTCAGTGAAAACATTGAAGATCTTTTTCCAAGCACTCAATTTCAACAATCATTTGTACACAGAGCAGGTCTTTACTTAGACAAATATTTATGGATATGCTTTCATATGAAAAATGAAAGAGGTATTACAAATACAAACACTGTACCATATTTTGAAAGCTTAAAGTGAATAATTAGTAAATAATTATGCCGTTTGATAAACAGTTTTCTTCATTGCTCACTTTTCTTCATTTTATATTTTAACATTTGGCACTTTTAAAGAATTTATTATATACCTCTTTCTTAGGAAAAAAACCCTAAATTCGTAAACTGTTTATGCAACTTGATATTGTAATGATGACAGATATTGCAGTGATGAGCTCACTGTT
The DNA here is from genome assembly GCF_949774975.1 of Lagenorhynchus albirostris. Taxonomy (NCBI): domain Eukaryota; kingdom Metazoa; phylum Chordata; class Mammalia; order Artiodactyla; family Delphinidae; genus Lagenorhynchus; species Lagenorhynchus albirostris. The sequence goes on from NC_083097.1 coordinate 140,616,097, forward strand.
TTCAAGTAAGTGTCACTGAACAAATAAGCTCAGGGAAACAAGAATTTTAACTGTCTCCATAAAGGTTTTCCATACATATGTATTAATGGTATGGAGGCTGTTAGGTCAAATAGATCTATTAATTCCTCTCTAAGATCAGCAAGGATATGTTTATGTGTGAATGTGCGCGCGCACACACACACACACACATACACACACACATGCTCACACAACGTAAACATAGACTCTTCTGGTACAGAGTACCTATTTCTCCTTCATATGAACCAAAATTTTCATCATACAATGGATCTGACCTGTGTAGAGATCAGTTTTTAAAATTTAAAGAGACAAATTATATCATAAGATTGTGTACTCAATGTCAAGATTATTAGCTTGCTAAATTGATACATTAAAACAAAAAGTTGTAAAAAAAAATAGTTTACAAGTTGTTTAGCTAATTTGGTGGATCAATTCAGTTTATAGAGTAATTTCAATAGTCTCACGTAGGGAACCTCAGTTAGTTATCAGTTATCAAGTATGTTATCATTCTTCAAATGGAGATAATTATCTTTGAAAATGCATTTGTATGATTCCAATTGCCTAGTTATTCACTTAGGCTGGATCCATGCCATTTCCCTCCATGAAAACAACTGGTCACTGCAGTAGAAAAATCAGTGCAACCGTTTATTTGATATCTTGTAGGGTATATTTATTTTGCAAGTGATTCTTTCACAGTTCAAATTGTTTATTGATATCAAGATATCCTAACTTTAATGAAATACCCTAAACTCTCCAAGATCAACCAAAGACTGGCATGGAAAGAGATTTGTTATTACAAAGAGTAAGAGAATAGTTTACATGCTATTCCAAACAAAATTTTATTTATTATTTTCAAAGAAAAATAATTAGTAGTATAGGATAAAATTATCAAGCTATCAAATCTGGGTACTTCCTAATAAAACAAGGTTTATTATAAAATGTGGCACTTATTCGAAGAGCCATCTGGTTGCCTAGTTGTAGGCTAACCATATTTTATCAGGCTTTTAGTACACATAGTTATAGTTGAGGAAATCTGGTACAGATATTTATAATAGAAAATGAAATCTATAACTGTTGTTTCCCACGTAAGAAGAAATCATTTTTAGAAATCTGTTTCATTTAGATGAAATATCTAATTGTTGACAACAAAGTTATGGATGTGAAATTGCATCCTCTTTTCTTTCTATGTACTGAAATTTTATAGGCGACTAACCAAAGACAAAAAAATACAAGAAATGCACATCATTTTGTCAAACTTGTGATCATTTGTTACCTTTCTGTTATCTTTAATGCTTACTATAACTACATAACCTGAATTGAAATATTTACATTATTTTGTACAGACCCCAAGATACTAATACTAGATTTCATATTAGACTGACTTCAGGTATGGAAAATTATATATATACATGTGTATATTATATCCCCTATATAATCATCTCTTAAACTTAGGAATATTTTATTATTATAACTCACAAATAATAAGAAGCCATGCATTACTCTAGTAATCCTATTTTTTGTTGGGCTACATAATTTAAAGAATTCTAAAACATTGAAAAATCACAATGACAATAGAGGGATTAGAAGTTTAAAAAATGAACATCTATGGAGTAAAAAGAAATTGATGATGTATCACAGAAAAGAGAAGGCAAGCTTCACTTAATTATAACTTTAAGTTATTAAGGGACATTGTGTAATCTCTAACATATGCATCTTTACTGCAGACTTAAGTTAAAATTCTAACCTGTGGTTTTGAAGTTCGAAAATAAGAGTTTTTTGAATGTAAGAGAATTTTATTCTGTCACATATTACTCACAAATGTTGTTGGAATTTTTTGAAGATGGATAACTCCTTCACCTCTCTTTAGCTAATTATGGGGAAATGGAGCCTGTCTTCCCATACACTATCTTGTATGCAAATATGATGGTATAGAGTACTTGGATGATAAAGCCAGGTAGAAATAGTATAAATCCCAGGTTACCATTTGTAAACTACTTAACTAAACATTTTACCTTGCTGAACCAGTTTTCTCCTCTGTAAATTGGGAATAGGATAACCTTTGTCATAGGAGTAGAATACCTTTTCAAAAAACTTAAATTTCCTAGCATAGTGATTAACACTGGAGTACTCAGTAATTGTTCTTTTTGTCTCTTCCTGCATGGTTTCTGAACACTCAGTTCTGTATGATACATCAGTCTTTTCCAGGCTTGTTTGTTATTTTGTTGGGGCTATTAGTTTAGTCATCTTTGCATATTCCCTATGTCTTTTGGGTATTATCAATTCTATCTTTTCTACTTCATACTATATATGGTTTCTTGAATATAAAAGGAAACAAAACAATAATATAATAAAAACATGAGTTACATGAAAAGTAGTGGCATTTTCCAAGTGTCCATTTTATATACATAGGCTTTGAACGAGGAGCCTGACAAAGTTGAGAAACAGAAAGAAAAAATAAAGATTCAACCATTTTCTCCCAAGTAAATTAGTTATCCTAAAGTCAAAATATATCACTGGAGACTTTTTTACTTTTCATTTCATTGTATTGCATGATGCTTTAAAGTATAAAACCTAGCTGACTCTATAGGTCATGTTAATTGACCCTTCTGTGGTTTCAAGTTCTAATATAGAGTAAGGTTAAAAACAAAGAGTCTCAAGAAATCTGACAGTGATCATACGTGTAAGAAATTATTTACTAGTTAGGCATCATTCAACCATCCAGTAGACAGCAGCAAGAGATTTGAACAAGAGAATAATCTTTCTTAGAAAAGTTAATTTGAACATTTGATATAAGTAAGTACCTCTCTGGAATTATTAAATTGTTAAAAAGTTATTCACTGGCAATCTACTCCTGGTTCCTTACCCTGAATTCAGAGGGGGGATTAATTTAGTGTAAATGCAGAAAATGTTATTTAAAGCAAGAACGTATTTTCTTCCTTTTTCATAAGGACTAGCAACTATGAAACTATGTACATAGTGTTTCTTTTCTTTCCAATCTTTAGTTACAAGTAAAGAAATGGATAATTAATGTCTGTAGTATTAGGAAGGGGAAAGGGAACATGTTGGCAGGTTAAGTATAAGAAGTGTGTTTTTTCATTTCACAGTGTCAAGCTTTAATATAAGTAAGTAGATAAAGGAATCAATTCCAAGGAGACTCTTCTGGAGTCCCCACATTAAGAAGAAAATGCTGGATTTTTTGTATCAGCTTGTATTCTGGCAATTAAGTAATAAGACTGCATCCTGCTGTTTATATAACAACTCAAAAATGGTTTCTATTTAACTGTCAGGTTGTTCATTATCCCTTGTATATGGTATGGCTGAGAAGGCTGGAGAATCTAAATGCATTGCTCTAATAGGAAACACTTTTGATATCACTGTCACTTGATTGCTGCCACCTGAGAGAAGACAATTAAGTAATTTGGGGACATTTTCCAGAGCTGTAAAAATGGACAAGATATGCTGTTAAGCCATCCAAATGGAACCTGACACTTGATCAGCAATTTTGCTGAGGAGGGGAGAATAAAAATCACCAATATGAAAGGAAAAGCTCGACGTCTGAAGGCTATGGAGAGTTTTATTCTCTCCTGAGAGTAAGAGGAGATGAAGATGGGACTGCAGGTTGGCTAGTCACTTCTACAAAAACAAATTCACATCCTTTGATTGTTTCTTCTTTCTAAAAAACAAAAACAGAATTATAAAAACAGAACAAACAGAACAGAAGGAACAGAGGGAAAATAGAGAAATGTTTTAGAAGTGGTAAACAGGAAACACAGTATTTTCAATAGCATGACTCAAGACAAGTCAACTGGTAGTATTCAATAACAAAGAAAAATTTCACACCCTTTGTTTCCTGAGGAATATGCATAAAACTCTGTATTTGATAAATAAGAATCTATGTTAAAATATATGAAATATTCTTTAGAAATCACATTCTGTCCACAGAATTGTTGCCTCCTCTGACGCATGAGTACTTTGTACATGCACATAAAAAGGAATTTTTTTCCTAGGTGAGTTATTTTCATTGTGATGTGAGATAAGACATCTACATGGATTCTGATGTATTGAATGGATTTTGAAAATAGAAATAAAATTTCAGGATGACATCAACTGAATATTTAAAAGGGATAGAGGAAATACCAAGCTTTTGCCTGATTCTACAAGATTCAATTATTAAGGAGATATTTAACACCTATAATTTGCTAGTTTTATAGGAATCAACAAAATTATAAGAAATGACAACTTTCCTAGTCTGGTCTTAAATCAGAAAATGAACTAAAAAAATCCTCACAAACTCTGAATTTCCATCACTTTGGTCAGAGTAATAAGAAGAAGACTGCATGAAATCTAAAATGGAATTGGATTCGGGAAAGATTATTGCTTTGAACCGAGTCAAAAATCTGAATTTGATTTAAGTTTTGGATAAAGTGAAAAAATTACAAACGCATTGTAACATCCTATCTCATGCTAATATTATATAATATACAGAAGATAAACACATTTGTTAATTAACCATTTCGTGCTGTGTGTACTTCCTGGTTTCAAAACCATGGTTTCTAATATGGTAACTTATTTCTGTCTAGCAGGTATCACTTAATAACATTGAACATAACAGAAGACTAGGGGTCAAAGAAGCTTATGAACTCTCTCCTTCCTCCCAAATGCCCTCATCCTAGCATCACCTCTTCCCTTGAAAAACAAAACAAAACAAAACACAAAACAACTAAATCTTGGACTTAAAGTAGATGAAAATACCTAAAGGTGTTTTTTCCCCCCTGGTAACTAGAGCATATTTTAAAAATAAGGGAGAGAAAAGCTCCAAAGTCTAAATTAAAGCAAAATGTTAGCTCATGGTGCTCTCTCCCTCTCTTTCTCTTTCTCTTTCTCTCTATCCCCTCTCTCTCCATAGATAGATAACAAACATACACACACACACACACACACACGCACACAAATATCTATATTCATATATACACATACACACGTTCATTTGAAAGACTATAATTCAATACATAATAGGAAAAATCTAATAATGACAATAATCAAGCTTGAAAAAAATCAGATAAATTGTTTTAGTGATCAATATTAAATATTACAACTGATCAAGAACCCAAAATACAAGCAAAAAATATTTAAGCAACAGTTATCATAGTTAAGTAAACAGTAAAAACATTCAAAGAAAAGGTAGGATTAAATAATCAAGATATTTAAAAAAGCTATAAAAATGAGAATATATATATATACACTTACAAGAATGCATATATGCTTATATGTTATATATACAAATATTTAGTTATATACACATACATGTGCATATTTTATCTGAGACTATTTCTTTGTGTATTTATTTTACATAATTCTATATTTGCATTAAAATCCCAAAACTTTTAGTGACTTTAGTTATTCTACACTTATATAAATGCTAATGTATTTTATTTATGTATAGACTGATAATATAGGAAATACTGGCAATTTCAGACCATTTTTGCAACTCTAAATTTATATATATATATACACACACATATATATTTGAATGTATATGAATGCCACTAAAGTAATGTTAAAAATCTAAAAACAAAAAGATTAATTAGATCATGCTGGTGCAATATAATGGTTAGTTCCCTATAAAATTATGAGTTATTTTGTGTATATGTTTATTTTTTGTTAAGGGTATATTTGTTTAAGACCAGCTTTTTAGAACAGTTTTAGGTTCACAGCAACATTGAAAGGAAGGTACAGATTTTTAACATATTACCCATTCCCTTACACAGTCATGGCCTCCTCCATTATCAGCATCCCCCACTAGAGAGTTACACTTGTTACAATGGATGAGCCTACACGACACCCAAAATCATAATCACTCAAAGTTCATAGTTTACATTATGGTGCACTCTTGATGCTGTACATTCTATGGGTTTGGGCAAATGTATAAGAATGTGTATCTATCATTAGGGTATCATACAGAGTATTTTCACTGCCCTAAAAACCCTCTGTGCTTAGCCTATTCATCCCTCGCTGTAAAGCTGCTATAAACGTCCATGTGTAGGTTTTTGTAAGGACTTAAGTCTTTGACATAAATTTTCAACTCATGTGGGTAAATACCAAGGAGTGTGATTGCTGTATTGTATGATAAGAGTATGTTTAATTTTGTAAGAGTCTGCCAAACTGTCTTCAAAGTGGCCCTGCCATTTTGCATTCCAGCCAGTAATGAATGGGAGTTCTTGTAGATACATATCCTCACCAGCATTGGTGTTGTCAGTGTTTCAGATTTTGGCCATTTTAATAGGTGTGTAGTGTATCTCGCTTTAATTTGTAATCCTCTGGTGACGTATGATGTGGAGAATCTTAATATGCTTATTTGCCATCGGTATATTCTATATCTCGTTGGTGAGGTGTCTGCTAAGGTCTTTGGCCCGCTGTTAATCAGGTTATTTTTTTATTGTTGAATTTTGAGAGTTATTTGTATATTTTGGGTGTCAGTCTTTTATCAGATGTGTCTTTTGCAAATATTTTCTCCCAGTCTGTGGCTCATTTTCTCATTTTTTTGACATTATCTTTCACAGAGCAGAAGTTTTTAAAATTTTAATGAAGTCCAACTTATCAACTATTTCTTTCATGGATCATGTTCTTTGTGTTATATCTAAAAAGTCATTATCATACCCAAGGTCTCCTAGGTTTTCTCCTATGTTAGCTTCTAGGAGTTTTATAGTTTTGTGTTTTACATTTGAGACTGTGATCCATTTTAAGATCATTTTTGTACATATTTACTCATTAGTTTTACCTTCCTTCATTCTAGCTTCCTTTAGTGATCAATATTCTTCTGCTTGAACAACTCCATTCAGAATATCCTTTAGTACAAGCCTGATGGTGATGAATTCTCCCAGGTTTTCCTTTTTTTAATTTAAATACTTTGTTTTTGTCTGAGAATATCTTTATTTCACTTTCATTCTCTATAGATATTTTGCTGGATGTAGAATTCTGGATAAGCAGGGTTTTGTTTTATTTTTCCTATTTTTGAAGATTAGCATTCCATTGTTTTCCGGCTTTTGTTTTTTCCTACTAAGTCAATTTCAGTCTAAATTTTAGTCCTTTGAAGATACTCTGTCATTTGTCCCTGGCTGCTTTTAAGACTGTGGTCCATTTTGAATTAATTTTTGTGAAGGGTATAGCTCTGCGTCTAGATTCCTTTTTTTTTTTTTTTTGGTGTGTGGATGTCCAGTTATCTAGCATCATTTTTTATGTTTATTTTTCTCTTAAAGCATAGGCAAAAAATTTAGGTGAAGCCTATTTGTCAGATATTCACAGAAATCTATTTAAAAAATTTTCCTTTCCAAACACAAATTTGTATTAGAACTTTGAAAAAGAGAACTTAATAAAAATTTGAACATAGGTAAATTAAACATTTGTCTAGGTACAAATAACAAAATCATTGCAAATTGGCTTAATGAAACAGAGAATTTATTTGCTTACATAACTGTAAGGCATGTTTGGTTTCAGGTAAGGGTAAATTCAGGGTCTCAGTATATGTCACCAGGTTCTTTCCTGTGTTTGTTTTTAATTCTCTAACCATTTACTTTTCAGAGAAGCTCACTCTGTAGTACAGTAAGGAGACTGACTTACAGCCTCAAAACTCTTCCTCAACAGTTCAAATTGGAATTTTGGGACTCAATTTGATTGGCCCAATTAGAATCATTTGCCACATTTAGGGGTGTGCAAGGCAGTGATTGGTATAGGCCCAGGTCACATGCTTGCCCCTTGATCTTGGGGTTGATTTAGCCTTACCTACATTATGTGGGCTTGCAGTAGGAGGAATGATGCCCTGAGGGAAATTTATAACAATGTTACAGAATTTTGCAAATTAATCTAGGAAAAAAGTATAAACAATAAAGTCAACTATATGATGGTGAATGTGTGTGTATTCATGAATGAGCATCTGTGAATGCTCAGCAGGATAAGGAAGAAATGAAAAATTCAGGCTCCCTGGTGGCACAGTGGTTCAGAATCCACCTGCCAACACAGGGGACACAGGTTTGATCCTCGGTCTGGGAAGATCCCACATGCTGTGGAGCAACTAAGCCTGTGCGCCACAACTACTGAGCCTGTGCTCTAGAGCCCATGAGCTACAACTACTGAGCCTGTGTGGCACAACTGCTGAAGCCCACGTGCCTAGAGCCTGTGCTCCACAGCAAGAGAAGCCACCACAATGAGAGAAGCCTGAGCACCTCAACGAAGAGTAGCCCCAGCTCTCCGCAACTAGAGAAAGCCTGAGCGCAGCAATGAAGACCCAACATAGCCAAAGATAAACAAATAAAATAAATAAATTTATTTAAAAAAGAATGAAAAATTAGTCATATTGGTATCAATATTTTTATCATGCCACGTTGTTCTCATTTTACTAAAATGAGTAAAATTTATAAATTTGTTTTTGCCGTCTTAAGTTATCATGAGTAAGCTTGTCTTTTGAGGAAAGCCGAGATTTTTTTTATAAGCTCTGGGAATGTCTAGCCTTTAGTTGTGAGTGGTATTATGCTTTGCTCTCCTCATTTAAAGGTTTCATACCAGTTTATTCTTACTCAGCCTCATTCTTTTCAGATTACTTTATTTTTAAAAAAACATACTTTGTGCTTTCTCCAAACAACCATTGCATTCTGACACCACCTTATGCTGTTCAAGAACTTGTCTTTACTGAATTAGTATTGATTTTAAAAGAGAATGTTCTTAGAAGAAGACCAGAGAAAGCCTTTGGTTTAACATACAGTGATCTGTGTTCCAAGAGAGAATGCTTTCAGTAAAATGTTGCTGAATGTACTTAAGAAGCCAAGATAATGCTGTAGATGACTGAAACCTTAATGTACTATTGCCATGTTGATCATGGTTTGCCCAATTCCATATGATTGTACAGCTTTTGGATGGCCACACACAGGTAGATAGTGATGTTTCTGTGTGCCTATCCCACTTTTATTACCATACCCAAGATTATTCTGGTTTATGCAGTATTCCGAGAGTATTCAGAATGACATTCCAGTGCTTTACCTTTTAGATTAGTAAATAGAAAGTTGAGTTCACTATCACTTTCAAAATAAATGATTTATTTACAAAATTTGGTACATTAACTATAGTAACAAATTTCTTGCACATTTCACAACTGTGTAATACTAGCCACTATTATCTGGCGTGACCGTTGCATGCCCAATTTTGCTTTAATAGAGTTGTTATCCACAACACATCTCTTTGCTGCAATTTCTGATGGATTTTACATAACTAAAGGGAAACCAAGATGGTTTTATGAAAAAATTCTCTGGGCTAACATGTCACTCATGGAATAACAACCTAGAGTGGATGACAGTTCTCACACCAGCTGCTTGACATCTGAACAGCTGCCAATGCCCTAGGAAATGTCACACCGTCAGATATAGGCTCTGAGTGTGTGAGCAGCAAAAATGTATCTGGTAGAGGCCAGCACCCCAGGCCATAACTAACACCCCAGGCCCCATCATCCCATAAGCTTGAAGCTGGGGTTGAGCTGTCAGTTTAATAAATGAATAGCCTTTTTGTTTTGATCAGTATTGTCAAGGCTTATTTCAAAAAGGGACTCTGATTCCTCTCACAGTCTAGCCCAGCCAAAGTCAATTGGTACAATTTCAAGGTGAATTTATTCACTCTTTATAAAGTTCTGTGCGCGAATATATCAAGACAGTTGAATAAATTGAAATAAATAGACTTGGAGTTACATATTCTCCCAGTAATTGAAATAGTTTCCCCCCCAATATATTTATAGTAATAATTCTACCTTTATGAAACCTAGCCTAGCTACAGAAAGGAAAGCACAGAATTACCATTTTGATAACATATTTGGAAAATGCAACTGGGGCTAATATGTTGATAAGGGCACCTGAAAGTTGTCCTTGCCTTTAACCATACCCTGTTAAACTTTGAGTAAAGCGCTAGCTTTACCACTTGATAAGGATGCCTGATTAGCCTGCATTGATGTGCAAATATTTGCCTTGAATTTGGTGATTTCTAAATAGAAATGCACAAACACTAGCTCTTTCTGTCTGTTTTACAGTACTTTGGATTTGAGTTGCATATACACTGAACTAAACATACACACTGAACTACGAAACAGCATCAGTGGTGATGTCCATCTGAAATGAGCAAATTAATTAATTTGATGTACAGAATTAATTTAACATGTGTCACCTCACCTATCATCATTGCAATTTTTAACAATATACGATAGTTTTAACTTACAGCTTCAAAGCTCTTTTTTTTTTTCTTTATTTTGCAAACAGGCAGAAGCTAGATCATAGTCAGAAAGGGTTACTGTAACAGAAAGGTCTCCTGATTAGAGTAGAAAAAACTCCCCAACTTTATCTGAGTGTGATGGAGAAAGAATTAATCTCACCCACTTACAGCATGCTGTTCTGAAAAGGATTTTCAAAGTATAAAATATCTTATCTGAAAATATGGTTCCCCTTAAAATCATCAGTAAGCCTTGGGAAATGCTGCATTCTGAGGTTTGGGAAGGAAAATGCTTTGACTTGATAATGAAGGACACCTGGGAGTGATTGGCGTTTGCTAACAGAAAGTCAAATAATTGAGGTATAATGGTAGGAAAGGGTTTAGGGAACGACTTAGTCCAATGCTAATCCTTTGAAAACTTGAAGCGATGTCTATGATTTCTTTTCCCCCTCTGACAAGCAATCTATAAAAGTGATCAAACTGATCAACTGAGAATGCCAGTTCCCTTCCTTTTTCTTTTTTAATCTCGCTCTTTTAAAGCAAATTGAAGCTCCCTCTCCTATCCATCAGTGTGTATATAAGCTCTGATGTGTGACCCGTGGGCAAATAAGCATTTCTTAGCCACTCTCTGGAACAGTATTATTTCATGAAACATAAACAATAAATGTGAGAGTCACATTCAGGCTGAGGAGATGTATGGCTTGAATAATATAGATTTCAAAAGAATATTTTTACCTCTGGGTCATTTAAAATATGTATATAACCAAGTTGCTGTTGATTAAAAGTCTTCTTTCGGAGCTCTTCCAGAATAACCGAAATAAATGTGCTGAAAATCTCAGCTCTGATTTTAGTAGATGGGTATCTACACAGTCATAACACATTATCAGAGCAGTACCTTTAATGATAGTGAACAGATATCACACCTATTTCAGAGTTTGAGCTCACCTTAAACAGAAGGGAGCCTGTGGGGCCTGAAAGGAATAGCCATGCTGCTTCGGAAATAGAAGTTCTCCTGTTGGTTTAAACTGCGTATTGATCATCAATACTTTAATAAGGGAAATGCTGTTAAGGAAGACATGACTGTTAAACTCTGAGAACTAATTGAGAACTTGAAAATGGCAATCATCTTCCATTTTTAGAGGTTCAGTTGTGTCCGAACACAAGATGACCCCTTGAATAAACAATTAGAATAGTATTACCTCAGGAGACCATGTCTGAAAACATACAGAAGTTTCTCATTACCCATGCTTCTTGTCTTATATCTTAACCTGAGAATAAGTAGTTATTCTTTTCAAGGAATTTTTTAGAGAGTGTTCATATAAGGATTTTTTTCCTTTCCTTTCCAGACAAAGGAATTTGAGCAATCTGTGTCCTGATGCTGTCGATAATCCAATTTCTCTGTAATGTTGATGGAAGCATCTACTCTCCCCCTTACTTGAAGCTCCACAAAACCTCTAGAACAGCAGTCAGCAAACTTTTTCTATAAAGGGACAGCTGATAAATATTTTAGGGTTTGTGATCTCTGTTGCAGTCATTCAACTCTGCTGTTGTAATGTGACAGCCGTCATATACAGTATTTAAATAAATGTGGTTGTGTTCTATTAAAATATTATTTACAGAAATAGGTGGTGGGCTGGATTTGGCATCCGGCCTGTAGTTAACCATCTTCTGCTCTAGAATAAGAAACATCTAACTAGTGAGAATCTGTTGTTCTGATTCACATCAAATACATTAATACAGTCTATTGTTATCATCCCTTGGAGTTGAGATAATCCCTGATGAAGATTTGTACTAACCTCTTAAGCAATTCAACCCCTCTATTAATCTGATTAATATACTCTTACAGTTGCACAACAGAATAGCAGTCATATGTTAGACCTTAATGTTTAGCTACATGTTGCAATATAATTAAGGTTCTCTAATTTTTATAGTGGATTTACTATGGGCTAGATGGTAGAGATTAAAGTGCTCTCTCTCAGGCAGCAGAATAAAATCAAATAAACCACCAAATAAAGTATTTACATTTGTGATGAGTATTTTATAGGAAGGAGAAACTAGAGTGTTGAGTTTGAGAATAATGGTGGTGGGGATTCTATTTTATATTTAGTAGTTTAGGGGCCTCTTACATGTTTCTCTTTATTAGTTAGGAATAAGTGTATATCAGAGTGGGGCCCTGCCTGGACATGAGTTCAGTGGCAAGAATAGATAAGTAAATTAAGATATTTTTAAAAGATAACTAATTTCCTGAATAGGTAAATATAAAATTCAAAAGGCACAAAAAATAAGTAGTAAAAGTAAATTTTCTTCCCTGCATGCCCCAAACTATGCAATCTCCCTCTCCAGATGCAGTGCTGTTACCAGTTTTTTTATTCATTATATGAATAAATTTAGGTTCTAGAAGATAAGACTTGAAAAAGAGATATACCAATTTCCTGCCTTTAGTATACATTGCTATATCAGTGTCAGGGAAGGGGACATTTCCTGTTCTACCCCTCTTGAATTCTAATTGGTTGGACTAATAATAAAATTGACACAAGACAGATTATCAGGAGAAAAAAATAACAAATTTTAATTTGTGCACACAGAGGTCTCATAGAAATAGGACTAAAAAGTAGCCAAAGCAAGCAACTTTTATACTTTTTAGACAAAGAAACAAATTTATGAGGAGTTGACAGGACAAAGAAATTCAGGCTTTGGGTGCTTCGTGAAGATTCTAAATAGAGTTTGGGCTTGAGGTAGAAAGAAATAACAAGGTTTGATAATGTAGGCTTCTTAGCTCAGAATTCCCTATCTCTGGCCATAAGGGTGCTTTCCTACCTCCAAATGCAGGGGGTGCACCTTTAACATGGGAGATTTATTTCCTGCTTTCAGGGAGATAGAGAGGAGAGTCAAGGTGCCCCTCTTGCATCAGCTTTCTCTTAAGTAACTTTAACTGAAAATAATCAATATGCCATATTTTGTTGGCCTGCCCTGGTCCCCAGCAAGCATATACAAGCTTACTAGTACATTTAGAGCTTAAATATTTCTAATGGTTTGCTGTTATACAGAGGTACAGTGAAAATACACATACTTAAAGCTGTGTGAGATCATCTGTTAGGAGGCAATCCTCTATGGGTCTGTCACTTTTCTGCATATTTTGTGAGCAGAGGCACTAGCTGCCTTTTTATTCTGGACTGTTTTGTCAAGGAGGTTTGTATGGCAACTAGTCATGGAAGGTGGAGGTGGTGTTTCCCTCTGGAAGGAAAGGAGGTGTACTTATTGGTCAGCATAGAAGATTCAGGTTCCTAACTTCAAGGGTTCTTCAGCTGTGATGCAAACCCATAGCATATGCAGCATCCACCTGAGCCCCTCCGAGTTACCCTTGTGGGACTTGAAGGGACACGGGGCACTGATGAAAACATGCAGTTCAGGCTGCTACTATCCCATGATAAAGTGATAAAAGTGCTTCATTTCTGCCTCAGGAATCTCCAGTCTTCTGCCAACATCCATGAAACTGTGGCAGGCTAATTATTATCTCAAAAATAGGGGAAAATCTCAGATTCTTCATAGTTCATGATAATCTGTAGCATAAAGTCCTAGAATTGGAATTGTGGGACCAAAGATTAAGTGGATTACAAATATATTTTAATAATTATATTAACATCAACAGAAATGAAAGTGCCTGTTTCTCTTTCTGCAATCTCACTAACAAATTGTGTTACCCAACCTTTGATATTTGCCTATTTGCTAAGTGAAAATGGTATATTAATGTATTTTTAATTTGTATTTCACAATAAGTGAGTATATATATTAACCAAGTACTTAATAGCTGTTTATATATACTTTTCTGTGGAATTGTCTATTTTTATCTTCCATTTTTTTTTTCTTTTTTAAAAACTGATTATTTAGAGCTCTGTAAATATTAAGAATTTAGGCTTTTGTTTATCACACATTACACATATTTCCTTCCAATATTTAACTATCTCTTTTACTTTAAGATTTTTCTTATGAGTGAGAAAATTTGAAGTAGACAAATTTATCACTCTTCTCCTTAGGGCTTTATGTAATATTAGATCTTTCTTACTCAGATTATGTAAGAAGTTTTTATGTAAGATTATGCAAGTTTAGCTGCTCTTTGTACTTTTCTGATTTTTATTTTGTGCACTTAGATCTTTGATCCATCTGCAACATGTTTTCAAGCACAGATTAAGACATAGATCCACCTTACTTATTTTTCTGGATTGGGTTATTTTTGAAACAACCAATACCATGTTAGGAATCTTAATTGAGATTAGGAACAAAAAAAAGAATTTCCTCAAGAATCACTTAATCACACACTTGAGATAAACTATTAGCTGAATTTACTAAACCGTTAAATTAAACATTTCAACTAATTACAAATACACTATTGAATTGTAAAATTTACTTTGGCCACCAGACCTTCTTCACAGAGGGAGGGAATTGCTATATATTCTCTAGTGAGGTCATTTTTTAGGCCTGTTATTTTAATCATCTTTCTCTCTTTCCCTCCTTCTTTTCCTGTATCCCCCCTTCTCCTTCCCCTTACTTCCGTCCCTTCTTTCCTCCTTTCCCTCCTCCCTCCCTCCCTCTCTCCCTTCCTTCCTTCTTTCCTTCCTTTTCATGAATCAGACAAATCTCCCTCAAAGACCAATTATTATTGTTTATTACAGTGCTATTCATATCTTATAAACTTCCCATTTTTTTATCTCTGAGATTCTTTTTCTCCTTCTTCTGTGTCTTTCCTTCTTCAGTTTTTCACTACATTCTCCTGTTCATTGTTTCTTTTCTTTCTTGTGTTTTCTGCAGATGTCTACTCTATGCATAGCTCTTTAGTGCTGCTGCTTTTTAGAAGACCTCTATCCCCTCCTGCTTTCTGGGCTCTTCGTACTCTCCTGGTTCATTCCCTAAATAACTGTTTCTCTAAAACTTTCTGGGTTATTTCCTAGGCAAAAAAAGACCACAAATAATCTTAAGTTTTATGTCTCTTATCTTTTGGGCTGGTTTTGTTATTTAAAAAAAAATTGTAACTCAGTTGCCCTCATCATATGTAGTCATATTTATTTTGCAACCATGAAAAGGACTATGAAATTTTTGGCTAAAAGGGAACTACTTCCAAATCTTTTGTCAGTTACTCTCTTTTTCTCACTCATCTCTGTACCAAATAGTCTACTTAGGTAATTTATATATGTTTACTTAGATTATAATTACCTTTTATTTATCCTGTTTCAGAAAAGCAATATAACCTTAACTCTAGATATTTTTGCCTCTGGCACTTTTCCATTACTCTGTTTACTTATGTCTGGTCTATGACTCTATAATTGTGCTTTTTATAATGATTCTTTAACTTACATTGTTCAAATGCACGGACTTTATTTCCATATGCAAAGCCATTGTATTTCTCCTTATTCCTCTTTTTCTTCTTCTTTTCTTCCTCGTCTTCTTCTTCTTTGATTTTCTTCTTCTTATACTTAGTGAGTTAGAATGAGACTGCCTTAACACTGATAACTAAAATTTTATCCATTTGTTTAACTGTCTCTAACTCATTCCAAATCTGCACAGGAAGTTTTGGAACTCTGAGGTATAGTCTTGGTTCCATGAGCTCTTATTCCTTCTACTCCCACTAGGCACTGTGCTATTTGATCATCACCTCATTGCAACATCAGCCCAATGCAGTCTTCTGCTATTACTCTGAGAGGTGTGATGATCTCTCTTGGTCTGTGTAATAGATTCTTATACTCCCTCCCTTGGAATAGGAAGCCCAACATTTCATTAGGCTCCACATCTCCCATCTTAGGTTATAGCCTCTGTTAGGGAAAGGGGGATTTCCCCCCACCCCTCATGAGTTCTTTTGTCTGATCTAATAAATAAATTGACACAAGACAGATTAACAGGAGAGAAAAAAAAAAAACAATTTAATTCAATGCCTGGAAGTCTCCTAGAAATGGGACCCCCAAAGTGGCCAAAGCAGCCTATTTATATATCATTTTTAGACAAAGAAACAATTACTTGTGAAGATTTATCATAGAGGCTTGTGCTTGGGATAGCAGACTTAAAAAGAAGTAAGAAAGTTTGTTTATACAGCTTTCTTAGCCTTGAATTACCTTTCCTGGCTTCCTTGAAACATCTTGCAACCCTCATGAGACAGCTTCCCCTCTTGTTTAAGGTGAATCCTATTACCTATAGTCTAAGAGTCCTACCTAATATAGGAATTTAAATTAATTATTAAAACATGGTCACTGGATTTAGGAAAGCCATTACCTAGAAAGGTAAAGAAATGTTTAGTGCAAAGATATAGACCATATACAGACAACTGCAATTAGAAGGAGCTGAAGATCATTGAAATTTAAGAAGAGTTTCTCTAAGTGAAGAGGTCATTCCAGGAATGGGAAATATCAAGAACAGAAGCATGGAGTTTAAACAAAGCAAGAAGAGGAAGAAGCACTGTTTAACTGGAACGTGTATATGGATGGTGTGAGATGAACTTGAATATTTTGTGAGGCACAAAGGAAGGCTTTAGAATCTGGCATTAGACTTGACGCAGTGGGCCTTGTTGGGGGTGGTGCATTTTTCCCTTGTTTTTAAACAGACAATGATGTGATGAAGCATGCTCCTAGGAAGATGAGTCAGGTAAGAAAGTACCAGATTGATTAGAGAGCCTGGAGCCCAGATGGAAGAGATGGATTAGGAGGCTGTATCAATTAAGAGACATTTAGCTTTAGGTAACAGAAAAACAAACTAACTTTACCGGCTTAAGAAAAGAGGGAGAGAGGGAGGGAGGGAGGAAGAGAGGGAAGAAAGGCAGGGGTGGTGAGGGGAGAGAGAGAGAGGGAGAGAGAGAACAAATTGAATTTATCAGGTCACATAACTAAAACAGCCACAGGTAGAGCTGAAATTAGAAAATGACAGCTTTGGGGGCTCAAATGATGTCATTAGGGCTAAGTTTTCTCTGGCATCTGTCTCACCTTATGCTGGCCTAACTCTAGAGCTGCACATCTGCCAGTTCTAGACTCTCCTGTCTGGATGCAAAGATGCCTAAAGGAGCTCCAACATCAATTTCTCTGAGGTTCATGTTTAGCAGAAATGACTGGACACCTTTCTAGACTCATCCCCAAATTACTGGACTTCATTCTTATTGGCCAGCATAGATCATGGGCTCATCCCAGGACATCCACTTTGGTCAGGAAGATACACTGCTTTGACTGGTTACATTTGGATCAAGTATTGACCCACATGACATAGAAAGATATAATGTTTAACTTTGATTTATTGTTCAGTGCTAGTTAGTTTATTCCAAGGCCACTTTTCATAAACGATTTCATGTTTTGTGATGAGGGAAGCAATACCATTTGTAAGACGGAAATAATAATTTACTGAGTTTTCAGTCACAAAAATATATTTAAAACACATTATTTCAGACTTACAATTTTTAGTATAGTTTTACTTTATTAAGTATTCCAGAACACACTGCATATGCCAGATTTCTTCCTATTGCACACTTTCACAGCGTAACCCCTTGAAATACGGAGTTTATAATGGAAATACTGATGCTACCTTAACTCTGCTAAAGTGAACTGTGCTGCTGTGATAAGAGGAAAATGTATGTTTGCATTTGGAAAACTCATCATCTTTCCAAATCATGATTAGTAGGTGGCAGGACAATAGAACACTGAATTGTATCAAAGATAGGCCAGATTTGAAATATGAATCTCTTGCCAGTGCAAGAGATGAAGATGGCAGTTGTAGTCTCTTCAGATTCATAATTTACTAAGTTGTAGGCGGGTTAGTAGTGATTGATCATCCCTGGGCAGGGTGTTAGCAATTTTAAAATCATTTTATTGTGTTACGCAAATACGAAATTTAAAAGTTTTATGCTGTCCTTATTTCTACCGTAAGCAGCTCTTGGGTACAAGCTTACCTCTAGAAACTAAATGTACAAAGGGTATGCTTATTTCAGTATATCTCTCTACTGTAGCTTATCATTTAGTGTATTACATATTACACAGTGGATTGTTTATGGTATGAAAAGTATTCCGTTATTGTGAGGACATAAAACACTTGCTACAGAAAGAAGTATGGCAAAGAACTATATGTTTTGCTACCAAATAGTGAAATGAAATTTGTCACTGCCTCTGTAGTCAACTAAGAACGTTTGGAGATGAAATTATTCAGGGTATAGTACCAGAGGCACAAAGGCAGAACTTGCTACCTATTAAAAAGTAAGAAACTGTTGTGGTCTATCATAGCAAGGGATGTTTTCCATTCAAAACCATCAAGGAAAGGCATATGAAGACAGCTGAACAATGTAGATAAAGGGGTTCTCAGCGATGGCTTTGTGTAGGCTTCTGCTTTATTGTCAACTATAAAAAGCATTGTCAAATTGGTATGGCTTAGGGTATACCAGAGGGAGTGTCCTTGGAAATATCAAAGGACATTTTCTTTTACTTCAGAAGCCTCTCTTTCTTACCATATCTCTGATTGGTTTGCAATTGCAATTCTTAAGTGTGATTGTGTGATGGATCAGAGTAATGGTCTTAGCTCAGCCTGTATCACTTTGAAAGCTTACATGAACGATGTTACCAGTCCCTGGGGAGGCTCCCTCCTCAAACCTCTACCCTTCTATAGCCACAGTCCCTAGGTATGTAGAGGAATGTAAATATAGGAAATAAAGATCAGTTTGCTTTAGAAATTTAGAAAGTGTAATTATCCTCCTGGCATTTCTTTGTCCCATGGGAATCAAGTCAATATCCAAGATCAAGTCTGACTCAACAAAAGGGAGATGTATACAAAGATTTGTGTGATTCAGAATTCAGTATTTGTGTATAAGACTGCTTCCTTCTTGACTTGACTTGACATGTGGCAGAACAGAGTGTCACATTACTTGGGATAGATTAAGGAACACATTTTATAAGGGGCAATTAACAAATCAGGAGTCTGCAAGAAGTGATTGCCCCCCCCCCCACCCCGGTCTCTTATCATCTGCAAAGAGCTCATGAAAGGACAACAGTGCTCTTCTGGACAGGCTGTGAAGGTAAATTCCAGAGAAAGATATTTGACGCCCTGTTGATTTTGCTTTTATTAGGGCAAACATAAGAAGGGCTTTTCAGTGAGGGGACAAACATTATTTTGGGTGTCAGGCAGCCTGGGGTTGGAAACCAACTGATTGTATGAGGTTCCTGGGGAAGTTTTAAGTTTTTCTGCTGGGAAGGAAGTTACTAGCTTCTGGGTATGGTGTGAGGGAAATTTCTGATCCTGGCAAAATGATTGTTCAGGCAATCCAGAGAGAGCATTTAAGGGTGTTTCAGGATATGCCACAAGAATAAATTCATAACTTCCCCCCTACTGTCATCTTCCCAACACAATAAATTGTCCCTCACATCTGTTTGACACTAGTGGGTAGGAGAAATTGGGCGAAGTCCAAACACAGTAATTTTTTCTTCTTTTTTTTAGTAACTTTTTCTTGTCTATTAATATTCCACATAGATCATGCCATACGTGTAGCAACACCATACTCAACTTCAGAAGTCCTCAATTCTACATTTTGTTTGTATCCGAAGAGTGGGGAAAAAAAGCAATCTTTACTGCTATTTATGGGGATGCTGTAACTGAGACTTAGTACTGAAGGCTCTTTTTTTGTTTTTTAAACAAAGGCATTCTAGGTCACCTGGGAAGAAAGGCACAAAGGAAAGTGATTATGCAAATGTATGCCCATCTGCAGCCATTTTGCCTTTCAGGCTCAGGCAGAAAATGGACAGATGTGAAAGACTGGAAAGAATTTCCTCTCTTCTAACAGTTTCTCACTCACTGCTTCTGCTCTGGTCACACTGAGCTCCTTGGCATTCCTCAGACATACTAGTACCTCAGATCCTTTGTTCTTCCTCTTCTCTCATTCTCTCTGGCTAAAATGCTTTACCCACAGATATCATCATTGCTCCCTCCCTTATTTACTCATATCTCTGCTCAGAGTTCATCTTATCAATGAGTCTATACTACTGGTTAGCACAGGACAGAAAAAAGGTATTGTCAGTGCTTCAAGGTTAGAAAACTGATAGGATAGTAATGAAAGTTATCATTAACACAACAGATAAGAAGATTAATAAGTTTCAAGGGAAACAATTAGATTTGGGGACAAACTGAGTTTTAAGATAACCCTGTAAGCAGCAGGAAACCTAGGTGGGGAGCATAAGAGATCAGGGTGGGAGGTGTAGATTTGGAATTTGTCAGGGTAAAGAGGTGATTTAAAACCATTTAGATACCAGTGTAGAATGAAAGTGTTACGAGAGCCAAAAACAAATCCTCAGGAAAACAAACATCTAGTGGGTATAACTTGAAAGAATATAGAACAACAGAAGAGAAAAGGAAACCAACGCACAGAGAAGGAACATTGAGATCCTGGAGATGAAATTAAAGAGAAAGAAATTTCCCTCTACCCTTATGGGTTCTTCTGCCTGGTCTAATAATTAAATTGGCATGAGACAGATTAACAGGAGGAAATCAGGCAAAGATTTAATAACATGTATATGAGGGAGAGACCCAGGAGAAATGAGTAACTCTCCAAAATGGCTAAAACCCTCACCTTAAATATCATCTTCAGCTAAAGACAAAAGAAGATGTTAGGGGTAGTGGTTTGAGATTTTAAAGGGGAGGAAGGCAATTCACAGGGAGGTGGAAAACACATGTTTGGTAAACAAATGTTTGCTGGGCCCCGGCAGACAATGGGACACAGAGTGGATGGACTCTGATCTCTGAATTTTTCCCCACCATACCTATCCCATATTCTTTGCAGACATCTTTGGTAATAGATCTATTCCCGTACCAGGCCTGGTATCTAAATTCTTCAGGCAGGAAGGGGGAAGATCAGAGTTTCTTCCTGAGTCTTTTGAGCCTTGATTGTTTTCAGCTCCAAATAATTTGCATACCAGAGACATTTTGGGGTAGCAAATTTTGTCCCCCTGCAGAGTGTAGCTACAAAAGATATCATCAGGCAGGACCTTTCAAGAAGAAAGTGACAGTCAACAGTGTCAAACAATGGCTAAATACAAGTTCTTAGATTTATAAATTTGTCAGTTAATAAGAGAGAGTAAATTTAGTAGGAAAGTAGTTGCCATCATCTGTTGACAGTGAAAGTGGTAGAAGTCCAAGTTGGAAAAATTTGCTATATCTGGAACTCAGCTGGAGCAAAGTTACAGGTAAGTTTGGGTATTCTAAATTTGGAGTGAGCCCACATAGGCAAGAAGTATACTTTTCTGTTACAACATTTATTTTATTTATTTATTTTTAATTTATTCAATTTATTTTATTTTTGGCTGTGTTGGGTCTTCGTTGCTGTGCGCGGGCTTTCTCTAGCTGCGGCGAGCAGGGGCTACTCTTCATTGCGGTGTGCGGCCTTCTCATTGCAGTGTCTTTTCTTGTTGCTGAGCATGGGTTCTAGGTGCGTGGGCTTCAGTAGTTGTGGTGCGTGGGTTCAGTAGTTGTGGTGCGTGGACTCAGTAGTTGTGGCTCGCGGGCTCTTGAGTGCAGCCTCAGTGGTTGTGGCACACGGGCTTAGTTGCTCTGCAGCATGTGGGATCTTCCCGTGCCAGGGCTCGAAGTCGTGTCCCCTGCATTGGCAGGCGGATTCTTAACCACTGTGCCACCAGGGAAGCCCCTCTGTTGCAGCATTTAAATGAAGAAAAAAAAAAAGTACTTGAGTTGGCAAGATAGAAATTCAGTATTTTAGATACCTAAGGACATTTTTCAGGGTAATTTGATCATCTTATCATATTACCAGAATCTATGTGGAATAGAGTCTGTGTAGTGAATAAATTCAAACAAACAAACAAACAAAGTAAACCTGTCTCTTATTATTAAAATTTTAAGTATAATCCCATAACTAATAATAATAGTTATTATATACATATATATATATATATATAACCTTTTATCAAGTGCTTAGTGTGTGCCAGGCCCTTTAAAATTTTAGTTGCATTATTTCATTTGATATATTCAAAACAAACCTATGTATCCCAAGGTTAGAAATGAGAAAACTGAAGCATATATAAAATAACTTTTCTAAGGTCAATCCACTAGCAAATGGCTGAGCAGGGATGATGTATCACACTTCTATCAAATTTGCCACACACACACACACACACACACACACACACACACACACGCATGCACGCACGCACGTGCCACATGATACCCTGCTTCTGGTAAAGATTTAGGATTGTTTTAATGACTCGACCTTTTATTTGGTGAGAAACTCTTGCGTTATCCAAATTCTGCTACTTATTGGATAAATTTTATTTGCACACCAATCAGTTTGTTTCTAAGTTAATCTTTCTCATAGCATCTTTTTAAATGGAGATAGCCTTGAAATCCCTCCCTCACCTCTACAAATTCATTGGCTACATTTTCTTTCTTCCCAGTTATCTCAGGTGATGGCTTTATTTCAGGTGATGGCTTTATTAAATATTTTGCTACTACACAATAGTGTCACTGTTTTTCCATCCTTCTACAGCAGTTTCCTTATCAATCTCCTAACTTCTTATAATAATTTCTAGTCACTTTGTGCTTCGTTTCAAAATCAATGCCATATATGTTAGGGTTTTTCTTTTCGCTTAAATTTTTATATCATTCAACATTGCCACAACAGTGCTGTTTAATCAACCAGCCCAGTATTCAGTGGCATACTTAGTTACTCACACATGTTTGGGGTGACTGTGGGTTGGCTGATCCAGGTTGCAATTACCTGGAGTTGGCTTTAGTTACACATTGCGTCTAAGTTTCTCATTTTCCCTGGATGAACAAGCTAACTGGGACATCTTCCAGTAATGTTAGGAGAGCAAAGAGCAGACATGCTCAAGCATAGAGGCACACTCTTTTGTATTATGTGTGCTAGTAGCCCATTGGCCAAAGAAATTCATACGGCCATGCCCAGAGTTAATAGACAGGTAGATATACTTCATCCATCATGACACCAAGCCAGTGGTACAAATGCATAGCATTACTATAGGAGACTGAAGAATTATGCCCCATATTTAACTTTCCATAATGAGATTTTTACCAGTAATCCCATGGTTGATAAAGT
This sequence comes from Lagenorhynchus albirostris, assembly GCF_949774975.1. NCBI lineage: Eukaryota > Metazoa > Chordata > Mammalia > Artiodactyla > Delphinidae > Lagenorhynchus > Lagenorhynchus albirostris. The sequence continues at coordinate 140,639,423 of NC_083097.1, forward strand.
AGACATGATAACCAATGACGCTCATGATTTTGACTATTGTTTTATCATATAAATTACTTCTGTAACTCTTGGGTATTCACGTTAGAAACTGAACTATGGAGTATAAATTAGTCAAATTTATATCTCACTTCGTGAATTGAGTTTAGAACGTACAGATATAGTAATGATAGTTTTTAACAAAATAAATGTTTTTTTGAGTTTACAAAATTTCTAGCATCTAAAGCAGTACATAGAACATAGTATGCACTTAAGAAGGATTTATTAGCTTGAATCCTTACACGTCATGTGTAACTTGTTTTCAGTTAATGAAAACATCAAATAAACCCCATATAGGGATTTTTCATTATTTTCAATGTGAAAATTATATATTGTATGGTAAATTAAATACAAACCAAACAAAATGTAAAACTCTTCACTCCAAGTTCTACTTTCTTGTCACCTTCCACACTTTGCTGCCGGCTGTACTTTAGCACATTGGATTTTTAAGCATTGTAAAGACTTGCGCACAAAAAAGAAGCGTTGATTTTAAGCACTTTTTCTTAAACAATTGCTCTGCCCTTCAGAGATAGTGTTGTGAAATAAAATGTCCTGTCATCAGAAGGCTCAAACTTTTCAACCCCTGCTGCCTTCCTCTTTGCCTGAGTGGTTGCAGTATTTGCCTTGTGCTGCTGGAGGCTATCTTTGGTAACTTCTCTTAGTTAAGGCAGAACTCTTAGGTTCTTAAATCCTATGTCGCTAATTAATAACTGTGCTACAGTAAAACTGAGATGTTCATTCCCCTGAAAAGGTAAAAGCTGATCTGAGTGAGCTATGTCTAACTAATCCTTTGGTGTATTCCCTGCTTTTGTAGGATCACACCGTGACTCCCCAGCTTCAGGCTCAAAATAAACTCAAATCTGGTCTTCTCTCATTCAGGCACATGCTAATTCAAATAGTTCTTTCTTTTTAGTTTGCATTCTCTTACCTACTTATCCTAAAATTTTGGCTTATAATATTATGAAAGATTTTTCTTCCTAGTTTTTGCGAGGCCCTAGAAGAATTCAGCTATTTTCTATGTCCTTTTATCAATATTTGCTTTGCTTCTTTACGAAGCACAGTAGAGTTGGAAAAGATGACTCCAGGAAGTCTGTATAAGGTTACTAGCCTTCCTGACTACTGGCTCCTTGAGTTCACAGTCAAGCTCTGGGGATAGTAAGCCTATCTTTACTGTTGGTCAGTAGGGAACATATTTGAGAAGGAGAACTGGGTGTAGATCAGGAAACACTGTAGACAAACTGGTACCTGCTGGTATTTCTTCATCTCTGTTGCATCGTGGCTGCTGCTTCATTTCTGCTTGGCAAGTTGCTTGCAACTTTACTTTCATCCAGCTCAGATTTAGAATCATGTAGGGAAGGAGATTCTGGGAAATGTAGTTTCCAGTGTAACCACATTTACAGTAGAACAGCCCTTAACCATTAAAGTAAACAGAGAAGTTTAGGTTAGGTGTTCAAAGACATGAACAAAATAGAAGAGGTGAAGATGACACTCTGCCAATAGTTGTAAAACAAAGCAGCATGACGGGAAATATTGTTTAGCATGATGTATTATAGATTCATAGGGGTATATAATGAATAATATATATAATTATCATATAATAGAATGTTACACACACTTCTAGAAAAAGGTGGTGACATAACAAAAATAAAGGCAAAAACTGCTGTAGTTTCCCCCTTCTCTTTTATAATATTATTTAGATATGAGGCTATTTGATACTATATCATTATTGGATTATATAACATAGAATGCTATATGTTCTTTTGATACTTAGCTTATCTAAACAGTTTCTAACAACTGTATCTTATTTTTAGTTTTACTTTTATTTTTTACTTTTCTGATCTGACTAGTCTTTGATTCTTGTGACTCTTGCTTGAACTCTCTCCCAGGGTTTTTCCCAGGTCCTTGAGAGTAGGCCCAGGAGTTTTCATCTGGATATTCTTAGTACATGGCCTGTTGATTGGCACATAAGGGATGTTTAGTACATATTTTTTTAATTGAGGTATAGTTGATTTATAATATTAGTTTCAGGTATACAACATAGTGCTTCACAATTTTTAAACCCTATATTCCCTGTATGGTTATTTTAAAATATTGGCTATATACCCTGTGTTGTACTATGTATCTGTGAAGCTTATTTATTTTATACATAGTATTTTATACCTCTTAACCCTCTACCCTTATCTTGCCCCTCCCTGCTTCCTTCTTCCCACTGGTAACCACTAGTTTGTGGTGTGAGTCAGTTTCTTTTTTGTTCCATTTGCTAGTCTTACTTTTTAGATATCCCATATAAGTGATATCATATAGTACTTGTCTTTCTCTGTCTGACTTTTTTCACTTAGCATAATGCCCTGCAAGTCCATCCATGTTGTTGCAAATGCTGAAATTTCATGGTTTTTTTATGGCTGAGTAGTATTCCATTGCATATACATACCACATCTTCTTTATATATTCATCTGTTGATGGACTCTTAGGTTGCTTCCATATTTTGGCAATTGTAAATAATGCTGCTGTGAACATTGGGGTGCACGTATCTTTTCAAATTTGTGTTTTCTTTCCTTTGTTGTTTTTTTTTTTGGATAAATACCCAGGAGTGGAATTGCTGGTTCATTTGGTAGTTTTAGTTTTTTGAGAAACCACCATACTGTTTTCCACAATGGCTGCACCAATTTACATTCCCACCAACAGTGTATGAGGGTTCCCTTTTCTCCACATCCTCACTAACATTTGTTTTTTGTGGTCTTTTGGGTGGTAGCCGTTATGAAAGGTATGAGGTGATAACCTCATTGTGGTTTTAATTTGCATTTCTCTGATGATTAATGATGTTGAGCATCTTTTCATGTGCCTGTTGGCCATTTGTATGTCTTCTTTAGAAAAATGTCTCTTCAGGTTTTCTGCCCATTATTTCAGTCAGGTTGTTCGTTGTTTGATGTTGAGTTGCATAAGCTGTTTATATATTTTTGATACTAACTCCTTATTGGTCATATCATTTGCAAATATCTTCTGCTATTCAGTAGGTTGTCATTTTGTGGATGATTTCCTTTGCTATGCAAAAGCTTTTAAGTTTAATTAGGTCACCTTGTCACAATTTATGTTAAAGAGTGTTCTGCCTATGTTTTCTTCTAGGAGTTTTATGGTTTCCAGTTTTACATTTAGGTCTTTAATCCATTTTGAGTTTATTTTCTGTATATGGTGTTAGAGAATGTTCTAAGTTCATTCTTTTACATGTAACTGTCAAGTTTTCCCAGCACCAGTTATTGAAGAGACTGTCTTTTCCCCATTGTATATTCTTGCCTTCTTTGTTGTAGATTAATTGACCTTAAACACATGGGGATACATGTTTAATTTACAAAAGACAATAAATGTCAGTGTATATTTTTCCAACCTTCAATTCTTATACACAATATATGTCTATAATACATAATATGTAATCCTATAAATATTGGCTGATTATATTAATGACTACATGTGTAGAAAAACATCTAAGGCATAGGTAGAACCTAATTTTATTTCCAAAAAAATTAGAACTGAGGAATAATTCAGCCTATTAACAACATGGATGCCAGTGCCAGTATAATCTATTCAACCATTGCCTTTTATGTAGTGGCACCTAATTTTTTGTCAGTTGAAATAGAACTTGATCTAAATTATGAGAAAATTGGAACATTATAATTCAGATATTAAACTAAGTAAAAATCACATTTGAAGCTTTGGGAAAAAACTTTTTTCCCAAAAAACTTTTTTTCATGAAATTTAATAAAACAGAGTTATATTCAATAAAATTTGCTTTTTAAATTAATTGGTTTCCAGATATGACTGATTTAGTATAATAGAATGTTTAAAAGGCTGTTGTTTTAAGTGAAATTCCAGAGTTTGCAATGTCCAAGTATTTAAATTTGACAAGTGGAAGAAGGGAATGCTATATCTACATGCAACATATAGTTTTTGTAAAGTCAGATAAATAGTTCTCATAAATCCTGCCTGAAAATTCCAAACAAATTGGATAATAACTACAATAAACATGGAAACAATTTTACCTACATAACATTTGCTATAACTATTGTACACAGAAAGGTTTAAGGAGTTACAAAGAAAAAAATAGGAAATAAACTTCAATCTATTTCAGTTAAGAGTTAGAAAAATCTCAAATTTTTATAACTATTCAATAAAAAACAATTAAATAGATGGATGCAGTGAAGCATGACTATGAAATTTTCTACGTCCTTAGGGGTGTTAGGCATGACATATTATGATAAAGATTGGATTAGAAGTCAAATAAATTTTTTATTTTAAAAATGAGAAAAATAACTTATATAATTGCCTGTTCCAGTTTTTGGCCTCCTGCCTTATTCCTGCCGTGCTCTAGTAAACTGTATTTTAGAAAAGGGCATAGTATTTTAGCATTTCACAATGTAACAAGATTACATATTTGTAGAATGCTAACCATGGCATATTTCTCAACTACTGCCTATAATGAGTTACATTCTTCTTTGAAATCTTTTAGTATGTGTTTTCCTATTAGTGAAACCACATACTAAAATCTCATGGATAAATATATATGATTGATATTTGGTTTGTGCATGTAGATGATGCAGTGTTAGAACCAGGACACAAGGCTAACAATAGAAAAATGTATTACAAGACATTTGGATAATCTTTGAAAAATTTAGTATTAAATTGTAGTTAGAACAATCTTAGTTTGATAATGCCTGATTATTTCTTTTAGATGTAAATCTGGTATACCAAATTCAAAATTTGATTAACTATGACAAAATTGGTAAGTAGAGTGAATTTGGGAAAATTATCTTGGGATTTAACCATATTTAATTAAATTGAAAATGTACTAGTGATGTTGGGAATGTTGACTTACTGCCTTATTCATTTAGTAAACATGTCAGAAACCATGCTGGGTATAAGAGAAGATTATGAATGTATTGGTAAATTCTTCCTGTGCTTGAGAAGATAATCAATTGATCATAACTGTGTGACGTCACATTTTGTAAAACTAAAAGGCAAGCATTTTAAAAACTAATTTAAAGTGATCACCAAAGCTTTTCAAATAACATTAAGTACTTTTTTTGTTTTTTAGGTAACTACCTTATTTAGGTTTAAGTAGTATATATATGTGATGGTTAATTTTGTGTGTCAACTTGGTTAGACCTTGGTACTCAGATATTTGTTCAAACAATATTCTAGATGTTTCCATGAAGGCATTTTTTTAGATGAAATTAGCATTTAAGTCAGGCTTCAAGTAAAGCAGTCTACCTTCCATATTGTGGGGGAACCTGATCCATTTAGTTGAAGGCTTTAATAGAAAAAGACTGATCTTTCTGGAAGAAGAGGGAATTCTTTGGACTTGAACTACAACATCAACTCTTCCCTGGGTCTCCAGCCTGCCAGCCTACCCTGCTCATTTGTAGACTTGCCAAGCCTCCACCATCTCCTGGGCCAATTTCTGAAAATCTCTCTCTTTCCCCTCTCTCTCCCCTCTCTCTCCCCCCTCTCCTCTCCTCTATTCTCTCTCTCTCTCTCTCTCTCTCCCCTTGTACATCCTATTGATGTATTTATCTAGAGAACTCTGACCTCTGACTAATACAGTATGCTATTAAGATACCATAGTTGTATTCTGAAAACTTTGTTTCACTTTTTCATTGAAAACACCATGAAAGTTAGGCAGGTGGATGTTATTTTTAGTATGATCAGTTTCATTTTCTGGGAAAAGAATGGGCCAGGAGTTTACATATATAAGTGATTTTTAAAACTTTTTGAAAGTTTCAGTTTGGAATTCAGTTTTTCTTTTTATATGGATAAAAAGTGGGATTTGATAAAGTACCACATGGAAGCAGGTAGGAGTTATCTATGATAAGAGTATACTTTTGATGGTTTCAAATGATTTAATCTTATTTCTAAATTACCGTAGTGCTAAAAACAAAGCCTTAATCTAAATAGAACTCTGTGTGTTGAAGAAATAATTTTTATAAGTAGAAATGTGAGTTCTATTTCCTTTTACTCTTTTAAACTTTGCTTAGTTTTAGGAGAAAAATATGATGCAAGCCATTTATTCTTAAGCTCTGTCCACTTTAAAAGGGTTTTTTCTAATTTGTTCTGCTTAAAAAGAAATAACAAACACTGTTTTTCAGCATCCAGTTCTACCAAGCCAGGCAGATCAAAGTTTTCCTGTGTTTGAGGCACTTCATTGAACAAAAAGTCCCAGGAACCACACGTTCCACCTGTTTCTACTTGCCACTTCCCCCAAAATTCACCTGAATTAAAGGGATGAATAACAACTGCTTTTGATCACACATCAGAAAAGGACATCGTAAGTAAATTAATATTTTCTGTCTGAAACAAAATCTTGTCATTTGCATGCAGTAGTCACCCATGGTGACTATAGAATATTCTCTTTTATTAATTTGGGTGTCCTTGATCTACTTGACGAAATGCCCTGTATATTTCACATTTCCTCCTACAAGAATAACAAAACAAATGAGAAACTTGAAAATCTTCCCAAAAGAGAAATAATCTGTTGAATCGACACAGATGTGTTTAGGCCCTAATATGTAATTAGCACAAAATGCTGAGTTAAATCTTCAAATATTTCCGTTACTTTAACTTTATGCATTCAGAGTATTCTATATACAATATAAAAATTTCCTCTCAGAGAATCAGTGAAACAATATTTATCTACTGCCTGTCTGTTTATCTGTCATTTATCTAGGAAGATATAAAAGCAATATTTTAGCTCTTTTATCTACTAAAATAGTTATTTGTATAGCTTACTATGTTTCCAACCACATGTTCAAATCAAAATACTCATCCATCCTATTTTCCTTTAACAAAACAAATCATCAAGTGCTATTGTTGCAAAATTGCCATATCATTTTGAAAACGTGTCAAATTTTGACATGACTGGCTTGAGTATATTTGAATAGTACTGTATAGCAAATAGTTATTCCTCTTGCATTAGGTTGACTTATACAGTTGCTTCTGTTTGGAATTGTTTCATGTAGATGATCTCTACTAAGCCTTTCAAATCTGAAAGTCTAGTTCTCGGGTGGAAAAATCTTCATCCTGTGCAAATGAATTCACGGTAAAAGTTTCATGACATAAATGGTATAATGACCAGCAGACTCAGGAAAAGCCAAAATTTGCTTTGGTTCAGGGTTCCTGTAGGTGCAAAAGGATCACAATTGGTGTTGAAAACAGTAGCACGTCGGTTAATGCATGACTGCTAAAAACGTGATCCAGCCCACTAGTTAACATGGTCCAGTCAGTAGCTCAAAACTGACAGATAAACTTAGCAGCTCCTGGATAAAGAGCAAGAAGTGTTTAGGGAGTTCAATAGACTTGGCTGCTTAAATTTAAATGAAATAAATTTTAAAAAATCAAAAAGTTCAGTTCCTTAGTCACATATCAAGTGCTTAATGGCCACAAGTGGATAGTGGCTACTATTTTGAGTAGTGCAGGATAGAACATTGTTCAGAGCCCAATTTTTGGTAGAATAATAACTAGTTCACATTTTGACATTTAAAAGTACTTTCTCGTATATTACCTATTTGTTAAAAAAACTGATGAGAATTTAAGAAGTTCTGTTTTGCTTTCTTAAACCTGAAGTTCAAGGAAATTTACTCTGTATGGCCAGTGAAAGACAGAATTGTGAATTTAGCTTAAATATTCTAATTCCAAGAGACAAATCAAAAAAACAAAAATCCTAATTTTTTTGGGTATACATCAGCATAACATCATTTGTATACGTTTTCAAGATGGTTATGCCGAAAAACACACTTTTGTATTTATATAGGTCTTTGTAGTTATTATCTAATCAGTATTAATTTTTTTGTCATATCTTATAGGCTTGTGGTACCTAGCAGATATTAATTCTCTTTTAGACCTCATGCCCAACATAAAGTAGCCATCCCTTGGCCAGGGAAGGAAGTGAAAAGCAAAAATTTTATCATAGATGTTAGCATAATAATTGTTCATTGTTTGTGGCACAGTTACTGTACATGGATTAATAATTATAATTTCTGAACCTAATAATTTATGTATTAGTATTTTGTCCCTGTCATGTCTTGAATTTTTGCAATTAATTGTTTTAATAACGGAAAGGTTAATTGTGCTATTCATCAGAAGTGCTTGCTGTGAGATGGTAGACAAATAAGAACTTTACAGACAAAGGGCATACTTACTAACCAAGCCTGTCATTTCTTTAGAAAATAAACTTGCTGTGACAGCATAATAGATTTATTTAATTTGCAAAATCTTGGGGTTCAGAAAAGTTCCTGCTAAAACAAATGGAATTATAACAAATTGTCAAATTTATATTTACACTCAAACATATCCAGAGCTGCATATATTTTTCTATGTCTAGGTATATGTATACACACCTTGATGTACACTACACATACACATACACAATGTATACTCACTTTCATTAAACTATAGCCTAGAAAACCAAGATTTTGTTCTAAAAGCATAATCAGATACCATGCTTCTTAAAATTATTAGTACATGATTTAAGAAGTATTATTTTAACATATTCTTATAGTAATGACTATAAAGCTGATGAACACAATTCTTATTAATGTGCCACTAGATATTTGAAAAATTTTAAAAGTATGGTAATGATCATTATATGCTAGTCAACTTATCTCTCAACTCTGGAAGAGTACTTGAAAGATCGTCAAGTAGTTTAATTTTCAAACCTCTAAAACAGTGATTCACAAAGTTTGGTCTGGGACCTAGTGACATGAACATGGATTTAGGAACTACTTTTGGGGGCTAGTACAGAGGTCTAGAATAATGGTGTCTTCAATCAGGTAGGGGTTTGCTTTCCTTTCACAAAACTTGAAATCCAGAAATAGGTAATAGTGGGTGACTGACTTCTAACTTTTTGCTCTAATATCCTTTTCACTGGCTTTTAAATGCAAAGTTGCCTCATGCATACAGGTTGGTCATTGGAAGACCCACCATGTCATCCATATTCTAGACTCCAGGAAAGGGAGAGAAATTCCAGCTGAAGCAGCCCTTTTAAAGAGCTTTTCTGAATTGCCCACAGAATAACTTAGATTCATATATTAATTTCCACATATATCAAACACACATATTACTCCCCAGAAGGACCATCCTAAAATCTCATCGAATGACTACCTCTCCTACAAGTCATAGGACATGAGTGTAAGGTATGATCTTCTCTGTCAGGGTTGGATGTTGTGTCTGATAGTCTAATCAGCTATATAGTATCCAACCCACTGAAGGCAGAATGATGGAGAAGAAACAGTATAACACAATAAAAATGTCCATTTGGAAAATGGAAAACAATAAGCAGTCATGGTCTTTATAATTGATTAAATTCCAATGAACATAAATAGTATTGATGACCTGTTTCAGAAAAATTCCTTAGTTAACCCATCTGGCAGCCTTGGTTCTGCCTTCTGTGAGGCTCTCTTCTGTGATATTCCATGGCTAGATCTAGGTACTGGAGGGTAAAGTATTGCTGGAGGTGGCACTGATCACTTCCTGTTGCTGCAGGTCTAAAGCCAAAGGATTATTTTTTACAGGTTCATATTAGTGAGGTTTGTATTGTCTTGTTCTTTTCCTTTCTTCTTTTCAATAAATTTCCTTCCAAAAACTTAGTAGAACTCCAGTCTGTTTCCAGTTATATCCTTGGTTAAGTAACCACAGACAGAATCTTGTTTTGACATAGGTTTAAGCCTGGGAACTCTTGTCATTTACTTCTTGTTTTAAACGCTCTGCTTTTAATTACTGTGATCAGTCTTTTCCTTTCTGTTCCCTAAGAATTGACCACTATATCAAAAGCTTTACTGCTAAGCTTCTTTCTTAAAACTATTGACCCTGACAACAGTGTCTTGAGTGAGACGGCAACAGCTTTTTTCCTGTCCTTTCTAGAAGGATACAGGCTTTATCACCAGCTAAAGCTTCAGGTTTAAAGCTATCACACACAACCATTTTAATTTAGAGTCCAGAAGCAGTTGGTTTTTCAGTCTAATAAGTTTCCTATTTATAAGATATCTAGTCAACATAGATTGCAGGACAAGGACAGATAGCAGAATTTCCTTCCATCTCTGTTTTCAGAATGGTTAGCTCTACTCTTAGTTTATCTCTATTTTATAGAACTTTTCTAAAAGTGGCAAAAAGGGAACCAGTAAATGCCAACACAGACCCTGCCATTTACCTCCGTGTTACAGCTGGTTTCATTTTCTAAATAATTTGTGGACTAACCACATCTTCCAAAGACAGTCTTTACCATTCTTTGGAGATAACATTGTATAATGCCATTTTGAGTAAAGATTCTTTGCCTTTAAACATGGGTTTTGCCCTTTCATTTGGAAGCATTGATCACATAGATGGTCTAGTATTTGGGGATAGAGAAGCATCTATTTTATTCATGCTGCAGGAAAAGCTAGTTGTATTATGGAGGCAGCTACACTAGTCAGCTAAATTCTGAGGAGTGATGTTGTCACTTCTTAATAGAAAAGTTTGATTGATAAGGGGAAGAAGAGGAAATACTCACCAGTTCAACCCATTCACAGACAGGCTATTCCAATAAGTACCCCAGACATCTGTAATCCATTCAATAAATAGTCTTTGAACCCTGTTATGAATCAGGAACTTCAATAGGTTTGGGAAAACGAGGATGAAACAAGATTAGTACAGTCCTTGCCCTCAGAAACCTTAAAAGGTAGCAGAGTAGGTAGACAAAATTTTAATTTGAAAAAGAAATCCATGTTGTTATAAGATATTTGGTAGAAATAATCAGGGTGCTAGAAAGAAGCAGGGTGCTAAGATACCGATAATAAACATTGATTAGATGTTTCTCTTACTCCAGGCACTGTTATGCTTTACTTTATTAGCTTATTTAACCTAACAACCCTATGAGATATTATTATCATCTCCATTTTTAAATTATGAAACTGAGGCACAGAAAGTCTAAATATGTTGCTCACAACCACAGCTATCGATGGCAGGATGATGTTAATCCTGTTACTTTAATATAGAGTTCATGCTCTTGATCATGACACTACACTCTCTTTCATAAGACAATAAATCAGGGAAGACTTGCTTGAGGGAGATGAAAAAGTGTGGGTGACAACCAAGCTAAGACCTGAGGGCTGAGAAGGAGTCAACTGTGAAAAGAGTGGGAAAAAAATCATTTCAGGAAAATGCAATTGCATGTAGGAGGAGCTCAAGATGGGAATGGGTACACTGTGTTAAGCAAACTGAAACAGGCCAGCATGTTTGGAGAATTGTGAACAAAAGAGGCAAGTGATGATGGGTCAAAGAATTTTCAGGCCATGATAAAAATTTAGATTTTATTCCAGGTGCAAAGGAAAGCCACTGAAGAGTACTAAAAACCATTTCCATCTGCTATAAACATTGTTGTCCTTTTCAAGGGGTTTTTGAAATTTATGGAATACTGTAGCAAAATGGTTAAAAATTAGAAAGTATCTTAAAATATGGCATCTGGTCATTCTACTCTTCACAGAAAATCAAATGATATCAAGTATTTTCAGAAAAAGGCACTTTCGGTTGAGATTATTTCATTCACACACATCTGTCTTTTGTGGCTTCTCAGTGGAGTACATAGCCACAAATACTTCTTGTTTCTTCAATCAGAGAGAAAGAAATGAACAGATGGGAGATTAAAGGAGCAGCTGAGCAGAGAATCTGGCAAAATATGCATCAGTTTATAGGTAGATGAATGAAAATTTGAGGGTCTAGTGTAGAAAAAGACTATAAAAATGACTCCTGGTTTCTATATTATGGATATTTAGATAGTCTCTGATCTTTTCTGATAGGGTTTGGTACAACAAGTACAATTGATTTTTAGTAAGTACCTAGTGTGGTACCTTCTCATACAAAAGTACAATTATTTTGGAAGGAAGTAAAAAAAAAAAAAAACTAACTGAACAAACATATCTTTTATATGAAATTGTTTCCCCCTAGAAATAAACATGAAACTTTACTACTTGGGAGCTTATTAGAAAATGTTTCTCTTTTAATTAAGTCCATTCACCTTTTCCCAGCTCTAGCAGGGATCTACCAATGATTCTATGCAACAAGAGTTTTTAAGTGGAAGACAGTTTAGGAGCAAAGTCTGCTTAGAATATTTAGTCTAGATCTCACTAATCTCTTTCTGCCTAGTATGTGGCATCCTTCTTTTCCTTCATTCAGTGTTATTATATGTTAATTTATGTAGACATGTCCTAGTGTCCTATGAAGTTAGAAATTATGTTATTCATCTTTCTTGATCTTACTACCGCAATGAGCATACACTCAATAATTATAATGTAAATAGCACACTGTTTACAATACAAGACAAATAAACATTTTGACAGTAACTTAGGAACATCCAGCTCTAAAATTCCTTGCCTCCACAGCCTGCATAAATAGGAATATATATATTACATATTGTTTTTTCAGTGAGTATGAAAATAAAACAGCTTTTGGAAGAAAAGTCTGTTTTGTTACTTTCCATTTCCTACTTACACTCTTTGCTTCAAGATGTGTTAGGGTGAAGAGATTTTTCAGCATTTTTTCTTTGAAAAGAAAAATTTATTCCCACAACCATGTTTTCTATTTATTCATGCCAGAATTTAAAATTTAGCTACTTTGAGAGGGGAACTTTCTTAATTTCTAAAGATCATCTCTAAAAAAATTACAACTAATAAAATGATTAATGATGATAAACTAGAAACTTTAAGATCAGGAACAAGAAAGAATGTCCTCTCTCACAAATCATTTTCAACATCACACTGGAAGTACTAACCAATGCAGTAAGACAAGAAAAGAAAATAAAGAGTATGTGGATTGAGAAGGAAGAAATAAAACTGTTTTTCTTTGCAGATGACATGATTATCTATGCAGAAAGAATTGACCAAAAAAAGATAAAAAACAAAACAAAAAACCCACAAACCTCCTGGAACAGATAAGCAATTATAGCAGGGTTGTAAGATATAAAGTTGTTGTAGGAAGTCAGTTGCTTCCCTGTATGCTAGCAATGAACAAGTGGAATTTGAAATTAAAGCCACAAAACCATTTATATTAGAACCTCCCCAAATGAAATACTTAGGTGTAAAGCTAAAAAAAAAATATGTAGAAGATCTATAAGAGGAAAACTGTAAAACTGTGATGAAAGAAATCAAAGAAGAACTAAATAAATGGAGAAGTATTTTATGTTCATTGATAGGAACACTCAAATTGTCAAATGCCAGTTCTTCCCCACATGATGTATGATTCAGTACAATCCCATCAAGTTTTTTTGTGATCATTAACAAACTGATTCTAAAGTTTATATAGAGAGGCAAAAGACTCAGAATAGCCAAGAAAATATTGAAGGGGAAGAGCAAAGTTGAAGGACTGACACTTCCTGACTTCAAGACTTACTTTATAAAGCAACAGTAATCAAGACAGTGTAATATTAGTGAAAATATTAGTGAAAAAAATAGACAAATGGCTCAATAGAACAGAATAGAGAGCCCAAATTAGACCCATGCAAATATAGTCAACTTTGACAAAGGAACAAAGGCAATACAGTGGAGAAAAAATAGTCTTTTCAACAAATGGTGCTAGAACAACTGGACATCCACATGCAGAAAAAAAAAGAATCTACGCACAGACCCTTTACAAAAGTTAACAGAATATGAATCACAGACCTAAATGTAAAGCACAAAAATATAAAAGTGCTAGGAGACAATATAGATAAAAACCTAGAGCGCCTTGGGTTTGGCAATGGCTTTTCATTTTTTTATTGCAATTTTTATTCAGTGATAATTAACATAGAGTGTATACAATATAGTGATTAGATATTTTTATATATTATGAAACAATCACCACAATGAGTCCAGTTATACAAAGTTGTTATAGTATGATTGACTATATTCCTTATCCATGATTTCTATCCCTGTGAGTTATTTATTTTATAGCTGAAAGTTTGTATTTCTTAATCCCCTTCACCTATTTTGTCCATCCTCCCACCTTCCTTCCCTCTGGTGACCACCAGTTTGTTCTCTGTATCTGAGTCTGTTTCTGTTTTGTTTTGTTTGTTTCATTTTAGGTTTCACATGTAAGGGAAATCATTTGGTATTTGTTTTTCTCTGACTTATTTCATGTAGCATAATACCCTTCAGGTCCATCCATGTTGATGCAAATGGCAAGATTTCATTCTTTTTTATGTCTGAGTAATAGTCCATTGTATGTATATACCCCACATTTTCTTTACCTATTCATTTCTGGATGGATGCTTAGGTTGATTCTGTATTTTGGCTATTGTAAATAGTGCTGCAATACACATAGGGGTACATATATATTTTTGGATTAGTGTTTTTGTTTTCTTTGGATAAATACCCAGAAGTAGAATGGCTGGATCGTATGATAGCTCTATTTTTGAGTTTTTTGAGGAACCTCTATACTGTTGTTTATAGTGGCTGCACCAATTTACATTTCCACCAACAGTGCATGAGAGTTCCCTTTTCTCCACATTTTCACCAGCACTTTTTATTTCTTGTGTTTTGATGATAGCCATTCTGAAAGGTGTGAACTGATATCTCATTGTGGTTTTGATTTACATTTCCCTGATAATTAGTGATGTTGAATATCTTTTCATGTGCCTGTTGGCCATCAATATGTTTTCTTTGCAAAAAGTCTGTTGAAGTCCTCTGCCCATTTTAAAATCAAGTTTTTTTTGTTTTTGTTTTTTTATATTGAGTTGTATGAGTTCTCTCTATATTTTATTATTCTATATATTATTCACAAATATCTTCTCGCATTCAGTAGGTTGCCTTTTTGTTTTGTTGGTGGCTTTCTTTGCTGTGCAAAAGCTTTTTTAGTCTGATGTAGTTCCATTTGTCTACTTTTGTTTTTGTTACCCTTGCCTGAGGAGACATATCCCAAAAAATATTGCTAGGACCAGTGTCAAAGAGGTTACTGCCTATGTTTTCTTATGGGAGTTTTATGATTTCAGGTCTTACATTCAAGTCTTTAATCCAGTTTGTGTTTATTTTTGTTTATGATGTAAGAAAGTGGTCCAGTTTCATTCTTTTGCCTGTAGCTGTCCAAATTTCTCAGCATCATTTGTTGAAGAGACTGAGAGACTGTCTTTTCTCCATTGTGTATTCTTGCCTTCTTTGTCATAGGTTAATTGACCATATGAATAAGGGTTTATTTTGGAACTCTCTATTCTGTTCCTTTAGTCTATGTGTTTGTTCCTGCATCCCTGGAATGAATCCCACTTGATCATGGTATATGATTTCTTTTAATGTATTATTGAATTCAGTTTGCTAATATTTTGTTGAGGATATTTGCATCTGTGTTCATCAGGGATATTGGCTTGTAATTCTTTTTTTATGGTGTCTTTGTTGGTTTTGGTATTAGGGTAATGCTGGCCTTGTAAAATGAGTTTGGAAGCATTCCTTCCTCTTCAGTTTTTTGGAATAATTTGGGAAAGGTGGGTATTAACTTTTCTTTAAATGTTTGATAGAATTCACCTGTGAACCCATCTGGATCTGGAGTTTTGTTTTTTTTGATTACTGATTCTATTTTGTTGCTAGTAATCTATCAAATTTTCTGATTCAGTCTTAGAAGGGTGTATGTTTCTAAAAAATTATCCATTTCTTCTAGGTTGTCTAATTTGTTGGCATATAATTGTTTATAGATTTTCTTCCAATCCTTTGTATTTCTGTGTTGTGGGTTTTAATCTCTCTTCTTGAATTTATGATTTTATTTATTTGGGCTCTCTCTCTTTCTTGATGAGTCTGGCTGAAGGTTTGTCAATTTTGTTTATCTTTTCAGAGAACCAACTTCTAATTGATTGGTTTTTTGTTTTTTTTGGTCTCCATTTCCTTTATTTCCTCTGATATCTTTATTACCTTCCTTCTTCTAATTTTGGACTTTGCTTGTTATTTTACTGGTTCCTTCAGATGTACATATAGATTCTTTATTTGAGATTTTTCTTATTCTTGAGGTAGACATGTATTGCTGTTAATTTCCCTTGTAAAACTGCTTTTGCTGCTTCCCATAGATTTTGGTATGTTGTGTTTTCATTTTCATTTGTCTCAAGGTATTTTTTGATTTCCTCTTTGATTTCTTTGTTGATCCATTGATTATTTAGTAGCATGTTGTTTAGTTTCCATGTGTTTGTGTTTTTTCCAGTTTCTTCTTTTATTTGATTTCTAGTTTCATACCATTTGGGTCAGAAAAAGATGCTTGATATGATTTCAATCTTAAATTTATTGGGACTTATTTTATGGCCTAGCGTATGATCTGTCCTGGAGAATGTTGCATATGTACTTGAAAAGAATGTGTATTCTGTTGCTTTTGGAGGGAATGCTCTCTCTATATCTATTAAGTTCATTTAGTCTAATGTGTTATTTAAGGCCAGTGTTTCCTTATTGATTTTGTGCCTGGGTGATCTGTCCATCAACGTTAAGTGGGATATTAAAGTTCCTTACTATTATTGTATTGCTTTCTATTTCTTTTATTTCTGTTATTATTTGCTTTAAATATTTAGGTGCTCATATGTTGGATGCAAACCAACAAATGTTATAGCCTCTTGTTGGCTTGACCCCATTATCATTATATATTACCCTTTTGTGTCTTTTGTTACAGTCTTCGTTTTAAAGTCCATTTTGTCTGATATAAATATTGTTATCCCAGCTTTCTTTTCTTTCCATTTGCATAGAATATATTTTTCCATCCCTTCATTCTCAGTTTGTGTGTGTCTTTAGATACGATTCGAGTCTATTGTAGGTAGCATATAGGTGGGTGTCGTTTTTTTTAAATTAATTCAGCTACCCTATGTCTTTTAATTGGATAACTTAGTCCATTTATGTTTAAACTAATTATTGATAGGTGTGTACTTATTGCCATTTTATTCATGGTTTTTTGGTTGTTTCTGTATTTCTCTGTTCCTGTCTTCTCTTGGTTTCTTCCATTATGGTTTGATGGATTCCTTTAGCATTATGTTTGGATTCCTTTCTCTTTATTTTTTTTGCATGTATCTCTTGTAGGTTTTTGGTTTGTGGTTACTATGAGGTTCATACATAGCAATCTGTATGTATATAGCTGTCTATTTTAAACTTAAGTTTGATAGTAACTTAAGTTTGCAGGCATTCTAAAAGCAGCACATAACATTTTTACTCCCTCATACTCTACATTTTTGATGTCATATTTTACATTTTAATTTTATATATCCCTTAACTACTTATCATAGTTATAGTTGTTTGTACTTTTGTCTTTTAACCTTCATACTAGCTTTTTAAATGGCAGATCCACTGCCTTTATGACATATTTGCTGTTACCAGTGAGATTTTTTTCTTTCATATGTTTTCTTATTTATAGTTGTGGCCTTTTCTTTTCCACTTGAAGAAGGCCCTCTAACATTCTTGTAAGGTTGGTTAGTGGTGAGGAACTCCTTTAGTTTTTTGATTGTCTGGAAAGCTCTTTATCTCTCCATCAATTCTGAATTATAAACTTGCCAGGTAGAGTATTCTAGGTTGTAAATTTTTTTCATTTGTTTGTTTTTTGTTCTTTCTTTTCAGTACTTTAAATAAATCCTGCCACTCCCTTCTGGCCTATAAATTTTCTGCTGAAAAATTAGCTGATAACCTTGTTGGGTTTCCCTTGAATGTAATGAGTTGCTTTTCTCTTGCTGCCTTTAAGATTCTCTGTCTCTAATTTAAGCCATTTTAATAATAATACATCTTGTTGTGGGTCTTCTTGGGTTCATCTTGTTTGGAGCGCTCTGTGCTTCCTGTATCTGGATGACTGTTTCCTTCCCCAGTTTAGGGATATTTTCAGACATTATTTCTTCAAATAAGTTTTTTGTCCCTTTCTCTCTCATTTGTCCTTCTGAGACCCCTATAATGCAAGTGTTAGCATGCTTCATGTTGTCCCAGAGGTCCCTTAATCCCTCCTCATTAAAAAAATTCTTTCTTATTTTTACTGTTCTGATTCTCTGATTTCTACTGTTTTATTTTCTATATTGCTTGTTCATTCTTCTCTATCATCTACTCTGCCATTGATTCCCTTTAATGTATTTTTTACTTCAGTTGTTGTAGTCTTCAGCTTTTAATTGCTTCTTTCTTACATTTTTTGTTGAAGTTCTCACTGAGTTCCTCCATTTTTCTCCAGAGTTTGTTGACCATCCTTATGACCATTTCTTTGAACTTTTAATCGGGTAAATTACTTATATCCATTTCATTAGGGTTTCTTTTTCCCCCTTGGGTGTTAACTGTGTTCTTTTGACTGGAGTATATTCTTCTGACTCCTCATTTTCTGTGATTTTCATTTTTGTTTCAATGAATTAGGTGAAACAGCTACCTCTCCTGGTCTTGAAGGGGTAGCCTCATGTGGAAGCATCCACTGTATAGACTGCTTGTGTGTGGCAGCTTTTGAAGGCAAACTGGAGCTAAGTGGGCATGGGCCAGGGGAAGTTCCTGGGGAGCACTGTGCCTCAGGCCATTTTGGCAAGGTGGCTGGAACTCGAGTGGGCCCAGGCTAGGGGGAAACCCTGGGGGGACTCGAACCCTGGAGAGAGCTGTAGCAGTTCCCTGCCTATTTGGCAGAAGCTCTAGGGTTAGTAAATGAATTTCCTTCCCATATACACGGCAGACTGCTATTTTATGCTCTAAGTCCCAGGACAAACAAGTTTGCGCTTGGGACCCTCAGCAATATTCCTTCCTGTTGCAGGTCACTGTGTTTGGGTGGGGTTCCTGTGGATATTGTGTCTCTGTCTTTCCTACCCATTTCTGTGTGCTCCTTCTGTGTACAGTAGCTATCCAGTTAGCCCTCAGGTCTTCTTTAGGAGGAGTTGCTCTATATGTAGGTATAGATTCAGGGCATCCATGGGAAGGGGTGAACTTAGGGTCTTCCTACACTGCCATCTTGGATCCCTCTCCCAGCAATGAGTTTTTAGATCCAACACAAAAAGCATGTTCCATGAAAGAAATAACTGATAAGTTGTACTTCATTAGACTTAAAAATTTCAGTTCTGTGAAAGATGCTGTCAGGAAAATAAGAAGACAAGCCACAGACTGGGAGATAATATTTGTAAAAGACATATATGATAAAGGAATATTATTTAAAACATACAGAGAACTCTTAAAACTCAACAATAAGGGGGAAATGTCCAGTTAAAAAAATGGGCAACAGACCTGAATAGATAGCTCTCCAAAGAAGATATAGATGACAATAAGCACTTGAAAAGGTGTTCAACACCATATGTCATCAGGGAATTGCAAATTAAATAACAGGGTGATACTACTACATATCTATTAGAATAGTGAAAATTCAAAACACTCTCAATACCAAATGCTGGCAAGCATGTGGAGCAATAGAAATTCTCACTTATTGTTGGTGGGAACACAAAATGGTGTAGCCATTTTGGAAGACAGTTTGGCATTTTCTTCCAAAACTAACCATACTCTTACCACAGAATTCAGCAGTTGTGCTCCTTCTTATTTACCCTAATGAACTGAAATCTTATGTCCAAACACAAACCTCACACAGGGGCTTATAGCAGCTTCATTCATAATTGCCAAAACTTGGAAGCAATCAATGTGTCCTTCAGTAGGTAAGTGGATAAACTGCAACACATCTAGACAATGGAATACTATTCAGCATTAAAAAGAAATGAGCTATTTTAAGCCATGGAAAGACATGGAGGAGCCTTAAATGCATATTATTTAGTGAAAGAAGCCAATCTGCAATGGCTATGTACTTATGATTCCAGTTATATGATATTCTGTATGAAATAAAGCTGTGGAGATAGTAAAAAAAAGATCAGTAGTTCCAGAGATTGGAAGGGAAATAAGGATAAATAAGCAGAGCACACAGGATTTTTAGGGCAGTGAAATTGTTCTGTATGATACTATAATGGTGGGCACATGATTCTGTATGTTTGTCTCAACATAATGCACAACGTCAAGTGAACCCTAATGTTTAATGTGGATTTTGGATAATATTGTATCAGTGTAGGTTCTTTGATTGTAACAAGTGATCTACTCTCATGGGGTGTTAATAGTTGGGGAGCTGTGCATGTGTGTTTGGTGGAAGGCATATAGAAACTCTGTACTTGGCTTAATTTTGCATTTAATGTAAAACTGCTCCTAAATATATATATAGTTTTTCAAAATTAGATCTTTTGAAATATTTTGAGCATCTAGAAGGACAGACTCATGTCTTAAACATCTTGGTATCCTGGGGTGAGACACAATGCTTGCAACAGAGGGGAGTGCCAATAAGTATTTGTTATATGAATGATATGTACTCGGCCCCTCTCTAGGCAATTAATGAAGTTGATCTATAGCATATTTTTATTAGATATCACAGTTTATGCAGTGAGTGGGGTTTTAAGATAAGGATGGAATACTAATGAGGAAAACATAATTTAGTCATTTAAAGAAAGGACCTTTCTAGTCTCAATTAAATACGGTTTTATTTTATTTCTAAAATCACGTATACATTTCAGTATTATTAAAATGCTTTTGAAGAATCTAGCAAGATTATCATATGGATTTTCTCCCTTGAAATTTTCATGTGATAAATATATTATACATTTTTAAAAATCCTTGAACATTGATATATCCTTGCATTCCTGGGATAAATCCTACTTGATGATATTTTATGTATTTCATATACTAGTGGATTTGATTTGAAAGGATTACATTTAGGACTTCTGTATTAAATTATTAAGGGAAAAACTGGCTATTGTTCTCATTTTCTTTTTTGTGTAGAGTGAACTTCAAAAACATTTTAAGTATATTGTTATTTTTAAAACTCACTTTTTTGGTGTGCTCTGAAACATTATACACACACACACACACGCGCGATAACATAATTTACTATTTGACATTTTCACTGAAAATATCTGCAAATCTGACAGTGCTTATCAATTTTCTACTTTAGTTTTGTACTCAATTTGAATTGATTTTGGTGATTTTGATTCTTTTGAAATCTTTCAGTGTAGAATTTTCGAGCTCATTGATTTGAACATGTTTCTTTATTTTTCTTTTCCTCAATATCTGCTGTTTTACTTTTTAAAATTGTATTTGTGTTTTCTTTCTAGTATTCTTAATTAAATTTAGAGATGATTCTTTTAAAATTTTTCATAGAAGCAACACCTTGTTTTTGCACTATTATGTCTTCTTTTAGTTGTTTTGCTGTGTTTTTTCCCTTCTGTAATTAAATTATGTGTTAATTTAAAACATTTAGCACTATGAATTTACTTCTGACTAAAGCTTTTACCAGAGTTCATAAGTTTTAATGTGTGGTATTTTCAACATTTTATTTCCTAAGAATATCCTGTGATATCAAAGTTTTAAAATTTTTTACATAAGTGACGCAGAAAGATTTATTTTTTTAAGCTGCTGAAATTTGTCATTGATTTCTAGTTCTATTTTATTATGATCATAGAATGTAAATATATCTCTGTGTCCCTAGTTGTCTCTGAATGCCTATTGATTTTCTAAAAGGGAAGAATGACATTTCAGGATGGGTTCACCCTATAAGTATCTGGTGAAGGTATTCACCTTACCTAGTTTTTTTCCATCTCATTAAGACCTCTGAACTTAAAAGGGCACTGAAATGTGAAAAGGAGCAAGGTCTTTATGTAAAAAGTAGAGTTTATTTTCCAATTCCTTGACTTTCAGTGTCATTCTTTCTGAATGTTGCTTTGTAATAAGATAAGTTCTACATCCTAGTCTGGTCAATATTCCTGATGCTTCCTGTTTAAGCCAACATGTACTTACTACCAGACCTGATATGGTTATTGGGAACTAGCTCCTGGCATATTTCTAGACAGTCTTGTGTTTTTGCTGATGTGACAGATTGTTCTGTTACACTGACAAACTATTTCTTTGCATATAGGTCTAAGCCTCTATAATGGTGTCTGGCAACTTCTGTCATATTTGGCTTCTGACTCTCACTCACACCGTGATGTACATGGTTGTTTCTGATAAAGGCTTCTTTGAAACTAATTGCCATTTACCAGGCCTGATCTTTGTTTGAAGTGTACAGACCATCGAGTGTTTCAGCAGAAGTAAAGGAAACTGTTTCATAATTATTGCTTTAATCTAAAAATAATCAATATGAAGTGATAATGATAGCAACATATTTTAGAATAGTATAAAGTTTTTTTTTTTTCAAGAGTACAGGGTGAATCAATGTTAATTTGCTCCTGAAAACTAAGTGTTCTGAGAGCCTGGTTGGTTTTTGACTAGTTGACCTTCAGCCCCATTTACAAAAAACAGAAAACTTTCTTTAGACTGTCACCAGCTTAAATACAAACAAGTATATTGTTGTTCTTGGTCCATACCAGATCTGTAGAACATTGTTTTAGTACCACTAAACTGATGATTACACAGCAAGGATTATTTTTTTCAGGTTTACAGAGTAGACTAGAGTGGAGGAGGAACATGTGTGGAAATGAAAATGAAAATGCCAGTCAGAAATCATGCTTCAGCAAAGTAGGCCAAGTTAAAAGTTGGATTTAATAGCACACTGCTAATTATGCTTTTCTTTCTGTCTTCCATCATTATGTGCTTACATATCCCATATAAGAAATGGAACTTTATGACATTTCCTAATATTTTAAAGTAATAAACTGAAATCACCCTTTGGAAAGCATAATTATTAGTAATAAAAAGCTGCTGTATTCCTCTACTATGGAGATGTGTTTTAAGCATAAGCAGGATACTTTATGTCTTAGCTGCTCTTGCACATCAGTTAAATTAGAATGCTTTGATATGTTAATTATTTATTATTTTAAATAATGCATCTTCTAAAATCAAAGAAACACATAACCTATAATTTATTATTCATTTAGCATGAAAATGTATCTTTATGTGGCTGTTTCTCTTCTAGGTACAGAATTTCTGTTTTGATGTAAAACTTATCAACATATGGCTTTAAGAACAGGATCGAAAAGTTTAGTTATTTGAAAACAATGCACACACAACATCTCTATCATTTGTTTTCCAGTCTATTGGAAATTGCCACTTTATATGTCTTGATGTTCTAGACCTGTGCCTTTATGGATAGATATAGATGTAGATATAGATAAAGATATGGTATGGATATGGCATCTATATCTATGTCACTGCCTATGCCTGTATCTCTATATTTGTCTGTATATATATGTATTTAGTTTCTGTGAAAATAAATATACTTGATTTCAGACAAATGCATTAAATTCATAGCAAGTTGAAGTGAATAGAGGGTTCTCTGTAAATAATGTTATATGTAATTAAGAAGCATTTTCTCTACTTTTAACAGGTAAGATTCTACATTCTTATCTGTCTTTACTCTGCACTAAAGGGAACCATGTATTGAAAAGTACAATATTCTTTCCCCTAGTGTTCTAAAAACAAATTATCTAATTCACCGTCTAATCCCTTAAACAAATCAACACAACATACTTCATGTAAATTGTTAATGTCTATGTTAGTGATTGCCCAGAGAAGGAAGCAATAAACATGTATCCAAACAGAAAGTGCTTCCTAGTTAAGAATTTGTATTATTTAGGAGTATTTATGCAAAAATTTGAGAGGCAAAACTGAGGAATGGCTTTACTGCCTTATAGTTTTTCCCCAACTTTGTTTAATGCCGTATTAGAAGTCATAACCCTCCATTGTCACACAGCCTTCCCAGAAGAAAAAGATGTCATATATATTGAATACTTCCTAACTATGAACACCAACTGTTGCACTCCATTTATATTTCATACCTTCAGAGTATTTCTCTGCAAATTAAACTTTAGGCCTTTTTAGTAGCAACCTTGACCCTTCTAATATGATTGTAGCTTTGAATGTCATTTCTAAAGTATAAATGTGATATATATTTTTTCAAGCCCCAAATAGAATCACATGATTACAACGTTGACTGCTTGAGAGGAAAATGGAACAGAACTCATAGCATTATAGCTGATTAGAGATCTAGAACAATATCTTTATCTAATACACATTTAAAAAAAAATTAAGTATTTTGAGGATTCTAGGTTCAAACCTCAAGGAATCTCTCCTCTCCAATGTGGGATTTTGTGTACAGTCCCAAATAATTTGGAATGAATATTTGGGTAAGGAAGATTCTTGGAAAACTTCAAAGTCTATATACTACAAGCTCAGTAATTTGAAGGATATATTGAGGGTAAATCGTGAGGTAAAATGGAGAATCTAAATGTGGCAGGTGGAGCTTAGGATGGTCCCAAGTGATTCCTACCTCCTAATGTTCATATCCTGGTATAATCCCCTGCCCAGATGTGTAGATTGTACTTAATGACTCTTTTCTGATTAAGAGAATACTACAGAAATGTTTGGATTTCACTTTCAGGATCAGGTTATATAAAGGCTGTGCCACCCATCTTGGGTGCTCTCGTTCTGTCTCCTTCTCTGTTGGATGCCTTGCACTAGGGGATGAAAACTGCTATGTTGTAGTAAGCCCTATGGAGAAGCCCAAAACACGTGGTGAGGAACTGAGGCCCCCAGTTTCAACATCTCACAAGGAACTGAGGCCCTCAGTTAAAATCCCATGAAGAACTAAAGCCCTGCCAACAATCATGTAAGTGAGCTTGGGAGTGTATCTCCCATTCAAGTTGAGCCTTCAGATGAGTGCACAGCTGTAGCCTACAGCTTGAACACAACTTCACAAGAAACCTTGAGTCAGAGATACCTGGCTAAGTGTGCTTGGATTTCTAACACAAAAAAACTGTGAGATAAAAAATGTTTTTTTTTTAAACCACTAAATTTTGGAGTAATTTGTTTCACAGCCAAAGATAAGTAGTACACTAGGCAAAAGATAATAACAGCATATGCAAAGGTAGGGAGATGAGGATGTTAGAAACTCATGTCATTCTATAAATAAACCTGTTAGCACCTTGGTGTTTGTAAGAGGTGAATGGTCTTTTATGCTGCTTCCTATTCCCATAAGAATTTTCTGCTATCTTTAACCCTTTCATAAAACATTCACAAATCAACTCCTTTTCCTGTTATATACTTTGACTGAAGTATGGTCAAATATGAAAAGACCAGTGTCAACCTTAAAAAAAAAAAATCCTCTCTAATAACAGTAGTATTTTACTGAGCATCTATTTAAATCACCTTTACTGTTTGGAACATTGAGATTTTACTCCCAGTATATTCTTATAAAAGGATCTCCCTAATGGGAAAGCTTTAGAAAGTTACCTTTGCCAAAATTCTATTTCTCCCATCATTTCTTATTATGAAAGATAATCATACCTTATAATCTAGGCCAATATTCCCTGCAGCATAAATCACTGTAACATTAAACCTTAGTATTTATTGCATGTTCTATCTTGCAGCTGACAGTTCTATTAAAGCTTCACTTAGCAAGTCAAAAAGTGATACCTCAGTACTATATAGTACTAGAAAAGATTGAGAAAACTCTTTGTACACAAATAATCTGAAAGCATAATTTATCTATTACATCACAGGAAGATTAAGTACATGGCCATAAAATTCCCTGCAATCATGGTAACTGGAGTCAAAGTTGCCTCTATTGCTTTAATAAACCCTTTAAGTATGCTTTCAATCTGTCAGCAATTCCTGACAAAGCTTGTGTGCTGTTGTTGTGAATCTGCCTACTTGAAAGTCCTGATGGTGAATATTTCATGTGGCTTATCTCTTCTCTAATTTGGGAGAAGCAAGTGTACTGTTTACTAGTGCTTCTTAATACCTTATTAGTTGAAGATGGATTTGTACTTCCAGCCTTTAGCCACCTAATTTCCTGTTATAAAAGATAAAAATTTCAGTTTTTTCAAATGATGAATGAGGTGATTATATTTCACAAATTTTAAGGCCACAGACCATTAACTGAGTCACTCTGAGCACTTGTCATTTTAGCCATATGTATGCAAAATGAAAGTAGAGGGCTGTGTTGTTGTGATACCTGACTATTGCCACAAAAGATCCCTCATGAACTTTATGTGAAAATTTCATTTTAGCAGGTTTAAGGCAAAAAAAAAATCACTATAAAAACTAACCCTTTCTGAGAGAAATTAAGTGACTGCTCATATTTAAGTTTGGATTTCTCTTTATTCTTAGGATTCCTGATAAAGTGTCAACCAGAAGATTATCACAGACCATCTTAGGAGAGTATAAATAGATGATTATTCTCATATAACTATATATATATATATATATATATATATATATATAGAAGATTTATGAGATAAGGCAAAATATCGACACTGGAACATTGTAACAGTAGAGTAGAACTATTCTATTCTCTTGGTCGCTGTGAGTTTTACTAATAACTAGAAAATTGCAGAATTACCTGAAGAATCTATCTGCATGGTATATTTCTCCTCTGGTTAGGTGTGACCATCCTGTGGCAGAGTAAGGGCAAAATAAGGAGATATCTAAGCAAGTTGTGCAGAATGTTCAAACCTGACACCAGGAGTCTTTGGGCTTTGCCTCATTCCAGAACACCATTTCCTCCAGGCAGTAGTGTCAGCAAGGAGACCAAGTCAAGCATGTAGGCATGTCACTTCACAAGACATTATATATCTTGACTTGACTGGGAATGGAAAGAGAACACAAGGTCTGTCATTCTGAAGACATTCTCAGATGCTGAGACTGGGAATCCTACACTTAAACATAATCAAACCAACTAACTGGCAGAAACAAAAATCATTAACAAAAGTCATCCTTCCTTTGCTCCTTCCCCTGATTTTACCCAAGTTTTTGTTCAGTGTCTCCCTAGGTTGGTCTTATGCTATCCCCTTCCCTATGGCTATATTAGGCCCACACTTCTGGTTCCTTCAGCTGGTCTCTCTGTTTTAATATCTTTGGAGCTTAGTTTTTGCTTATGGTAGAAATATGTTTTCTGCACTTAAAAAATATTCACTTTTATCTAAAACATTGAGACTTATTTTAGTTTTCTCCCTACCTCTAAATACCCAGAACCAAGTAAGCTTTACTTTATTTAGGATCCAAAAAGATCCTGGCCAACTCATAAATGCTCTAAGAACTGAATAGGGCATGTGTCTTCTGCACATTCAATGAAGAAGCTTGAAATATATACCCAGACTTCATTAACTACATGAAATATTGAGATATTTTATAACATTAAAATATTTAAAAATGTATTTCTAATCAGCCAGAGTGTCTCAGTTTATAAATTACTTTCAGAAATTAATAAATTGTTGAAAGAGTTGTATTAAAATTTGAATAGAAACCTAGTCTCATTGGGATCCTTTACAGCAAATAGAATGGAATATGGTATAATTCAAGAAAACAATAAGGACTTTTATTTCTGAATGTTTTTTGCTTAGCACTGTGTTAAGTCCTGCAGAGAACTAAGTGATATCTCATGCACTGTGCTAAACTTTTTCAATGTGTTATCTCACTGAGACCCCACAACAACTGTGTAAATTAGGAGGGTAAGGCTCAAACTAAGAGTTTACTTGCTTAGTCAGTCAGGAGTTTGGAGCCAAATCTGTCTACTTTCAAAGCCTATGCTCTAACCATTATGAAGTCCTGCCTTCAAAGGCTTTTTATCTTTTTTTGAGACACCTTGCCCATAGTAAGAGGTCCGTAGATATTTATTTAATGAATAAATGAAAGAATGAAGAGTAAAGATAGTACATGAACATAACAGTTCTCTCATATGTCCTTGGAATTTGTACAGGGTTTTAAGACTAGTTACTGTAATAATGAACTCTGCCCTAAGCTATCCAGTTCTCATGACCCCAACTCTAAATGTGGAGGTGAATTAGAGGAACAATATGTTAAATTTGACCAGTTATCATTTGCTGGTAAGAAGGAAGAAGAACATCTTTAATTTGCTAGGGATAACATGTCTTTGTAAAAAGAAATTACACTTTTTAAGCAAATAACCAGAATTTATTGAATGGGTGGGATTGACGGTTGACAATGCTCACTATGAAAAGACCAAATCAGATGAATTTCTCTGTTTCAAGTTTGTTCCAGTTGTGAACATCTTGTGGGACTTTTTTGTGTAAATTCTATGTCTCAGGTAAGTAAAGTGCTAAGATGTTATAAATTTTGTTCTTCTGAAATTTTGAGAATTAAGGACAGAATCTCCCCAAACTCATTACAAGATGAAGGACTATACATCTAACCGAAGATAAAGGTACATGACAAAAGGATTGGCCAAATAGAATTGATCCCAAAAGTTAGGACAAATGTAGTATTTCCTAATGTGTTAAATTTATATAGTACTATAGAAAGTTTGAGTTGGAGACAAGTGTGGATTAAATTTTCTTGAGTAAAATTCAGCATTGGTAAAGCATTTCTTTAATGCTTAATGTCGTAGGGCAAATAATGGCCCCTAAAGATGTCCCAACTCTTGGGACTTGAAAATATGTTATCCTGTGTGGCAAAAGAGATTTTGCAGATCTGAGTAGGTAAAGAATCTTGAGATGGGAGATTATCCTGGATTGTCCAGGTTGGCCCAATGTAATCATAGGTAGGTATCCTTATAAATTAGAAAGGAGAAAGGAGAGTCAGAAGTTGGGATGGTGGAAGCAGAAGTCAGAGTGATATGGAGCCAAAAGCCAAAAGATGCCACGGTTCCTAGATGCTAGAAAAGGCAAAGAAATAGCTTCTCCCCTAGAGCCTTCAGGAGGAACATAGACCTGCCAACACTTTGATTTCAGCCTAGTGAGACCCCTTTTGGACTTCTGACCTTCAGAACAGTAAGATAATAAATTTGTTGTTTTTAGCCACTAAATTTTTGTTAATTTGTTATATCAGAAATAAAAAAAAAACTAATATACTTAATGTAGGAAAATTAAACTATTATATTTTTGTACTTTTATATATTAAGCCACTAAATGTTTCTGCACTCTGATTCTTAAAGGAGAAGATGAAAGAGATGACACTTTCATCACACTTTGAAGGACAGTAAAATTAGGTGGATGACCAATTCTTTCAGATTTGTTCTAGGACTTTCCCAAATTTAGCACTGAAAAAAAGTCCCACATCCTGGAAACTCTTCAGCTACAGGCAAATTGTGATAGTTGGTCACCTGACACTAGGTTGAAATTCTAGGTGAGTCAGGCTATGTCCTCATGAATAAACAATGATGAGACCAGCCCATTTGTTGAGGGTCTGTGTTGCACTATATAGAGAAGTTGCATTTTACAAATGGACTGTATCGTAAAGCATGTAGGAAAAGAACTGCACATGGTCAATATTGCTTTTGAAAATTCCTCAGGATGAATCATTGTTGGAGACAGGCATATTTTCTCTCAGCAAGTCTGACACTGCCAGTTTTTCTCCCAGAGCTGAGACAGATTGTTCTTTCTCTAGTTAAGCCCCAGAAAGAATTGACTTGTGTTTAGGGACCATGTGGTATGAAAACCACATAATACTGGTGTATTGAGTAGTCTCAACTCAGTCGGGGTGTAAACATGAAGAGTTTATTTTTTATAATCACTGCTTTCAACTGCAATCTGTCAAAATGTCCTTATTGACATCTCTGGAAGGTTCCATAATTTTCAGTTACTCTGATTAATAAAAGTATACTTCAATCAGTGTAGAAGTTTTCTTTCATCCTATTTAAATATCATATTCTTCCCATGTAGACTTGAGTTGGAGCCAGCCTACACTAGGAGTATTAGAGGGTGGAGAGAGAGGTAGGTGTTTTCTACCTCTGAAACTTTCGCCCTCTTTCATTTCAAGTCCTCCCCATACCAATGTGCTGGTGAGATGAGGAAGGAGAGGAAAAGAGACAACTGTCTCCACTCAGTTGGCTGCTATGTCCTTGACTTTCTCTTGGTAGTTTCCACTTCTCTGGCTTGTATATACTGGCTTGTAATTTGCTCTTAGAGGGTTTGAGTATAAGTTTGTCTGGGGAGACAATAGTACTGTGTTTATGTTTTATAGTTGAGTGTTATTACATACAGATAAGATGATAAAATGTCTGGGATTTTCTGGAAACAATCAGGGTTAGGAAAGAACTAGAGACATAGATGAAATAAAATTTACCATGAGTTGTTTTGGATGGGCCCTTGGAAGTTTATTATACTATTCAGTTTTTGTACATGTGTGAAATTTTCTATAATAAAAGGTTATAAAGACATTTTTATATGAAAATATTGGTTTTTAATGAAATTTCCCCCTGTAATCTTTCTAAATATTGTTTTATCTGATTGTCAGTTCTGCCCTTTTTGACCTGTGGTTGTGAGATGGATTTCTATCTCAAAAGAAAATTAATAATTCCTAGAACGAAAGGCCTGAGTAGAGAGAAATAATGTGTAGGTAGTCATCCACACCATTCCCCTTCCTTCCCACTAAAATGATAGAAACATATATTCAGAACTTAAGGTGTAGACCACTTAGTAAGCATGTGGATATATAGAGATACTATATATATATATATAGATATCTATATATATCATATATAGATATCTATCTATATATATATCATGCAAACCAGATTCAATTATGTATGAATTTTCTACTGTATTCCAAGATCCCTAGATATTCAAGAAAATCATTTTGTTTCTGTAAGATTCAGGATGAAGTAAAATTAAGCATAAATTCAGAAGTCCAGACTTGCATTCTTTGAAAATCCGTCACATTCTTTGAGAACCCCAATGTCTGTATTCTGCATTGAAGCTGTAGTTCAGTATACTAAACTGATAATAATGAATTTAATCTAGATTAAGCATGAGTTTTAAAATAAAGTTTTTTTTAGATTCCTTGAGATGTCACTTTTTAATAATGATAAATATTTCTAGTTTAATTAATCATCTCACTAATTTATTCCAGCCTAATCCTATATTTCTTAGTGATATTAAGGATGAGTATCTCAGAAGGATTTAAATAGACTCCATTGGGAATCATATTTAACATGCAAAATAATTTCAAACTCATTTAGCCATACTCCAAGTATCTTAATTTGCTGTTCATAAATCAATATATTTAGAAAAGACTAGAAAGCAATTTTCAGCAAATTAACTAATAATATGAAAACAGTTTTGATTTATGTCACCTAAAAAAGTCACATTTTTTATACCTAAGCACAGTTTATTGTTTCTGTAAGTACTTTAAAAGTGATATTTTCAAATAATGTTATTAAGATGACTTCAATTATGTTAATAGTTATACTATGGTAAAGGGACTCCACAGTCAAAATGCTTATGAAATACTAAAGATGATATATTCCTCTTAGAAATTCTTGGCACACAGTAACATAAGAAAGTCTTTGATAAGTCCTATAGTAAAGAAATCTCTAATTTATTTAACTAAATATTTCTTAAGTTTATTTAGTCTTGAAATATTTTTTGGAAGCGTATTAAAATATTTCAGAACACTAAATATTCATAGATCTGCATTTTCAAAATGCTGCTTGAAAGCCTTGTTAGTAACATAAGCAGAATTTTGAAATAAATGTCTAGTCTATTTTAATATATGAATATAATCATATCAGAAATGTATAAAAATTAAGCTTATATGAAACAATCTTTACACAACAACAAAGAATTTATATTTTACACATGGTTTGCTCTCTGTGTTCTGTTGCCTATACACAGAGATATACTAAATGTACATGAAACTGGACAGTGTTACTTTTAGCAGTCTTTTTGTAGAACAGGTGACAAGTAATGAGAGAATTAATTAAAACAGAGGTAGTGGGAATGGGGAATAAAATATGGATTTGAAAGTACTTAATAAGTAACTCAGTAGGACTTGGTGAATAACTGGGTGTGGGGATAAAGGAGAGAAATTACTGGTGATAGGATATCAAAAATGCAAACATGCATACAGGAAAGGAGGAGATACAGGAGGAAGATGGTGAGTTCTGTTTTGACTCATTGGGATTGAGTTTTCCTTGTAACAATAGGAGCAGATGTACAACAGTAGTTGAAAATGTGTAAGAAGTTCAGGGGAAATACTGGGACTGAAGCTAAGTGAGGTGTTACCAGCAGAAAGTTCATGGTTGGACATATGGAATAAGATAGGATCATTCAAGAAGAAAACCTTAGTCAGAAGAACAGTGTGGACTGTGAAATGATGAGCAATACAAACTCTTAAAATGTGATGTTGGATAAAAAAGGGAACTGAAGAGGAGACGGAAGAAGTGAAAAGAAAGAGGTCTGTATGAGGAAACCCACAACAGTTCAATATCATAGTAACCAAGTGACTAGAGGTTTCAGGAAGAAAGGAGTGATTGACATACCAAAATGTAGTAGGTAACCCCAACCAGAGGAATATTAAACAATTGCTACCAGTTTTGATATTTGGGAGCTCATCAGAGAATTCAATGAGAATATTTTCAAAATTCGTTGGTAGCAGAAGTCAGATTTCAAGGGCTGAGGAGAAAATGAAATAATAGTGAGAAATTGAAATGGTGGAAATGATTCTTTCAAGAATTTTAAATGGCTTGGAGGGAGGAAGGATTTGGTGCCAACTGGAGACAGTGAGGTGTGGAGGGGGAGTGGAGAACGTGAGAACTTAAGTTTGTTCATAGGTGAAAAGGTAGGGAGGAATGGAGGAGGCACAGAATAATGTCTTAGGGAAAACAGGAAGGAATGGGATTGAAAACATTAGTGGGTAAATTGGGCTTGAATATAAAAAGGAATTCTTAGAAGACTAGAGGAAACATAGTGATGTACAATATTTGGGGATCAATTTCCTTGATGTTATAGGAAGCAGATTTTATGTTGAGAGTGAGGAAGCTGAGGGTCAAAGAGAGTAATGAAGGTTAGGGATGGTTGTTGAGGAGAATAGGAGGGAATGTCTTAACTGGTAAATTCTGGAGTGATTCAGTTGTCCTCCCCTGGATAACAGTCACATATTCCAATGCAGTATTTTACCTATTTTCATCTTTTGTGCTTTGCAATTTCTTAATCTAGTGATATATTTAGGTTTTATGTCTTCATTTTGTTGGTGGCTTTTTTTCCCCTCCCTGACTTTTTTCTTCCTTTTTCCTCCCTTACCTTTCATTGTTACAATTCCGCATTATAGCCTACTGCTAGGATAAGCATTATACACATATATAAAGAGCGCTATGGACATCTAGGAGCATTTGGAAAGGTGAAAACTGTGGTAGAGTGTCCTTATTAGATGAGGTGGGTGTTTCACTTATTATAAAAGAGTCACATAATCAATATTTAAAATATAAAGAAGTGGAGCTCTTTATCTTGTTACAGCTTCAGTATCTTTATTTTCTGTTACATTTTATTATTAGTCCCAGGAACTGTTCCTTATATGTCCCCAAACGAATATAGTATCCCCTGCCTTGGATACAGTCTTTCCTATTTTTTTAAAAAAAATATTTAGGAGAGTTTAGAACACATTACATAATAATCATTCTTAATTAATTTACTTATCTTGTCTCCCTACAAGATTGTTAAATCCTTGAAGTCAAGTGCCTGTTAAAAAAGATTAGCTAAATATTAACATCTAGTTGACCTTAGAAAATGTTAGCTACTTGGTCCTTCTCTCCTTCTTTCCTTCCATTGTATCTTCCTAAAGAGTACTAACCATGGCACCTATCACATAGAGGTTCTTGTACACTCCATGTAAGTTGATTTGATAAAGTTGCACTTCCCTGGAGTGAACCAGATTTTTGGAGAAGACGCTGTTAGCTTGCTTCTTAAAATTATTACCTGTTAATCTTAACTTTTTCATCTCTCTGTAAGTTTATACATAATATATACCTAGCTATAAATTTCTTTATTTCTTTCTGTAATATAGCTATAATACATAGCTAGCTATGGATACCTCTGGGCTATTTTCTATCAAGAATTTTTGTGGGAGGAGAACCCACCTCCCATGAAGCGGGCTGAAAATGTCACATACTCTTTTTTGTTGTTCTCTTTCAGCTAGGAAGTAGGCTTTAGAATGAATGAATGCTAATTTCACACCTGGTAAAGATTTGTATATAGCAAATGCAGAAAATTTATTCTGTCTGTCGGGGGTAGTAATAATAGCAGCATATCCTGTTTCTAAGGCTGGCTATGACTGTGGTTCTGACAGCAGTGCTTAGTGCCCAGTACTGTCGCAGAGCTGCTGGAGTTCAAACTAAAAGTGTTTGAGGTGTCCTCATTGGACTAATGTTGTGTATGACTTTTTCTATGCAACTTTATTCATTCTTGCCCTTGCTTTTTAGCCTGCTTGTTAAATTTTCATGGCAATTCAATGAACCACACAGCATTTTTGTTTTTTCTCCCAGTTTCATTGAGATATAATTGACATACAGCATTGTATAAGTTTAAGGTGTACAACTTTTTTTTTTTTTTTTTTTTTGCGGTACGCGGGCCTCTCACTGTTGTGGCCTCTCCTGTTGCGGAGCACAGGCTCCAGACGTGCAGGCTCAGCGGCCATGGCTCACGGGCCCAGCCGCTCCGTGGCATGTGGGATCTTCCCGGACCAGGGCATGAACCCGTGTCCCCTGCATCAGCAGGCGGACTCTCAACCACTGCGCCACCTGGGAAGCCCTAAGGTGTACAACATATTGATTTGACTTACATACATCATGAAACGATTATCACAATAAGTTTAGTATACATGCATTATCTCATATAGGTATGAAGTTAAAGAAATAGAAAAAAAATTCTTTCCTTGTGATGAAAACTCTTAGGACTTACTCTCTTAACAACTTTCATATATAACATACATCAGTGATAATCATATTTATCATGTTGTACATTACATCTCTAGTACTTATTTATCTTTTAACTGGAAGTTTGTACCAATTTACCCTCCTTCCATCTCCTACCTCTGGTAACCACAAATCTGATCTCTTTATGAGTTTTTGTATGAGTTTCTTTGTTTTTGTAGTATAATTGACATACAACACTATGTTAGTTCCTGTTACACAGCATAGTGATTTGATATTTCTATATATTTTTAAACGATCATCAGTATAAGTCTAGTTATAATATGTCACCAAAGATATTACATAGTTATTTATTATATTCCCCACATGTTACATTTCATACTCTTAACTCATTTTTTTTTTGCACTGGAAGTTTGTAACTCTTAATCTCCCTCACCTATTTCTTTCCTCCCCCCAACTCTGTCCCCTTTGGCAACTACCTGTTTGTTCTCTGTATTTATAAATCTGTTTCTGATTTGTTATGTTTGTTTGTTTTGTTTTTTAGGTTCCACATATAAGTGGAATCATACATCATTTGTCCTTCTCCATCTAAATTATTTCACTTAGCATAATAACCTCCAAGTCTATCCATGCTGTCACAAACATCAAGGTTTCATTGTTTTTTATGGCTGAGTAATATTCCCTTGCATATATATATACCACATCTTCTTAGCCATTCACTTCTTGATGGAAACTTAGATTGCTTCCATATTTTGGTTATTATAAATAATGCTGCATTGAACATAGGGGTGCATGCGTAGTTTTAAATTAGTGTTTTTGTTTTCTTTGGATAAATACCCAGGGACTGGAAGTGCTGGATTGTATGGTACTTCTATTTTTATTTTTTTGAGAAATCTCTATATTGTTTTCCATAGTGGCTACACTAATTTACATTCCCACCAACAGTGCATGAGGGTTCCCTTTTCTTCACATCCTTGCCAACACTTATTTCTTGTCTTTTTGGTAATAACCATTGTGACAGGTGTGAGGTGATTTCTCATTGTGGTTTTGATTTGTATTTCCCTGATGATTAGTGATATTGAGCATCTTTTCATGTGCCTGTTGGCCATCTTTATGTCTTATTTGGAAATGTCTATTCAGATCCTCCATTTTTTAATTGGGTTTTTTTTTTTTTTGATGTTGAGTTGTATGAGTTTTTGTATATTTTGACAATTAACCCCTTGTGAGATATGTCATTTGCAAATATCTTCTCCCATTCAGTAGGTGGCCCTTTCACCTTGTTGATCGTTTCCTTCACTGTACAAAAGCTTTTTAGTTTGATATAGTCCCATTTGTTTATTTTGGCTTCTGTTTCCCTTGCCTGAGGAGACATTTCCAAAAAAATATTAGAGACCAGTGTCAAAGAGCATATTGCCTATGTTGTCTTCTAGAAGTTTTATGGTTTCAGGTATTACATTTAAGTCTTTAATTCATTTTGAATTAATTTTTGTGCATGGTGTGAGATGGTAGTCCAGTTTGATTCTTTTGCGTATAGCTGTCCAGTTTTTAAACTAAATTAGGAACAGTTAGTTTCTCTTACTTATTGTGAATAACACTGATTGACATATCAGAGAACAGCATCGTTTTTATTTTATTTTGCTTTTGTTTGCTTGTTGCTTAACATGACTTGTTCCTTGTGACAGCTTGATATAATTTTGAGATATGACACATCTAATTTGGTATATAGCTAAATAATTTATTTAAAATTACTTCTAGGTAGTAAGAAAATTGTATCCTTATAAGTATTATATTACAATGGCTTAACATAGTTTTAAGTACAAATTATATCAAAGGTATATATTTACAAAATTCAGTTTTTTCATTCTTAATCTTAATATTTCACTAATAAAAAGCTAGGAGATTTTTTAACACAATTTTTAAGAATTAATTAGGACAAATTATATTTCACTTAAAGTATCCTAATTAACTTTTGCTTGTGCTATAATGTTAAAATACTTTGTGGGCATTTGGTGTGCACTCTTTGCAAATTGAGGAAATATAACCTTATCATCAGTTAACATATCAAGTGTGTAACTAAATTTAGCCAAGACTTGTCCTATTATACAAGTTCCTACTTATCCAAGTTGACTCCCATTAGCCACTGTGCCATAATGGCTTGTGGGAAGACTGAACAGAAAATTGAATTAATGAAAGCCATTTCTCAATCATTTCTCACTCTCATAAAATGATTAAAGCTGATGTAAGAGGGCTCGTTAAAACAGAAAACATTAGGCTCATTAAAAAGCCATTAAGCAATCTCACTGCTCTGATTTATTTTATTGTAACCTTATTTGGCCATTGTTTAAAAATCACTGCACCCCACATTTCCTTTTTTATCACTGAGGAAATGTTATTTAAAACGTACATTCTGGCTATGTGGCCAGATGATCTTAAATCATCTCATACTGCTTTTGCTTAGTTTATAACTCTTTGAGGCTAGTATTTGACTACTACAAGCTGGAAATCAGCACACACACCCAACTGGAATGGATTTACCTTCCAATATTTATTTTGGCTAATCTTAAACTGCACAAAAGTTCTTATTTCAATCTTGTATTGTTTAACCTTGAAGTGAATTACTGCTTATCCAGACAAAGTCAATGTCCATTGGTCACTGTATGATAATAATGTTACTTTTGTTAAGCAGCAGTAATTTCTGTTGCCAAACCAATAAAAAAGATCTAATCTGGGAAAATACATCTTTATGAGCAGTTTGTTTGTAGAGGCTATACTGTAAGTATGATAAAAATTAGGATGCTAATAGGTTTTCCTCTTTTTTCTTAAGAATATTTTCACAATATGTCTTTGCAAGGATAGAGCCAAATAAAACTGACTTGGTTTAAAAAATAAAGTACCTATTAGAATTCATATAGAAGATAAATACA